>NC_056729.1:220902137-221257137 GCF_019279795.1 Protopterus annectens | reverse complement strand
AATACAGTCATGCACAAAAGCATAAAAACAGATGATTACATGCTCATGATGTAACAGGCTTACCTGGCATAGTGATTTTCAGTGAAATAGACAGTAATTCAGTAGTACAACATGTCAGATAGACAATAACAGTATGCAGTATTTGCATGGTGACCTCAGAAGTCTGCAAAAGTACATGGGTAGAGACCTGTATCCTTAATAACATTATTTCACGCTAGGTGAGTGCATTCTGTAGTAGGATAGTACTGTCATGGGTACCAGGCAGCAGTAAGGACAGCAGCATAATTACACGTGTTTACAATTTATATGAGACATCCAGCAGAACATGACTATATTTAGTTGTTACACTATTTAGCAACATTCCAAGCCTGGGTAGTGCTGTTCTAAGCAGATGAAACAGAGGTATACAGGCATGACAGAAACAATATATGCAAAATCCAAAAGATGCACGCTCATACCTGCCTCCTCTAGTAGGTGTCTCTGTTCTCCAAAATCTGTTCAGATGCTGAAAGGCACAAAACAGAAAAAGGCATGAACACAGCACACCCATGGGCATCCCTAAGTCCATAAAGGTGTATAATAAGGCCACATTTTGAGAAAAAAATAGCAGGGAGTCAATGTTAGCACAATACTCAGGCTCTATCTCCATAGCCTCTTTCTCTCATTGGTGGAGAACACCAGAGTGGTACCTTTTGTAATGACACTGCCACTGTTCACCAAAGATGGAGATACCCATGGCATTACTCATCACCCTAGCAAGCAAATGCCAGACATCAACCTTGTACCACAGACCCTCATATAACTTCAAGCAGGAACTCTACATGGGCAGGTGAAGTAGCTCCTGTGCCCAAATGGCCAATTTAGTCAAGTTCTCTAGCAGCAATGCTCTATCTGTAAACATGTAATCAGTCTACCCATTTCAAGTCATCTGCATACAGATTATAGAACTCCACAAAAATATGAGACAGGACAAAGCACTATGTGATACCTTAACTATAGCCTTGAATTTCTCCTGCCCAATAGCTGTATGATGATGATTACAACCCAGTTGCTGTATGATACTTGCTATATCCTATTCAGAAGCCATGTAGCTATCCATGTTATCAAGATTACATTAATCCCTAGTTGTTATAATTTACTGAACAATGTGTTTTGTGCATGACCCTATAAAATGCTGAAGTTGTCTATATAAAGTAAGCACCAATGTGCTTCATTTATAGCTGTTAAATTGTTATAGAATATCATGTTAAACATGGTTATATATCTATATGCAGCATATTGGATGGTGCAGCGGGGCAGCGGTAGCATTGTCACCTCACAGCAAGAAGTTCTCCACTTCGATTCTCGTCTGTGTGGAGACTACATGTCCTCCCTGTGTTTGTGTGGGTTTCCTCTTGGTACTCTGCTTTTCTCCCATGTTAAAAAGACCTGCATCTGAAGCGTTTCTTTCCGGACCTCTGCTGAAAATTGGTTTTGTTCCAAGTTTGACTTTCCCGGTAAACAAATGTTAAATAAATAAATAAAATAAATATGCACGCTGACATATGATTTCACTTCCCAACCTTTCAATTCCAACAATAAGTTATCCAAATAAATAAAATAAATATGCATGCTGATATATGAATTCACTTCCCAACCTTTCCAATTCCAACAATAAGTTATCCAAAATAGCCCTCTCTATTATATTTCACAACAAAAAAATAAACTTATGAGTCTGTATGACTCTGGGTTTGTCCTACTCCCCTTCCCATTAAAGAGAGGTTTAAAAAGTGCATGTCTGAAGTGATATAGGACTGTAAGTTCATCCTGAAGTGTTCTCAAGTCATTACTGTTATGTCTCCTCACTATAATTTGCTTGAGTCCAACTTGTGTAGTTCTTTTTCAATATAATCAAACTTAATTTCAGTATATGGAGTTACCTGGATGTTACTAGGACAATTTATCACTCCCTTTGTGTAGCCAAACTGCTTTGTGTAAGATATTGGGCTGGATTCACGAAGGCTTGCACGGAGTCTAAGAGTAGTGTAAGACTCCATGCAGCCTTTGGGATCCAGGAACAGCCCAAAGTCCGTGTAAGAGACAAGCTAAAATGTCTCTTACATGTAGTGGGCGTGGATAAGCTAATCACCTCACTTGCAGCTGAATAGCATGCAAATGAGGATGATTAGCGATCCAGGAAGCCCAGAACAGCCCGTGTAAGAGACGTTTTAGCTGCAGAAATGTACTCAGTTGACAACTGAGTACGTTTCTGCAAAAAGCGCAATGGAGCCATGTCAGCTCCAAATAAAGGGTGCATATATGTCAGGCAGCATGCCAATGGCCAAATATGTGGCCATTGGCAAGGTAACCTGATGCAAAAATATTAAAAATATAATTTTTTTTTCCGGCGATCGCCGATGTTTAAACCCAGCGCAGCCCTGCTCAAACGGGCTGCGCTGTATAAAACATAAAAACGAAGGTTATAAACCCACAAATGTGGGTTTTATGCAATACATGGAATTTCAATGCAGGGACCAGCGGACCAAAAACAACATGGCCACCGTGTAGTGGTTGCTAAGGGGGAAGCTGAGTCTAAGAGATGTAACTAAGCATTAGTAGGCAATCTGATGCAAATGAGTGTTAGGATACTGAATTCCACTGTCACATAGCAAATGAGCACATTATGAGTAGTGTAACAGTTACAGAAGGAGGAGGAACAGAATAGGAGATAGGTGACATCACAGGGGGGAATGGTAGAAAGAAATGCAGTTCATTGGAGGTCAGAGTTACATGACAGATGTCAGACAGATATCATGGAAAGAGGTGTGCCACTAGATAAGCATGAGAAAGTCAAGAAATGGAAGGTGTACACTGTTGCCTACACCAAAGTTTCTTGCTGGTTGTGCATGCGCACGTGTGCGCGCCATGAAGCACGAGTAAGACAGTGTGTGTGCGTGTAAGGCAGACTGAGCATGTGGGAGCGTGTTGGGAGATGTTTAACACTGTTTGTGCAGGTGTGTGCGCATGTAGGGCAGACTCAGCATGTAGAATCCTGTTGGCAGAGCTGTAACACTGTTTGAGTTGGTGTGCGCACGTTTTAACCTGAATAAGACGATTCTGAGCCGTGTAAGCATGTGTGCGCGCGTGTAAGCCACTGTGAGCGTGTTTCTGCTGGTATACACACTGCTCCCCCCTGAGGAAACAGAAAGGAAAAAGGAAGCAACATAATTAGTAGGAAGCTACCAGGGAATACTGCTGGAGCTAGCAGGTGAAAACAATTAGAAGCAGGCAATTACACAGGCAGAATAGTAGCTCAGCCCAACACTTAAAAATCTGCAAACAGCAGTGCAAGATGTTTCTCTCAAGAGACACTGCAAGACAGGAGTAAGCTATTAGAAGTGAAAACTGAAAAAGCTGAACTCAGAGCAGAAATGTTAGGGGCTGCCATAGCTGTCATAATGAGACATAGGCGACTTGCTGAGGGTGGTGACAATGCAGATGGTGCCAGACAACCCACAGTGAGGAGACGGAGCAATGTGTACAGGCCCAGGGTCACCTACCACGGGTTACATGAGCTGGAGATAGTAGAGCGCTATAGAGTGGACAGAGACCTCCTGCAGCAAATAGTGGAGCTGTGCAGGCCACGCCTCACACACAGAACCAACAGAGGGGAACCCATCCCAGTGGAAACCAAGGTATGTGTTGGCCTAAGAATACTAGCAACAGGTACCTTCCAGAGACCAACTGGTGATATGATGGGGATATCACAGGCATCAGCCTCCAGGGTACTGCACCAGTTCCTGGATGCCATGTCAGCACATGTCGGTGATCATGTATATTTCCCCAATGCCCGTGAGGTATTGGCCAGCAATATGCATCTCTTCCAGCAAATAGCGGAATACCCTGAGGTAGTGGGTGCAATAGATTGCACGCACATACGCATCAAAGCACCAGCCGGTGAGCGGGGTAGGGCATACATTAACCACAAGGGTTTCCCTCCATCAACTGCCAGGTTGTGTGTGATGCCCAGGGCATAATAATGAATGTGTGTGCTGGCTGCCCTGGGAGCTACCATGATTCCCACATCTGGCATTTGACGCAGCTGTACCAGACATTTGCCAATGGGGACATCCCGCCCGGACACCTAGTGGGGGATGCAGGTTATGCACTGGAGCCGTGGCTGATGACACCCATCAGAAACGCACACACACCTGAACAGGAATGCCATAATGAGGCACACCCACAAACACGTAATGTAATAGAGTGTGTGTTTGGGCTGCTCAAGTCACCGTTCCGTGTCTGGACACATCTGGTGGAGCCTTGCAGTACACACCAACTACATGTACCCAAATTGTCATGGTATGTGCTATGCTACATAATATGATCTTGCAAAAACAGCTGCAGCAGGACCCGCATAGGGCCGGGCCAAACAGCCCCCCACCATTGCCAAGGCCATCACAGGCAGACCGTGACTCGGAGGAGGAACAACCTGAGCCTGCCCCAGTAGGCAGAAGGAGGCGTGCCCAGTATGCCCTGGCCTTGGCAAAGAAGCAATGCATAGCACATACACTGGCTCAGTAGGAACCCTGGGAATGATACCCCCCTCTGACTCACTCAGATAATAACAGGGATGCCTAAAATGACATGACCTGCTTACAAACATGCACAGGGAGTGTAATATGTGCATCCGACAGAGACAGCCCTGCAGCACCACCTGAGGCATGAATGCCATGTGTTAAGTAATGTAACACCATGTACTATATGCACACCTGAGGACCCTGACTAACATCCTACCCTCAGCAAGCATCATGCCACAATATGACAATGAGATGATCAAGTGCAATAATTGACTGAAGTATCACAGTTAGTCAAAGGGGATCCAATGTGTGCCAGCCTGGGATGACATGCTGAGCATGACATGATGCTCCACCTGCTAGGACTGGCATGCACCTATCAGTGCAGGCTGTATGGATACTGGCAAAGGCTGTTGTTACCCACAGTGTGCCCTGTATAGGTAAGGATCAAAACACAAACCTACCTCCATAGGTATCAGAAGGGATAAGAATAAGATAAGGGATAAGTCGAAACAGCAAGATGCATGCAGTCTAAACTCACCCAGTATGGAGAATATTGATATCTGTGCTGTAACAGAAAACTGAGTCAAGGCTCACAACAGCACCCTAACACTACCAGGTTACACCTCATACTGTGCTGTACAGCCTCAAAACATGGAACAAGCTACAAAAGGAGGGTGGCTAGCAATAATTGTCAAGGATAACCACACCCCCATGTTGGTACCACAACAACAAACAGCATGGACTAGCCATGGTCAAGTAACAGTGGCTAAAACTGCCCCCCAGTTTATAGCCTGCTACAGACTACTGTCCCAACACCAGGAACTGCACCTGGCCTATGCTGGAATACATGAATATATCAAGTCCTCCAAACCACATTATATTGGGTGACTGAAAATACGCAGACATAGACTGGGAGCATTATACTAGCTCCAGCACTGTAGGACAAAAGTTCGTAGAAGCCATAAACCAAAATGCCCAGGAACAACGTACCACTCCCACAAGATGGGTAAGCATAATGGATGTGATAATCAGCAACATGGGTACTGGATAGCAAGACGAGAAGTGTATTGCTCACTGGTAAAACCAGACCATAGAGTAATCACACTGGATATACAAATCCTGACCACAGTCCCTGGCCAGAAAACCACAGTGGAAAACATGTGTAAAGCAATATTTGCACTCCTCCAAATTGATGTGGAATCCATTAAAGGTCCTGTGCAGGTACAAAATATGGGCCACACCTCAGAACCTGTAATACAGCCATTCCATGAACACTGCCAGGAATGCGTGGATTATGCAATCCTAAATTAAAACAAGACACAATGCCATACACGCAGGCATCTGGCATGGTGGACACCAGCCATAACCAAACCATGCAAGAGAGTGAGGAAGCTACTACATGATAGAGCAAACATAAACAATGAAGTAATCACTGATCAGTAGTATGGCAATAAAATATGTCCACACATACAATCCACTAAGGCCAGCCACAACAAGTTGAATCTGTGAATCTTGAGGCAATGTTACACCTGCCCGAAGTACACAGACAATCCCCAACTCCCCCCAAGAAATACAAATATATGTGAGAGATGCAACCATTTATCCAAACTGGAGGCTGAGCTCCCTCAACTCAGTACTCCCAAAACTAGTCAGGAGGAGAAGGTAACCACACACACACCACAAACACAGTCCCACATAGACCTATCACAACTGCAAACCAAAGACATAAACACAGAAAAACATTCCCGGAGGCACAAATTAGAAACACAGCACACCAACAGAGGCCTCTAAAGCAGACACCCAATCAAACAACTTCCAAACATAGCACATGCAACACATAGTACACAAAGCTGGTCTGCCAAACAGTCACATGCCAGAAGGAGAAACAACATGCCTGATACAGTTGTAATAGGTGACTCCATAGCGAGACACACTGCTGTCCCACACACCAGACTGAACAAGGGAAAGGGTACAGTAAGCTTCCTGTAGGCTGCCACAATATGCCACATAACACAAGTATGCAGGTCACCCCAAAGCAAGTAGAAATATGATGCAGTCATAGTCCATGCTGGTGTGAATGACCTGAGATGTACCTCCCTAGACTACATGAAAAGAGACATAGATGAACTCTCTGATTATGTAGTCCAGGCTGGTATGACACTCACCGTTTGCAGCATCCTAACCTTACCAAGAATAATGCCACAGTACAAACACGGGATGATCAGTCATAGCAAGTGGCACACTTACTGGTGTCATTCCAAGGGGATCCAATGTCTGTCTGCTTGGGATGCCATGCTTGACAAGCCATGCAGCTGTTCCTGGGGTGGCTTGCACCTGTTACCCCTGGGCGTCTGGATATTGGATAAGGCTTTTGCCACCTCCAGAGCGCCTTTTGTAGGAAAGGCTGAAAAGACTAACCCACCACCCTAGAAAACATAAGTGGAAAGAAACATAAGGGTAGTGCTGACCAATGCCAGATGTGTAAACCCCAATATGCATGCTCCCGAGGCCATCCCCAGTATGGAGAACATCGATGTCTGTGCAGTGACAGAAACCTGCTGCAAGCCTCCTGACAGCACACCGGCACTACCAGGTTATACCACATATCATGTGTCATGGCCCCAAAACCTGGAACAAAACATAAAAGGAGGGTAAGTATCCATATTCAGCACAGACACCCATACGTCCAGGTAACTCACAATGCACAAGGCATTGGAGTCCACCCATGTGCAACTAGCTGTAGGCAAGACTGCTGTACAGTCTGTAGCATGCTACAGACCACACTCTCACACACAGGAACCCCACCCAGCCGTCCTGAAGACACTGGACAGTATGAATGTCCCACCAAATACCAAACAAGGTACCACAAATTACCACATAGGTGGTAAACCATTATGTATGGAAGGAGTAATCAGGGACCTAGGGACACAAGTGGACAGTAACCTGTTATGTGACACTCACATTGCCAATGTGGCTAGGAAGACTGTCTACATTGGACACCGTATCATGAAAGGATTCACATCTACGTCAACAGAGGTCATTGTGTCCCTATACTGTTCTCTTATCACACCCATAATCTAGTACAATGCCTCATATGGGATGTACCTTACCTGACACCTGCAGTGGTTAGAAAGACTTCAAAGGTACCTCATCAAGAGGATAAAGGGTCTCAAATATATGTCATATGTTGCCTGGCTGTAGACACCGCAGCTGAATGCAGTCACATACTGCCTACACAGAGGCATTGCATGCCTGTTGTACAAGGCCATGCCCAACTCAGGAGTAATGGACATGCTCCACCCCAGAAAACTCAAAGCTATTGGAGCTGTGAGAGTGAGAGATGTCAACCTCAACAAATAATGAAATAGGATGTGCTGGAGGGACAGATACATAATCCAGAGGCTCCCTACACCCTGGACCAGAATCCCACTCCATGTTAGGCAGAGCCCCTCACTGACACTTTTCAACAGGACTCTTGCCAAGTGGATGGATGATTGTAGAGTTACACTGGGGGTCTTCACTGTGTCATGTCCAGACAGAGACACAGCAAAGCAAATCATAAATGGCCATAATATTCACATAGCAAGGGGTGGCAAAAGCCACACACACTCTGGCTAGGCTAACAAATGCCTTAGGGTGGATAGCCTAGTATGAGCCTATGAACCTATGAAGATACAAATTGTACAGGACACTAAGGATAATCCCAAGGCTTTTGCAACTGATGGTAGGAACAGTGTTGGGAATTCACAGATATGCTCTGAATCACACAAATATCGCAAACAACATACCAAACACACACACATATTGCCAACATACATCCTGACGGGTGCAGTGAACCCCCCCCCCCCACAGAATGCAAAATATCTATCCCAGCAGACTGCTGGCCCCCTGACATTGCAGATGCTGAGGTAACAGCCAGCATCTACAAAGCAAAACACACAGCAGCAATGGTATGAGATGGTGTCCTGGGCTGAGTCCAACATGGACTCCAAGACGAATGGAATGCCAAATCACACTACTGCTCAATGTCAGCCTTACCACAGGATATGTACCCAAAGAGCAGTGTACAACAATAGTGGTCCTTCTCAACAAAGGTGTTGCCTGAATGGATACTGTAAACTACCACCCCAGAATCCTGAGAAGCTCAGTCTGCACAGCTATGGAAAGGATCAGCATGTACCGCAGTCATAAAGATATTGGGGACCTACTGACACCGGACCCTACCCAGTGTGGCTTTCTTAAGTGCAGATCCTGCCCCTAAACATGTTTGACTCAATTGAAACAGTCATTAAGGTCATTGATGAGGGCAATTTGGTCCACACAGTGTAGCTGGACCTTGCAAAGGCTTCTATACAATACCCTACGTGTTCATTATAGAAAAGCTCACCAGCTTAAATATAAACCCCTATGTCAGTAGAGGGGTTGCAAACCCGACCAAGGACAGAACAGACATGGTCAGGCATGCTGCAGCCATGTTAGACTACAAACCAGATATAACTGGCATCCCACAAGGCTTGGTCCTGGGATCTCCCTCGTCTGGTATATATGTCCCATAGGTACAGGCCAACATGGAAGGACTGTGTCTGAACATGTTTGCAGAGGACTACAAACTGCTCACCATATATGATCCACCAACTGACACAAGCATCCCACAAAAGGGCCACATAGAAACAGACAAATGGTGCCATAGCCATGTCAGCAAGCTAATTGCAGAAAAGTGTATAGTCAACCCCCGTGGATATGCAGTAAATGCCCACCAATTACCACATAGGTGTTAACCCATTACGTACTTAACATGTAATGAGAGACCTGGGGACACAAGGTGATAGATATCCTGCATTGGACAAACATGTGCTGTAGTGTTTACAGAAACATACCATATACCCACCTAATCATGAAGGTTGTCAGATTTAGATAAGAGTTACAATTGACTACAATAGCCCCTGTGGGATGTACCTCAGCAGACACCTCCATCAACCTTAAAGTCCCCAACAGTACCTCACCAGGAGTATCAAAGAGCTTGCACAGATGCCATGTGTTGCTTGTGTTGCTGGTATCAATAAACATGCTGCACCTTGTACAATCTGAATGGCAGTGAGCTATGCACATGAGAGACCTGAACCACAGCACTGACTTACACAGGACAAGCTGTACTGCATGATCCATAACACAGAAGCCACCCCCACCCATGAGTAAACTCCCAGTACAGGCTACCCATAGAGTCACTTATCGATTTTCCTCAATAGGAATCTTGATGAGTGGATGGGAGATGGTAGCTTTATCCAGGGAATCACTGTCATGTCACAGGTAGACAGAGGTACAGTATACTAACCATGACATATGTCATGGCAAACTCCACTTACAATGTGTGTCGAAGGACAAACACACTCTCCGACTAGCATTAGAAATGGACTAGGGCACATCGCTAGTGTTTGCAAATGCACACCTATGTTGTGGAATACACTACCAATGTTGGACAAGCATGGTTTAAGTAGTTCATATCTGAACATAATGCAACATGGTCAGATGTACACAACTGGCCCCTAACCAGGCTGTTGTGCTCACTATGGAAATGTAAAGCAGTGATAGCACTAATGCCCAGGATACTGTCCACCACAGTCAAAGTACTGAACCAGTGCACTATACAGTACTACAGTGTTAGGTCAGTGTGAAAGGATGTTGACAACTGTATGCAAAGTATCCCATGCAAACCCTGCAGACACAGTATAATCCTGTTGTGTTCACACACAACACAGTTGTACAGTAACTACACAACATGACACACAACACACAACCATAAACGGGAGATATTTGTTGAAGTTCACACTCATCCACAAATGTGGTGGGCTGCAGAGTTCAACATATGGAATGCTCACACTGGGCATGCTCACACACTTTGATAAATGAGACATATGTCAGACAACAT
This sequence comes from Protopterus annectens, assembly GCF_019279795.1. Lineage (NCBI taxonomy): Eukaryota > Metazoa > Chordata > Ceratodontiformes > Protopteridae > Protopterus > Protopterus annectens. The sequence goes on along the minus strand of NC_056729.1, from coordinate 221,246,655 downwards.
ACCATGGGAAGGCTGAACTGTGCATGCTCACACACTTAGGCCAAATCTCAGTTTAGCAGTTGGCCACACATATCTGGTATTTTTACGTGTTATTCCAGGAACCAACCACATTACAGCAGTCTGCCCAGTGCACACAGTTAAATGACTACAGAGACATATGTGATATAGTGGTTACCTCCCATATGCAAACATCTTCCACAGATACACAAGTTGTTCATACAAACAGGGAATGCTATGGCAATAAAGACATGCAAACAGTCTATCAGCAACAAATAATGTGCATTTGACAATTAAACATGGGTATAGAGGTCAACACTAGGCTGTTTGCCCTAGGGAATGACAGCTTAGCCAGAGTGTGCTTGGTGTCTGCCTCCCCACAGGATGCACATTCCCCTTTCTAAACACCGATGATGTCAGCACCCTATAAGTACAGCAGGAGAAACGAAACCTTCTCCTAATGCGAATAGCGCACTCTGCTAATGAGTCCGTCTCAAGTGTCATAACATAGTTAGGTAGGGGTTTGAATCCTGAAAATGCTCAGTTTGTGTGTGAGTGGGGTTGGTGTGTGGGAGAGAAATGCCACTTTTGGCAACTGGGAAAACACACTACAGGATGCACATTCCCCTTTCTAAACACAGATGATGTCAGCACCCTATAAGTATAGCAGGAGAAAGTAAACCTCCCAGTATTATAATAGCGCGCTCCACTAATGCATCCATCTCAAGTGTCATAATATAGTTAGGTAGGGGTTTGACTCCTGCAAATGGTAAGTGTGTGCGTTGGGCTGAGGGGGGTTAGTGGGTGTGCAATTGTGTGTGAAGGAAATGTCCCTTTTGGCAACTAGGAGAACAGACTACAGGATGCACATTCCCCTTTCTAAACACTGATGATGTCAGCACTCTATAAGTATAGCAGGAGAAGGGAAACCTCCCAGTAATACAAATAACGCGCTCTGCTAATGCATCTGTCTCAAGTGTCATAACATAGTTAGGTAGGGGTTTGAATCCTGCAAGTGTGTGTGATTGGCTGAGGGGAGTTAGTGTGTGTGAGGGAAATGTCCCTTTTGGCAACTAGGAGAACAGACAACAGGATGCACATTCCCCTTTCTAAACACTGATGATGTCAGCACTCTATAAGTATAGCAGGAGAAGGGAAATCTCCCAGTCATGCGAATAGCACGCTGTGCTAATGTGTCCATTTCAAGTGTCATAACATAGTTAGGTAGTGGTTTGAATCCTGCAAATAGCAAGTGTGTGTGTTTGGTTGAGGGGGTTTAGTGTGTGTGTGAAGGAAATGTCCCTTTTGGCAACTAGGAGAACAGACTACAGGATGCACATTCCCCTTTCTAAACACTGATGATTTCAGCACTCTATAAGTATAGCAGGAGAAGGGAAACCTCCTAATAATGCAAATAGCGCGCTCCGCTAATGTGTCTGTTTTAAGTCTCATAACATAGTTAGGTAGGGGTTCGAATCCTACTAATAGCAAGTGCGTGTGTTTGGCTGAGAGGGGTTAGTGTGTGTGCAATTGTATTTGAGGGAAATGTCCCTTTTGGCAACTAGGAGAACAGACTGCAGGATGCACATTCCCCTTTCTAAACACTGATGATGTCAGCACCCTATAAGTACAGCAAGAGAAGGGGAACCTCATAGTAATGCGAATAGCGTGCTCTGCCAATGTGTCTGTCTCGAATGTCATAACACAGGTAAAAAGGGGTTTGAATCCTGTAAATGGCAAGTGTGTGTGTTTGGCTTAGGGGGGTTAGTGTGTGTGAGGGAAATGTCCCTTTTGGCAACTAGGAGAACAGACTACAGGATGCACATTCCCTTTGCTAAACACTGATGATGTCAGCACCCTATAAGTACAGCAAGAGAAGGGAAACTTTCTAGCAATGTGAATAGCATGCTCTGCTAATGTGTCTGTCTTGAGTGTCATAACATAGTCAGATAGGGGTTTGAATCCTGCAAGTGTGTGTTTTTGGCTGAGGGGGATTAGTGTGTGTGAGGGAAATGTCCTTTTTGGCAACTAGGAGAACAGACTACAGGATGTACATTCCCCTTTCTAAACACTGATGATGTCAGCACCTTACAAGTACAGCAGGAGATGGTATGTGGCATAGACAATGACTGAGTCATATGTGTCCATGCCTCTGACTGACCTGTATGTTTGTGTCATGTGGTGGACCATAGTGCCCCACAGGCATATCACTGTGGCCTTCACCTTGTCCAGCCTGGTGAGCATGACCATACTGTACCGGACAATAAAGGTAGCTAACACAACTGTGGCAGGTGTGTTGTCTAGCCGTACAGGCTGTGACCGGCACACAGGATTTGTGTGCTATGGGTTATGTGTGATGTGTTCAGTCATAATGTATGCCTGTGTGCCAGCTGCAGAGGTGTGTACCGCTCAGGCAGGATGCTATTCTAAGACTCCACGAATGGCCAAGTGTGTTCACATGCTTGTATTGCTGTCAGTGTAGGTCTACATCAGACTGGTATTGTAGTCACTGTAGTATTGCATGCCACCTGACAGGTTATGCCAGTACTGGGTTCAGAGTGCTTAGTCCCCAGTTTGGCTATGTGGTTCCATCTCATACATGTGTTGTACGTCCATGTTTAGGGGAGAGGGTTGACCGTGTACATGTGGCAGATGTGACATTGCCACATGACCCACATATTCCACAACTGTAGCATAGAGGTGACTGACAACTGACCTTTGAACATGCTACCATAGTATTGTGATTGCCATGGTGATTAACAGCACATAGGGCTAATGGGGAACAAGGTACATAGGTTCATAGGTTCATAGCGTCATACTAGGCAATCTGCCCTAGGGCATTTAAGAACCTAGCCAGAATGTGTTTGGCTGTCACCATCCAATGTAAATATATCTTGCCATGCCCTTTTCCAAGGTTAGTTTACTGTGCCTCTGTCTAACAGTGACACAGAAGTGATACCCGGGGTAAACCTAAAATGTCCCATCCACTCATCAGGATTCCTCTTGAAGAGAGTCAATGAGGGACTCTTCCTAACCTGGACTGGGATTTTATTCCAGAGTGAAGTGAGCCTCTGGGTTATGAATCTGTCCCTCCAGCATGTCCTATTTATTTCAGAACTGAGGCTCAGGTCTCTCAAGCGTGTATCCCGATGGGATTTGGATATTATCAAGTGCAGCATGCCCATTAATTCCGGGTTCGACATGGTGTTATACATTAGGCACAGATCGCCTCTGAACAGGCGGTATGTCACTGAGTAGAGCTGGGGTTTATTTAACCGGTCAGCATATGGCATCTGTTTGAGCCCTTTGATCCACTTGGTGAGGTACTTGTGGGGTCTTTCCAGTTGCTGCAGGTGTCTGGTAAGGTACATCCCGACAGGGGGATTGTACTCAATTATGGGCCTGATGAGGGATGAGTAAAGAATCATGATGTCCTCCCCTGATGTAGATGTGAATCCCTTCATGATGGGGTGGGCTATATACAATGTCTTTCTAACCACTTTGGCCACATTGTTGTCAAATGAAAGATTGTTATCAACTTGGATCCCCAGGTCCCTAATTACTTCTTCTGTACATAATGGAGTACCACCTATGTGGTACTTTGTGGACACTTTGTTTTTGCCAAAGGGGATGACTATACACACTTTTGCATTCAGCTGGAGGCCATGGCTCTGGCACAAGTTGTCTGTTTCTATGATGCCCTTTTGGAAGATGCTTGTGTCGGCTGGAGAGTCGATTATGGCGGCCAGTTTGCAGTCATCTGCATATTTGGTCAGCCACAGTCCTTCCGTGTTGGCCTGTACCTCCGATAAATATATACCAAACAAGAGAGGACCCAGGACTGAGCCTTGTGAGACACAACTCGTAACTGGTTTGGAGTCTGGCATGGCTCCAGCAATTCTAACCATGTGGGTTCTGTCCTTGAGCCAGTGTGCAATCCATCTAGTGACATAGGGGCTTATATTTAAGCTGGTGAGCTTCTCTAGAATGCCCGAGTGGGGTATTGTTTTGAAGGCTTTTGTGAGGTCCAGGTAGGCTGTGTGAACCACCTTCCCCTCATCAATAGCCTTGGTGACTGTTTCAAAGAAATCAACCAGGTTTGAGAGGCAGGATCTGCCCTTAACAAAGCCAAACTGGGTATGAACCATCGTCTGTAGGTCCGCAATATCTATATCTATGTGGTCCATGATGATCCTTTCCATAGCTCTGCAGACCAAGCTAGTGTGGCTTATGGGGTGATAGTGTCCAGGATCCATTGAGGCACCACCTTTCTGTAGAGGGACCACTGTTGCTGTACGCCACACTTTGGACACATATCCTGTAGTATGGCTGGGATTGAACAGTAGGTTTATGTTTGTTAGTAGCACATCTTGGTGGTCATGTAGGACACAGCCTGGGACACTGTCTCGTCCCATTGATGCAGTGTGTATTGCTTTGGAGAGGGCGGCTCTTACCTGAGAATCTAAGATGTCAGGGGGGCAGCACTCTGCTGGGATACATATTTTCCCTGTCAGTGTGGAGGGGGGTGAGAAGTTTGCACTGAACCTGTCAGCTAGAATGTTGGCAATGTATGTGGGTTTGGTGTTTCTATTGACATTTTGGACTACCTCTGAGCATATCTGGGAATTACCACCCAGGTTCCTAACATAACTAAAGAAAGCCTTGTGATTATCCTTAGTGTCCTGTGCAATTTCTGTCGAAGCTGGCCTTAGACAATCTTATGAGTGCCTGTAGTTATTTGCTAATACTGATCAGTGATACCTTCCCTATTTGTGAATTTGCTGTATCATTTGGTAGCTTCCTCCTTCTATTGTGTAGTTTGTTTATGGCTGGGGTCCACCAGACAGGACGTCTGCCTTTGGAGGATTGGGTCTTGGTTTTATTCGGGATCACATGATCCATGCATTCCTGAAGGCATCCAAAGAATGCATTTATAGAGGAATCTGCGGTCTGGTCTGTAGTTTCCACAGGCCTGGGGGCTTTGAAGGTTTCCACCTCAGTTTTGAGGAGTGTGAATTTGCTTTAGAGAAGCTGTTCACTGTGGTGTTCTGGGCAGGGGGTGGGGTCGGGATGTGAATATCCAGTGAGATTAGTTTATGGTCCGATCTTACCAGTGAGGGATACACTTCTGGTCTGGAGCATAGAGTCCCCATGTTGGTGATGATCAGGTCCAGTATGTTTCCCCTTCTTGTGGGAGTGGTAACAAGTTATTCCATAGCATTTGAGCTCATATATTCTAAGAACCTTTGGCCTAGGGTGTTGGAGCTAGAGTCATGCTCCCAGTCCATGTTTGGGTAGTTGACGTCGCCCAATATAATGGTGTTTGGAGAGACCTTCATATTTCCACTGTTCACAGGATGGCCAAGTGCAGTTCTTGGGTTTGGGAGGGTGGTCTGTAGCAGGCTATAACCTGGAAGGCAGTTTCACCCATTGTTAGTTGCACATGGATAGTCTCTGATGCTTGGTGCTTTGCCACCAACCTGGAGGTGTGGGTATCTTTAATGAATATCAATACTCCCCCTCCATTTGTGGTTCGTTCCAAGTTTTGGGGCTGAAAAGCATGGTATGAGGTTAAACCTGGTAGTGCTGGTGTGCTCTCAGTAGCCCTGAAACAGGCATCTGTTACTGCACAGATATCGATGTTCTCCATGTCAAGGAGAGTTTCGGGTGCATGCATCTTGAGGTTTAGACTTCTGGCATTGGGTAGCATTACTCTTAGTTTCTTATCCCTTGTGATACCTATGAAAGTGGGTTTGTCATTTGAGCCTTGCCTAACATAGGCACTATGGGGGTAGCAAGAGCCTTTGCCAATATCTCAAAGCCCAGGGGTGACAGGTGCAGGCCATCCCTAGTGAAGCAGGTGGTTCAACAGAAGATGAATATGTGAAGGTGTAGTGCCTGTGATGAGTTAGCAGTAGCATATATGACTGCTCACGTGGACACATGCCAGGTAAGTCATATGCACTGTGTCACAGGCAATGTACATGTGAACAGGACAAACAGTGACATTCTGTCAAGTGAGACATGGACATACATATAGTAAGCTATGCAGATGGCACTAGGAGTCCACAGAAGCTCTATAACTATGCATTGCAGGTGTGATCAGTATTCCAGGGTAATTGCAAGCAAACATGCATGCAAACAAAGCTACAGTAAACAGGTCTGCATGTAGTCCATTGTACAACAAACAAGCTGTACCACTTCCAGTAGGTAACACTGCAAATATGCAGGCACTATGCACATGTACATGGAAATACACGGGTCAGATGGCTAGGGTCCAGTCTCAGCGCACACAAGTGTACAGACCATGTACTGTCAGGATGTACAATAACTGGATGGAAACCCATGTGCTCATACCTGCAGTAATACACATGTCAAATAACAGACACTGAGCCCTCACTCAGTGGTTCCATACTTAGTAGGATGTATGCTACCTGGCCTGCCACCACAGTATCCCTGACATATATGGGGACTCTCCCTCCTGTGACAGTTAGTTTTGTATGTTGGGGCTGTCTAGTATGGTATGAGATGTGAGCTTGCAGTGCTAGGGTGCTCCTGTGTGTCCTGTACCAGTCATGTAGTACTGCACACATATCAACATCCTCAAACATCCACATTGCAGAGTCCAGTGTGGGCAACATGCCACTTGCAGTTTACATGTCCATCATTGCGTATTACTACATTCATTACCTTATCCCCTGTGCTACCTATGTATGTAGCCTTCTGTTGACATCATTACCACCAGTATGCCAACATGTGCAGATGATACACTATGGTACTTACCATGGGTGTAGACAACAGTACATGACAATCACACCCTTACTGCATCAGGCATGCTGTGATATACCCACAATTAATTCAGCACACAGTACTGTTAACAACATGATACTATTACTACACATCTATGTGGTCACCCTGTGCATCAGCAGCATGTTAACCTGTACCTGCACAGTTGTTACAGATTGCAGGAGGTGGCACAGTTTTATCATATGCACAGGGTGTGAACTTGGTATGCCTGAGTCAGCCACCGATACCACCGATTGACATGTATGTGTATGTGTGTTGGTGAGGGACAGCAGTAGAAGATGGGGCGATGTTGATGCAGTGTGTGCATGTATGCGGTAGCCCTAGGTGTTGTCAATTCGCATGTGTGAATGGATGCACACAGTTCCACCTCATGGCTGCCATATACTGGTGTTTGTGGACAGCCACAGACTGTACCTGCCAGGTCATACAGATCAGTGTCTCTGGCCACGGACACGGTACCTGTGCCTTGCAGGGGTGCTACGAACCGTATCTGGTACCAACCCAGACTGGGTACTGTCACCAGAAGCAGGTGTCCGTTGACTGGACACAGATCCCTGTCGGGCCTGGCCAGAGCCACATGCACGTGGTCTCCTGGGGTGGTATGATGACATTGCTGGGGCTGCTGCTGGCACTAAGGGGGCGGCCGCGGCCCTGTTGTCATCTGCGACGACTGCCAGCTGCTGCTGTTGCTGGCATACCACCACATCAATGCCTCAACCGCCCACCATCACCCTGGCACATGGACATGTAGTTGTGGAACCAGTCTAATATGTCCCCACAACGTCTGTCTATGACATCGGTGAAATCACGGATGGCAGCCGCAATGTCACGCATGCTGTCAGTCATGGCTGTGTGACATGCTGTCAGATCCCTCAGACCCTGTCTGGTGTACCGTTCCATACGTGACTGTGCCTGCATGACAGCCCGAAACATAGCTGAGGTTGTAAAACCTCTGCGGGCACGTCTGACAGGGGCAGTATGCCCACAGATGCTCCCACGAGAACCTCTGGACATCTGTCTGTGTGGTACCATCTCTGGGCCATGCCCATGGCTGCGGTGTGGGGAGGCATGTGCCACAGATACCACATTACCCTGGTCAATGCCCACTGTATGCTGTCCATCACCTAGGGACATTGGTGACAAAGGGTGTATTGGCAGGATAACTGTGCACATTGATGGGGTCGACAGCTGTGTACTGTCAATCGGCTGACCAATGGCGGACCCTGGCATACCTTCCTGTGCCATTACACAGATGTCATCATTATCAGTACCCATGGCACCTGATTCAGGTTCCCTGCTACATGACACCAGAGCAGCACCAGAACCTGTGGGAGGGAAACAGGAAACACAGTTTAGAATGTCTACACATTACCAGTGATGCACACATGCACACATGCGCCCATGCACACATGTACACATGCGCACATGCACACATGCACACATGCACACATGCACACATACGCACATGCACAGGTGCACACATGCACACATGCACAGGTGCACACATGCACACATGGACACATGTGCACATGCACACATGCGCACATGCACGCATGCACACATGCACGCATGCACGCATGCACAGGTGCACACATGCGCCCATGCACAGGTGCATACATGCACACATGCACACATGCACACATGCGCACATGCGCACATGCACACATGCACACAGTTTCACACAATTGTACAGTACTCAGTATGTGTGATATCAACACACAGACACACCTACATGCATACAAAGAGCACTACTAAGTGAGCCGAACATTACTATTACTATCAAGACTATTACAAGAATTGTTAATACACACTCACCAGCATGGATAGGCTGCATTGCTGTTACACCGGAGGGACCTGCAGATGTGAAGAAACTAATGTCAGTGGGCACAACTGTGCCATTGTTACTGGGTATGATACAGGTCAGTAGTACAACAGTCACCTTTCACAGGTCAGCTGCTAATATTGAGGATATCACACTTGCACATTAAATACTATGATGACAGCTACAAACCAAAGACACACCTCACACATGCATTAACTACCAGTGTACACAACAGTCAACTATACATATGGCATATTACCTGCACATTCACTGTCTTGCTGCTGCGTGGCTCCAGCCTCCATCATAATGCATGTCTGCTGCTGTTGTTGTTGCTGGTGGACTGGAGCTACTACACTCATGAGTAGTCCCTCCAGTCTGGTGAGTGGGGGATGTGTAGCCACCCCACCACCTGTGGCGACCTGTTGCCTGTGGATATCCGACGCACGCTGAAGGACATTTCTGATTAAATCACTGCAGTGAGGTCGTACCTGCTCATATGTCCTATTATGCGTGCCTATGTCATTTACCCGACGGACCAGGTCTTGCCACAGTGCAGCCCTCTCCTGCTGATTCTGGCTGGTGCGGGAAAAGAGTATTGCATAATCCCGCACCAGGCTCTGGTGTATCTCCTCATCCTCAGCTGTGGAGTAAGTGGGATTCCGCAGGTGAGCCATGTACCTGAAAAAGAAAATAACCTGATATCAGCAATATATGTCAGCAGAATTTGGCACACATACTACACATGCTACTCGACTGTTATGATACAGCATATCTCACATATATAGCATCTGTCTGTCTATTGGTGGATACACATGTAAATGGCCAGGTATCAGTACTCAGCCAGCAACTGTGCAGCAGTGCCTGGCACACTCCATACAACATACTACCAAACCCCAACAGTCAGAACACTGATTCAGGTCAAGAGCACCTCCTCACTCTGGGGGTTTGTATCTAGGTACTGTATGGCCTACATCATCAACTACTGTGAGCTGACCACACACTAATTGCCCTGGATATACATATCCCACCTCCACCAGCAGCACAAACGACTATAGTGAATAACATTACAGATGCAAACTTTACACTTTGTAACAGTGACATGGTATCCTTTCAGCCCACTGGGCCAGTGGCAGATACAACCCACAATGCTGACCCCTACACAATTGCTTTCTACAGACATCTCCGAGAATGCATGGATCATGCAATCCCATATATGACCAAGACACTCTCCACAAAGGGACAGCATCCTGTCTGGTGGACCCCAGCCATAGACAGATTGTATTACAGAAGATGGAAGCTACTGCAAGAAAGAGCATAGTTCCATAAAGGGAGGGCATGTCTGAGCAGCACTAGTAAGGATCTATTTTCCATCATACAAACATCCATGGGCAACTTTGAGAGGGAAATCAAGAGGGACACTACAGATAACCAGAAGGCCTTCTTCAGTTATGTTTGCAACCTGGTCAGAATCCATCCTCTATGCCCATAGTTAGTACACAACAACAAATATTTCACTGACACCACAGATATTGACAACATTGTGGCAGACAGGTTCAGTGCAGGTGTCACCCTGCCCTCTCCCCCAAAATAAGACATAGTTATCCCAGCTGACTGTAACCTCCCTGTCATCACAGATGTCCAGGTGAGAGCCGCCCTCAGGAAAGCAGAATACATAACATGACTGGGACCTGATGGTATCCCCAGTTGCATGCTACATAAACTCTGACAGGAGATAAACACACATATAGAAGTGTTATGTAACACTAGCCTGACTACAGGATATGTACCTGTACACTGGCGCACAGCAGCAGTGGTTCCACTCCACGAAGGAGGCACCTCAACATATCAATACAATACAACACAATACATTACATTACAATACAATACTATACAATATGCTATTGCCCCTGGGACTACAGCAGCATACTGTTCTGCTACCCTGATCATTGTGAGATATGTGGTGTGATGGTACCTGCTGCTGTCACACAGTTACACAGGGTGACTCATATGGCATATTACCTATCTGACTAACATTCAGCAGGGGTATGTGTGACATGTACTCATGGGGAGTCTTGCTTCTTAACACTGTGTGGTTTATTGCAGGGTATGTCTTATCTGTGGGTAGGAACTTTTACCTACACATGTGCTCTCTATTGCAGTGGCATGGACGACACACAGCAGTCATTTAGGTTGTGGATGGTGTGAGGTGTTACTATGGTTGTTGGACATCTGTCATGGGTGTGACTTATGTATGTAAATCCGGGAGTGGTAACCTCTATGTGGGTAGTATATGTGTACTCTGTGGTGTTGTCAGTCACTGTGCATTGGTAATGTGTTTGAGTGCATTGTCACAGTGTTGTACATGTCACTGTGTCCTTCTCCATATCTGTAGCTGTCATGTGAGGTCCATACCATGGCATCCATTATGTGGTGTGGAGGGGTACACCGACCTACATGTCCATAGCTGACACACCATGTATGCTGACACATAACATGTACAGGTATTCCAGGAATAGTGTGCCACTGTGAATATCATTGGGGTCACTATTGTACACATTTATGACCCTGTTCACCCCTGACACATGCAGTGGTGGGCAGCCAATCACATATCTGGTGGTTACTGGTGTAGGTGATTTGAAATGTGGTATGGTACTCCGTTTTTGACACTGGTGTTCACTCCATGCCTTTGTCACCAGGCACCTGTTGCAATACATCTGTACACATGTGCCTCACTCAGAATTTATATACATCTCTCTCTCTTTCTCTCTCTCTCTATATATATATAGATATATATATATATATGTATATAGATATATCTATATGTATATATATATATATATATATATATATATATATATATATATATATATATATATATATATATGTCTGTATACATATACACATATATATATTGATGTACATATATTGCTATAGATGTGGAGGGGGGGCACAGAGGGGGTGAGAGTGACAGAGGGGGTGGGACAGGGTGTGTTGAGGTCGTCATATACAGTCATACCTGTAGATAGTCAGATCAGTCTGTCTATGTATATGTATCTACATATATCTATATCTGTATGTGTGCATTACATATATATGTTTGTACATATTCTATCTATCTACATATGTCTATGTATTCCTACATCTCTCTCTATGTATGTATACATATATGCATATTATATATATATATATATATATATATATACATACATATGTTGACATACATACGTATCCATATGATAGACAGGTATATCAACATGTTTGTCTACCATACTGTATACACACACTAACATACTGCTAAACATACATAACTGTGAAACCTACTTTGTACATTGCACTACAACCTACAGTCAACCTACGTTGATATGTGCACATAGATTCTCTCACATACAAATGTATGTACAGCCTTCACTGATAGTTGCTGTATGTCCCCTGCCCTTTACACATCTTCATATACATATGGATACAGACCAATGACACATATGGAGGGTTCACAGTATGTAGACCTTTATAGTATTACTTTACATTACCTGTGTTTGTCACAGCTGCTTGTGTTGCTGTCTGGTTTTCTGTCCTGCTGCTCCACTTCCCAGTTGTCAGCTTTCAGGTGGCTGTTGCTGAACAGTTTTGTTTGTGTCTGCTTAATTTCAATTTTCTCTGTCTCTGTCTCTGTCTCTGTTTCTGTCTCTCTCTCTCTCTCTCTCTCTCTCTCTCTCTCTCTCTCTGTCTGTCTGTCTCTCACGTCCTCCTCAGGGTGCAATGAAAGTATTGCATGTGTGGACTGGGAGTACAGCATACTTTTGTAGGTATCTGCATATGCCCATGTGATGGCCTCTTCACCAATTGTTAGCCAGCATTTGCTAATTGCATGCAGCCAGTTGTGTACTGATTGCAGTTCTCACTGTGATTTCAGAACAGTGCTATAAAAAGGTATGTGAGATAGGCGTAGCCCTTTCAGATTTTAAGGGCAGGGACCATGCTGTTATGCTGTGGACAATGTTCTGTGAGTGAAAAGGTTGGTATCTCTCTCATATTTCCAGCTGTGTTGTAGATTAACATTCCTCCATTCATTTCTCCAGTTTCCTGTACTAACTGTGTATGTACACTGACACCTACAACTACTACTACTGTTAATGTGTGTGTGTGTGCTTTCCTTTCACTTTTGCTTGCACTTTGTTGCTAAGGCTTTAATATTTGCCCTTTACTGTCACTACTTGTATGCCTGCTAGGTGTCCTGACTGTAGTGTGCTGCTGTAGCTTTCCTATTTTCTATGTACATTCACACCTTGGAATGCTTGCTATATCTGCTAGGGTGTTACAGCATGCAGTGTGGTCTGGCCATGGTGTGGGCCTTGACATCTATTAGGGTATTTGAGTATGCTGCTGAGCAGGCCCCAGAGACGTTCAGGTTCATCTGTTATCTGTCTCATGGAATGATACATATCAGTGGGGTACACCCATTAAATTGTCTGGTATGCTGCAGTTGTGACTGTGGGTTAGCATGAGCATATGTATTACTACACTTATTCTGCCATGCAAGTGGTGAATACTTTCAGGACTCCATAGTTACCATTGCATGTGCTGTTACACCTTTCTGCCTACTGTTTGTACATTTCACATGGAGTCTGTGGGGCATCCCTTTAAGTCATTCACTGTTGCTATGTCTAGACTCTTAACTATTCAAATATGGTGGTGTCAGACCTCTCATGTGTACAAATATTTGCAGGTTGTCCACATTTCTGCCTCATATTTTGGTCAATATCTCATGCACAGCTTTTTCTGGCAAATCACTCTGGGCTCAAGTCAGAATATATTGCCAAACATTCAAGTTTCAGACTTCATACCATTCCAAACATCCCACAAAATGCAGACCCTGTTACTCTCTGAACTGTCTGTGTTTGTTGTAACATTATTTGTAATGTGTCCCTGGTTTTGGGCCTTTGCTCCACATATTTTATTACCTGGTCCGGATGTGTTCCTGTAAGAGGTTGTGGGGTATGGGCAGTGATTATCCTGCTGTGAGTATGTGTGTGGCTTGCAAGGTGCTATAGTGACATTATTACCTACTAGCTACCAACTAGCATGGCTGTTTCTGTTCACACACTACTATTATGGAAATCCACTAGTTTTGACAGTAATTCTAAATGACATGCTTTGTGTACTACACATCTATATTCCCTTTACATTCATTCCTACTATTACATGATATATTTATTTTAGCACAATGCTCTTGCATAAGAGTCATGGCTTAGTGATAAGTCACGCAGACTACTGTTTCCAAGGTCCTGGGTTCAGGACTGCCAGTGGGATTTTATTTTGCTTCTGAACTGACTACAAGACCTGTCAGTCAAAGTGACTAAGGCACTTTTAAGCAGTTGTAACCGGGTTAGCACTGGTTTGCGCGGAGCTCACGCATGCACACTGGCGTTTAGCTCCGCGCACACAAGCACACACCCGCTTACAACCGCTTAAACATGCTTACTCTTGTGCACACCCGCACTATTTTCTTTGAAAGAAATGAAAAAGGGAGACAGGAAAGTGGTGAAAAAGGGGTCACAAAGAGGGTAAGACAGTAGGGAAACAAGTTTGGGTTTTGCAGGGGAGATATGGGTAAGGCCCATAGCTGCCCATTCCTTCATCAGCAACAGCTGTGCATATGTTTGTAATTTGGTGTGACATTTGATACCTTCCACCCCTGATAGAGGTGTAAGGACAACAGTAATACTTGTTGTACAGCCAATTGTAATTGCTAGTTTCCATGTCTGGTAGACATATGTGCGGAATGGGCAGCTATGTATGGGGCATAATTTTTTTATGGGTACAGAGTGCCCTTTTTTTTTTTTTCAGTTGAGAGTGGTATGTCAGGTGAAGGAAGTTGGTACAGCTGGGGAGGTAGGTTGGATAGGTAAACAGACAAGACAAACAAGAAGCATACAGGGGTGGTGTATGACACGTGTGGGGGGGTTACACAATTGACGGGGACAGAGGTTTGGATATCCAGAGCCCACGAGCCCACAGATGGCAACAGTGGAACTGATATCCCCACCCATAGGCAGTTGCCACTGTTCCTTCACTGCCAAGGACGGGGCTCTGCTGGGGGCTGTGTAGGCCAGGCAACAGGCATGCCCGTAAGTTGTGCCACCTGTGCCTCAAGCTGGTGTAGGGGCTCGAGAACAGAGTCCCGAATCTCCCTACGCACCACAGTCCGGACGCTACGGAGGGTGAGTGGTGGTTCTCCTCCAGCCACACTTGCAGAGGGGGGGTAAGCCCCATCCCCTGCAGCGCTTCCACCCGCAGGTGGCACAGGGCCACCGGAGGAGGGTCCAGACTCTGCACTAGTGCCAGGTGCACTTGCCAGCTGAGGTGGGAGAGGTGGGTCCGCTGGAACCCGCCTTCCCTGTCGTCCTATGTTTTGTATTATGTCATGACAGTTTGGGTTAGTGACATATAATACCATTCACAATTAGTTGTAACAGCATGCATTTGCATTCCCATTAACCAAACACCCAGATATTCACATCATTGAACAGCGTGCATAACACATGCATAATTTGAACAGTAATACACAGTCCAACAACATGCAGGGTTAATTGATGGCAACAGGCCATCAGGTTTGGATGTATGAACAGGGCAGATGCATCAATGGACATGCAAATATATATGACCCAACAGGACAAACGTCCAGGGGTGTTAATTGTGATTGCACATACCATTTTCACGTGGAATGGGTTATATGTGGTTATAGGGTGGGGTGAAGAAAATAATAGTAACACCTTCAAATACCAATACATATGCTGTACAGTTCTAATAGCTACAGATATATACGCACTACTGTTCTAACTACAGTTTCCTATATGCTAACTATTTCAACTTGGTGATAGGACTGTTACTGCAACATCAATATACATTTTATTGTTCTTCATACACATTTCTTATCTAGCTTTGTTCAGCTACATCATCCTGCTACATTTGCTTTATATAGCTGTAGACAAGTGTGGATGTTTGGTATATCAGACAATCATACTATCTGCATATTGCAGACTGAGAGCAACATATCCAGATTTTGGGATACACATTCCAGATGCAGCAACACTTTGAACAGATTTTGCTGTTTGGTTTTGATTCTCACATGCATTTCATTCTGTCTTGACTGCAGTATACTTTATTCAGGGGTTATTACTACTGTATTGCTGGATTCATGACACTTCCTCACACTCTCTCACTTGTTTTCATTTTACTATTCAGGATGGTACTTACTTCTAGGCTTTATTGACATGTTTTACCTGTAGTTATTACAATCCTTTCCAGCAGTCTCACTTCTGTCATGTTTCAGTATTTCAACAGGGATATATTTCACACATGTGATTTCATCATCTTCTGCAGCTATATTTTTCAGCCTGCTGCAGGTTGTGTACTATTTTCTTACAGTTGGGGCATTTTTATTTCAGAATTTATGTCAGACATTTTCATTTTTCTGTTTGGCTTACAGACTGAAGCACACTTTTGTAATCAAGCAATACTTGCAAACACTTTCACACTGTTACTTGCACATTTTATTCCTTAGTGACTACACTGCACTCTTTTGCTGACTGTCATACTTTTATATTTCTTTACAGTTACTGGTAGTAGATTACTGACCTGCCTGGTGGTGCAACCACACCAGCCTATCGCCATAGGCTCTGCGGTTCACAGAACGGACACCTGCAGCTGTAATATAAATGAAGTAATATTGGAATACACATCTCCATAATATCAGCTAGTTTAATTTCTTACATACATAATTAAATGAAACTTACTCAGTAGTGGGGCATTGGGCATTTGCCGGGCCTCCTGGATCCAAAGGTTCAGTTGGTCCTGCTTGCGTCTCTTCAGGTCCGCATGGTGGTGATGGACCTGCTCACCAGTCCTTGGAATCCCTGTGGCACTGGTGAGATCATGAGCCAACCGGTCCCACGTCTCAGCTCTGTATGCTCCCCAGAGGACCTGGCCCTGCATGAGTTGGGCCTCATGATTGTGGACTAGGATCCAGACCATGTACCTGGACTCCTCAACGCCCCACCTCTGTGCTCGAAAGCAACTACCCTCTCCTACTCCTGTCATTCTGCCTGCAGTTCAGTTCTACAATTGTTTATGCTGTGTATTCCCACCTATGGGGCTTATATAGTCCGTTTTTCCCGCACATATCTGTGATTGGCCATTTTGGAATTGTATCAGCTTCAGTAAACCTGCATTGTCATGCTCCAGTTTGTATTCATTCCTATATATTAGCTATTATTGCCTTTATAGGTACTGCTGTCATGGCTTAGTGGTTTGGTACCTTGACTATGGTGTATAGTATCCTGGGTTCGAACCTGGCCACTGCTTTTTATTTTTCATGACTGTCTAGACAAGCTGAGGGGTGTGTCTGTGTAAAGGCAGTTTTGATACGGCTTGCTCAACATTGCCCGTCGGTTAGCTTGTTTGCGCAGTGCGCATCTCCGCACAAACGGGGTACGCTGGTTTACACCTCATTTGGCTATCGGCACGCATATTACTCTCAGCTCAGCTAGGGGCACTTAGATTCAGCATGTTAAACCACTGCTCAGCTACGGGCACTCATTTTGCACCACTTAAACCACTGCTCACATACGGGCAGATGCACTCAAACTGTTAAACTGTAGCTCAGCTATGGGCACATCTGGCATTTTTTATTCTTTTGTTACCTCACATTTCTTCAATATAAATGGGCTATTTCATTACATTTTACATAAAATCTGGTGTTATGTGTACATATTTGTCAGGGACTTGTTTCGTGCTTATTTTGCTAAAAATAAAAATTGGTGTTGTGGGGGCTCGAACCATGAATGCCTGCTCTTCAGCCAACATCTCTACCACTACGCTATTGCTTCTTGGTTTACTTTGCATATTTAGTTTTTATATGCTTTCCCACTGACTGCTAACTGTAGCTGTGCTACGGGCACGCCTCTTGTAAGCAGCGCACTCACGGTTAAACATTTTTACAATTTAAAAAAAATATATAACATGTTTATTTATATATTTTCTGCTCATAGTCTGTGGGGGCATGTGTTGTGTTGTGTTTATTCACATTTCCGTGGACTCTGTCGTGGGTGTTTACTTTGGGCACTTTTACTCTTCTGGGGTCGTGTCCGCTTACAGGGCTCGGCCTACGGACACGCCCTCTACTGTCTTACATGAACCGTGTTAGCCTTAGGTGTGATTCAGCATGCTCTCATGAATATGCAAAGCATGCTGACATCACTCCATTTAACTGCAGCCGCCGTGTAAGAGTTATAGCTCTTACACGGAGGCTTCGTGAATCCTGCCCATTGTAAATATGTCTGTAATCTGTTGTGTTTGAGAAAAGAAAAATTAGAATCTACACATAGTTTATCAATTTGTATATCTTTACTCTTAGCATATCTTATGCATCAATAAAATGAGTTTGAGAAAAGAAAAATTAGAATCTACACATAGTTTATCCATTTGTATATCTTTACTCTTAATATATCTTATGCATCAATAAAATGATTTTCTAGTATTCCTCATTATTTTTATATAAATTTTCTTCATTTTTTTCTTTTTCTCTCATCTCACTCTGTGGCCAAGATTAAACAAACTGTACATGGCTCAATGAATCTGAGTGCACGTTTTGCTGTGATGTGCAAAATATAGTGTGCCAATTTGTATTCGGTAAGTGGCTCTTCACAATGTTTAGAGCTGTGCAAACTCAGTAAACATCGTGGCATGCTAATTACTGCATAAGTATTGATGGTCACTGCTGTCATTTGGATACATGTTCCTTCCATAACAGCTGTAGTAATATACCTACTGAGGACTGTTGACATGGGATGGTGCTGTGTATATTGCTGCCTTACTAATGCATGTGTTCTTATAGTGGAGTATATCAACATTCTACACAATTCTCATTCAAATGTCAAAGTGACACCTGCAGTATGGCACAGGTGTGCATGTTTATACTAACATCTGGAAATTTTATCTGATATACAGCAATATTATGTCATATTGATTACATGGGTACATACGCTTGGGTTTATCCACATGTTGTAATACTGTTATATGCACAAACATAGGAAATGTTGAGATTCACTTTTAACCTTGGTGAATTAATTATATACATCATTGTGTTGCTATTCACATGGATTATACAGGTGTTCTCCATCAGCATTATGTGACTGTCAGCATCTGTGTCATTAGCTGTGCTGCATGAACTGCATCCAACTCAGTTGTAATGTGCAGATATATGGTGTTAGGGCCCTCACCCACACATTTCCATTAATAAATATATAGACATATGATGTACAGTTCATGTAATGATGTGAAATGGGTAGAGCTGCATGACTGTTTTAGCAGTTCCACTGTGTCACATGTGATTCACAATAAAGGTGTTATTTGGAGGTGACGTGTAGCCTGAATCCATTTGTAGCATAGTTGCAGCTGTAGTATGTCTGCACTGCATCATAAACATACCACTACATCACATCATGTTGGGAGGGTGCCCTAATGGTTGAGGTGTTTGCCTTACAAACACAAGGTACATGGTTTGAATCTCACCGGGGATAATTGGCTAGGCTTAAAGTGGCTTGCAAGGGCAGTTAGCCTAGCACTACTCTATGAACCTATGAACATCAGTATTACCACTTGATAGTTTGCATAAACATACACGGGTGTATGTCAGGATTTCATGACAGTCTGTGTGAGGTGGACATTGATTGTGTGACAGATGTGTTGAGGTCTGACATGTACTTATTGAGTGTGCTCCATGTATTGCTGGTATGTGTACAATACTGCAGTGACACTTTCCTCACTCATTGACACTTTGCTTTGCACTGCTGTACTGTCTGTGCAAATGGGCCATCAGTCTCCCATACTGCTGTACTATTCATTATAATGAATCACTTCTTAATTCACACAAGGTGCAGATGCTTCAGACAATATCAATTGCTTTGACATGCATCAGATGCATGCAATACCCAGCTGTGTGTAGGGAATCCAATCATAATAGTGTTCTGTTTGCATATGTTGTTATCTGTATGGCAGACACCTATGTCAGCCAGAGATGCTTTAGTCAAGTGTATCACACTTGGCACAGTGAGCTTCCACACATCTGGTCAGCCACAAAGAATTATTCTTTGAGATGCAAACCCATTAGGATTTAATGCAGGCTTCTCTTCAAGGTGTTCTACTAAATGCTTGTGTGATACATCTTTCTGTGTTGCACCCAGTAAGTACACTTCTCAGTAACAACATCGATGACACAGGTTTGATTCTTGCAGGTGGGGATTGCGGCATATGTGTCATGCAAACCACTCAATTGACCCAGATCTCCCCCAATTTCATCTCCAGGTTTAACACTCTTAAGCCATCCAAAAAGTGCTAATTTTGGGGGAAGAGTTGGTGAAATCCCTTTATAGAAAGCTGACAACTATTACAGTTGTAATGGCTGTTCCTGCAGAACATGTATAATATGTTATACTCAGACTAGAGGTCATAATATTTTAAAAGTGTCCAGGATTGTGCATGCTGCTGTCTACAGTAGTCCATGATTGGTTAAGATGTATGCTGTCATTTCAGTCATATTCAAGCAAATCATTTTGCAGAGCTTCACAATATGCACATACCCCCTATTGTGTATACTGCCCTTGTTAAATGTCGCCTCCAGTGAGCATATCAGTGATGTTTATATAACAGCCATTCATCTCCATTGACGAGTAACCTTGTGTGACTTTCAGTCCTCCATGATTTGCCAGAAAACCACAGATTTTATGAGGATCAGCCCAAATATTTGAGGCAAAAATTTGTGCCTGTTGTTGTTCCTCCATTATTTTAGGCTTTATCCATATTTCTTGCATTAAGATGTTGAGAGGTATGCATCAAAGATTGAAACTATATTAATTTCATGTACTTTAATCATACCCTGACTTAGGAGTTTGGTCCATTCCCATCATGTTAATAGAAATCCAAAAGACTTGGAGAAACTATATTGGGATAAATCACCACAACCATGGCTAATACTGTTATGCCTCCACTGTGGAAACTATCCACAGGGGAGGATTATCAAGGTTACACCATGTCACCCAATTATGACTGGTAACTGGTAGTTAGTAGGGTCATCACTGATGATGTAGACTAACGGAAATCCTCTGCATCACATGTTGAGGCAATCACAGTATGAAGTATCACATCATCCTTACAAGCTGGAGTTGCATCAGTGCCCTTCTATATATGGGATGCCCATCTTGATGAGAACACTAACAGTATGCATTATTTCCCCAGTGTACCCATAACTCTGCTAGATCTACTTGTATGCAGCACTCCACCACCTGCTGCAGTTGTGTCCCCACCTGCACTGGTACACTGCAACCACCCATCATATCTGGCCACCTGTTCCCTTCAGGAAGCTCCACTACACCACTAAACAGAGGTTACCCACCTCCTTCAGAACACCCAGCCAGGTTAATCTGTAATTCTTCTAACCTACTTGTCCTTCCTCCTCCACTTATGCAGCTATTGATGCTCTATTTCACTCTACCCCACCCCACCTGTGCAAATAATGACAGATGTGTCCCATTAAAACCTCCGTCATAAATGGGTTAAGTAATCTTTAATGCACAGTATGGCATTCTATGCATTCTCCTGCATTAGCTGGATATAGTAACAAATGGATCAATTCTAATCTTTGCTGTCTCCACTCTGGTCCACAGTTCTGAACCAAACACCAGTCTTTGTCAGTACTGCATCATATTTTGTCCATCTTAGTCTCACGTGAGGTTTCACTGCAGCTGGTTCCTCTGATGACTCCACACCTGGCATGTGTTCTGCAGCTGACTCTTTTCTGCCTTGCTGTCTATTGGTAACACCATGCTGTAGTGGTTTATGCACCACAATGTTGTGCAGAAGTGCACAGACAATATATATCCTGCAACAAGTTTAAGCTGTGTACAGCAGTATATCTTCTCAGGAATTTAGGCAATGTAAGTGAGTCTTCAGTTATCAAAACACATTCGCATTGATGTTGCTGGTCTGCAACTGCACAGAGGTGCATGCCATCTCAGCTGTGTTTTGTTGGCTGTATATCTATGTCATGAGCTATGGCTGCAAAGCATATATGTTATCATCAATTAGATGTTGTAAATCATACTATTCAAATCCCTGGTAGAGCTCAGATGTGTGCCAGATGTGAGAACCATAGGGAATGTTTGACTAGTGCACAGACGCATTGTAAATAATATCCTGTGCATTGCAAACCACCTTGTAGCTAATGCACTGGGAACCCTTGTGGTTGATATAGCAGTAGCTATGTAGACCAGGTGGGGTCTTGATGATGATGTGCATGTAGACATTTCCCCTTAAAATCAAAGAGAAATGGGCTATTTCATGGAATGTGCAAATAGTGTGTTGTTTCTCTTTCTCTGTGGTCCATAGAAACCACATATGTACTTTCACATGCTGCAGCATGACATCAAAGAACTTGTGTAGTATTCATAACACAGAAATTTGTGAAGCAGCCACAGGCTTCGCTGATGGCAGCTGTCAGGTCTCTGTATAAGGATGTTCAAAATTACACATATCTTAAAGTTCATAGGGACTGATGCTCCATGCATTTCACAAAATACCACATGAGGACAGTACATGTCTGCAAGTTCCTGTTGTTGCTCTGGCCACAAGAAAGTATTCGATTATATTTCTGTTGTGGAGATTATGGCAGGTTTAGCAAAGACAGATCTATCTTTAAGCAGAGGTTGATAGCATGCACCAACATGCACATACTGTCTATGAGAATGGCCCATAATAAATGCTGTTTGGCTAATAAAAATGTTACTCCTTGCATATTAATGTGGTGTGTCTGTTCACTGATTAAAGGACTATGTAAAAATTCACTGCCCAATGTGACTCATCAGGCTATTTTTATAATTTCTCAATCATGTCACCATGGTTTATTCTCATTTGCATATGTAATTGCTCTTAGTTCTGCACTTTCACTCATTTACATATGAATATATGCATGTTATATTAACTTTTCCAGGTAGCACAATTGCACTACTTTGGTCACGGAATTAGCCTCACCCTCAATGACACTGGCCATCGCACAAGCTTGTAATGCAGTGTACTAATTGTTTCTGAATCCCAGGTCTACTAATTTATTGCTGTATACTCCTATGCATGTATAATCAAGGTTTGCTGGAAGGTGGCACAGATATACTCCTTAGATGGATTCATTTTTTGTTAAATGTATTTATTTATTGTACTTTTCAGTGCATGACTTTTCTTTGGTTAATTGCTTTGTTTTGATTTGATTACTTCTCAGTTATAATTCTCTCTTCCCTTAATTAAAATCTGCAGTGTCCATTTATATTACATCTGATTTATTTGTTAATTTATTTTTGTTGCTGTGCCCTAGTGTGAAACCAGTATATGATGTGGTATCAACTAAATATCTTTTTTTTTAATTATTATTATTTCATACTAGGCAGTAGTGTTATATATGTTTATTTTTTTGCTGTATTTAATTTTGCCTTACAATAAAATACTCATGCTTTTGTTCTGAATCAGGGCTGAGAGAACAGTGTGCAGAGGCATATTTTATCTGTTTAATTTGCCTTTCTACACATATGTAGTGTGCGCTTGTATGAGTGTGTGTACATGACAATGTGCACTCATGTGCACTGTGTGTGTGTGTGTGTGTGTGTGTGTGTGTGTGTGTGTGTGTGTGTGTGTGTGTGTGTGTGTGTGTGTGTGTTTAAGCCTATCCATGCATGTGTGTGCGTGTGTGTGTGTGTGTGTGTGTGTGTATATATATATATATATATATATATATATATATATATATATATATATACACTCACATGCACACTTACGCTTGTGTGTACATACATAAAAGAAATTCAGATGATTTATAACATATAGTGAAAAAAGACATTTTTGGTTGTGGGTATTTCAGCAATAATAAATACTAAATTCCTGACAGATTACAGAGCTCAAATTTTTTCGGACTACATTTAACTGTAAATTTACTATTTTTATTGTAAGGTGCCTAAATTATTTTAAATGCATTTACTCTCATGCTGGCTTTTATATAATAACATAATGCATTCTCTGCTAATACCTCCCTTTGGGAAAAGTACCATGACCTTTTAACACTTGTAAATGGTTTGGTTTTAAAGCCCATTTGGCTAGATTTAGTATAATAGCTCTTTTCAGTCAGGTGTAAGCCTAAAATATTTCTTCTCTATTCATTATTGTTCACCCTGAATGTTAAGAGCATGACACCGCAAGATCGGCTTGTCCTGTATGTGAAGATGTAGTTCCTTCATTCTTTCCGTTAATTTAAAACATCTATGTCACCAGTTATTTTGTTCTCCTTACTACATACTCCCTGCATTCTTTGTTGGCTTTTTAAATATAAGGGCTGTACAAATGATTACAGAATGTTAAGTGACTTCTAATCTTAGTCTAGTATATGTCTGTATAGCTTCTTTCTATAAGATATATAGCTTGTTATCTGTGGATATCCATTTTTCTTCAATATGTCTTTGAAGGTATTAAACCAAGCACTAAAATATTTATTTTTGTTTTGTTTTGCAGTGTGTTTGCATATTATTTTGCTTTTATGTACTTCTATTTATTTTATCTGAATTTATGACACAGGTTTTTCTTCATCAATTAATACCTAACTTACACAAAAATTAATTTTATTGAAATTCTGTTTGAATGTTTTGGCTGATTACACATCATTGGTTTAGCTTATTTTAATATATTCTGCACATTTCAGTTTCAAATGCCTTTTAGTGACCTTAATTTCTGTACTCCACTTTATAAACAATAACGAATGTACTGATCCCTGTGGTAATCTACATTCCTAGATTGCTTAGACAGATAGACTGTCTTCACCTCTAACCCGAACAGTCTGTTTCTAATCCACCCTTTGAAACATGCTGTTGCTTTACTGCTTAATCTATAATTTTCAGTAACCTTTAAATGTTCGTCTTGCATCAGTCAGACAAAGGCTTTGCTCAGGTCTTGGTATAATAAATCATCCGGTATTCCATCAATTTATCCTAGAATAAGTATCCCTCTTAAAACTGCACTGATTACTACATGTCAGACTTCCTCTTTATACAATTTTTTTTATTTCATTATTAGTGAATTGTTCAACAGTTTATTTTGCACGAGAGCAGGCTTGTTTTCCTATAGTCTTCCTCTCTTTCCCAACCAGTTTTGGAGATAAGGACAGCCTCTACTTTCTTCAACCCCAGAAACAAGTTCATGATTTTTCAGAAAAAGATGCTGCAGTTATGAATTACCATCTGTGCTGTAGACTAGGACCAATTTGTTCCTGCAGGAAAAGGCGACTGAGGTTTCCAAGTACGCACAGTCTTTGTGCACAAATTGTAATAAATGTACGAAAACACCACTGCTGTGCTGTTCATTTTAGCAGTGTCCTCTGTACTGGGCTAAGCAATGACACAGACCACCACACACACACACACACACACACACACACACACACACACACACACACACACACACACACACACACACACACACACACATGCGTGCGCGTGCACAATGCTCAAGTGTGAATGTGAAAGGTATAGGCAATGTATCTGTGCTATACAACTGATTGGTACAATGTGATCAAGTGTTAAAAGAAAATACAATGCACACCATGGAGGCTAACACACAAGGTGCTTAGGGTGATAGGTAGGAAGGAGGGTAGAATGCACATCATCAGGGAGTGTCATAGTCGGTACTGCTGTAGGGAGGTCCAATGCATGCGTCTTCATTCATGTCTAATTGGTTTATGAGTAACTGCTCAAGTGTGTTTACCATCTCCCCTACAGAGACCACCTGTGCAGTACGTCAGAAAGTCTCTGTCCCCGAGAATGGATAAGCCTGCTTCATAGACTTACTCCCATCCTTGCCACATCAGTCTTCTCACATCCTAACATGTTGATTAAACATTGAACATCTGTGTTATAGTCAGGGTTTTGTCCCTCAACACCACAAGTAACCTCCAAGCTATAGTCCCCCAATACCACAGACCATTTCAAACTCAGTCTGTATTTACACAACCCAATAATTCATAAGCTAAATTTAAAAATTAAAATGAAATGCTTATCATACAACCAACAAATCTCCCTCAAAATGAAACTCAGTGGCAATATCCATCCATGCCCTGGACCAGCTACTTCCCCACAAATCATTAGCTCTACAGCACCAACAAATCACACCCCTCCAATACAACATAACACTGCTTGTTCTTCTTCAAACATTACACATATAACATTTGAAGTATCTACAATAAAATACCATGGTCCCAGGCCTGGCTTAACCAATATGTTCCAAATATAGTAGTACTAGCTTAAACTTGGCTGAAAAAAAGAAACAAAAGAAATTCTGCCCCTAAACTATAATATACTAAGAACAGACAGACAAAATAAAAGGAGCTGCAATACTATATAAACAATATCTGCAGTTTACCTCATCACTAAATCCTCCACAATTTGGCCAAGCAAAAATTCTCATATCTGTCCTCAAACTCAACCAAAAGAAGACATTATTCATCACAGGTGTTTATTTGCCACCTGATAGTAATTTCTCAATTGCCGAAGACTTCTTCTGCTGGGTCTCATTCAATATCTCCCAAGAAAAATACATACTGGGTGATTTTAATATTGACTCTCTCTCTCTCTCTCTCTCTCTCTCTCTCTCTCTCGCTATCCTCTGTCCTAACAAAACAGTAAATCTCTTTGCACTGTCACAGCTAATCACCACTCTTACCTGTTATAATACAACCAATACTAAGGGAACATTCATTTATTGGATTCTTACCTCTGTGCCTCATAAAATCATTACCTTAGCTACCCTTCCAGATACCCTAATGATCATCTCCATACCTATGTAATGAGAAAGCAGAATAATATTAAAAAGTAGTCACATTTTAGCATAGCATGTAACCTCACATATTTCAACAAATATTCCTTTATCTCCTATCTAAAACCATATAACTGGAATGCTCTAAAATATATTCCATTAGATGATGCAGTAGCTCTTTTTAATTCTACTTTCGTGAACATCCTAAATGGACTCGGCCCACTCAGTAAAAAAAGAGTTAGGGCTAAACCTGCCCCTTGGTTGTCTGACAATACAAAACACCTTATGAGACTTAGAGATACAGCCTGGAATATGAGTCTATGTCAAATAATTGAATGTCCACATTGTCAAACATTATCATCTCATCAACAATGCAGGCCACCAAACCGTTCTGACTGAGATTGCATTATGGTACGGATCAGGAAATCTGTCCTGATCCCCACTGCAGTGTGAGCTCGGAATTTGTATATATAATTAGCAGGGGGCCTAGGGTTCGACAGACTGCACTGTTGATGAGATGATGTTTGACAATGTGGCCATTTGTTTATTTGACATAGATCCCCTGGAATACATGGCTATCCAGTAAAACATTAATAAATCTCCAAAAACTTAGAGAACTCTGAAACCAAACTAAAACTCAAATTAAGTTGCATAAAAAAGAAAACATACCACACTGGCCTACAACATAAAACTACAAAATTTCCAAAGCATTCTGTTCCTGTATAAACCAGCTGCTCAGTCTCAGCGTCACCACTCAACTATCTACTACACTTAATACTAACAACTGTGCCGATGTTTTCAACTTTCATTTCATTCAGTCAGTCTCATCACTACTTCAAATTGTCCCAAATAACAACCAGAGAGCAATACCACCAACCATTCCCCTTTATAACCTCTGCGTCCAACCAGTCCCCACTACTTACATAAAAAAAAAATTATATATGTATATATATATATATATATATATATATATATATATATATGGGTCTACTTGAGAACACAGACACTCCAAAACACCGACGAGAACACTGAGACCGGAAGATCGACAGCTGAGATAACTGGCAGTTTAAAAGCATGAAACTTCACATGCCAGACAAACCACAATCAACAAAACAAAACAAATACCTTTTCCGAAAAACACAAACACAACACAAGCACTCCAAAAACCTTACAAACCTACACTAAACCTTACATACACAACTATCTATGCACTAACCTTAACCCAAACCCTAACCCTAAGGTCCGTCACTATCGCACACTCACCTAACCCGCGCTCTAACCCTAACTCACTTAACCCGCCCCTAATCCTAAAGTCTGTCACTATCGCACACTTACCTTACCTGCACCCTAACCGTAACTCACTTAACCTACCCCTAACCCTAAAGTCTGTGACTATCACACACTTACCTTAACATATCGGTGTTCCCAGCATCAGGCTTTTAAACTGTCATTCATCTCAGTTGTCGATCTTCTGGTCTCGGTGCTCTCATCGTCAGTCTTTTGGCATGTCGGTGTTTTCAAGTAGACCTATATATATATATATATATATATATATATATATATAAAAAACTTAAGTTGAAACCCACTGCCTTATCCGCTCACAACCTACCCAGCAAATACCTTAAGATGGCTCCAATGGTAGCAATAGGCTACCCCATCTCAATTCTAATAAATCACTGTATCAGTGAAACACATTTGTTCCCTCCATAAAGGAGGGCATTCAACAGAACTCTACAACTATAGATCCACTGCTTTCCTCTCCCCTCTATCAAAATTACTCAGAAAATGCATCCAATCTTAACTCTTACATTACCTCACAAAAAATAATCTCTTCTTGTCATCTCAGCATGACTTCCATCCCCACCACAGTACCTGTAGCCCTTCAATTAGATTCACCAATGCAGTAACACAAATTGGAATGACAGAATCCTAGTGCCTGCCCTCTTCCTTTATTTATCCAAGGCCTTTGACACAGTGTCTCACTCTATTCTTCTACATAAACTTGATAACCTAGGAGTGTACACCTGTCCTATACCATGCTTTTGTACCTACCTCCGAAATAGAACTCAAGCTGTCAAGTGGCAAAAAACATCTCCTCCTTCCTCCTTATTGCAGTTTGTGTGCCACAAGGATCAATCTCATGGCGCATTGTCTTTAACATCTTCAATAATGACCTACATAAAGACTGTAAAACTATATCCCTATTATAGTGAGCAGATCATGCCACAGTTATCTGTACTGCAAAAAAAAAAAAACATCAACAAACTTCAAGAACTTACCTACGGTCCTTTTTTCCTTATAGAAACATGGCTGACACCTGCCCAGCTATTCTTTAACTCAAGTAAATATAAACTAATCCTATTTACTCCCAAACAGCTTACAGCCAAAATAACCTTCTTCTCAGTTACCTCATTAAAAAAAAAAACAAAAATTAAACTGGTCCTACATATTAAACTGCAGGGCATCTGTGTAGATGAGAATCTAAAATTTAACACACACACATCCAAAATATAGTGGAAAAAAATGACACCGAAAATACATTCTCGCTATACAGCCAAACTGTTCCTCTCCAGCACTATAAGGAAATGTATTTTGTCTTCTCTCTTCTTGCTTACTCTAATGTTTTCTGCTTCCATCCTTAATGATATCCAATTGACCTTGCAAAACAAACTTGAGTAATTTACTACACGATAGCACAATCCTATAATGTTGTGCATAAACCTAACAAATGCCTATCCATCTTCAGACTCATACAAACATATAACCCTTCCAGGCCACTACATTTTTCAGAAAAATACCAAGAACTTAAAAAATGGCACAAATAAATGCAAAACACAAAACAGATGTTGGGAGCTGAATGTCTTCAGCTTCTGACTTATGTTTTGTGTCTTTGGAAAAATACCTATTACATGTATCCAAACCTAACAGTTCTACTCGTAAATAGCTACACTCTCACCAACTCACCAAATCTTGAAATCCATCCCATTAAAATCATTTAAAACTTGACTGGAGTCCTACCTACTCAGTTGCCAGTTCTGAATATTTGATGTTCCTGGATAATCTCCAAACCTTTACACTCATCACTCTGTCATGTAGCTGGCAAAAGTATAGCTACTTCTTCTCAATCTGTAACTATCTGACTATCATCTACCCTTCTTCTATATTATGCGATCAAAGAGACCTTTTTTCGATTGCGTAATATTCTAACCCAAAACATTGAAAACACTAAACCCCTTACGGTCACGTCCGCAAATTGTTTTCCTAGAGAAAAAAATTCACGAGGCCACAAACACACAACACAGACTTTACAATCCTAATCAATTGAGGGGCTTCGCCCCCACACCCCCTGACATGGGGGCTGTGCCCCCACACCCCCCCCTAACTAAATGTACCAACTCTGAGATTGCTCACTATTGGGAAGAAGGGCAAACCGCGTGAATGGCCAACTGAATTTTTTCCCTAGGAAAAAATTCACAGACGTGGCCGTTCATGGTTTAGTGTTTTTGATGTTTTGGTTTCGAATATTACACGTTTGAAGAAAACTCTCTTTGATCACGTAATAGGGAACCTTCACTACTATCTCTATCTCCCTTTTACCTGAACCTCCTTAATAATCCTTCCTAATTTGTAACCATCTTTATCCTATATTTATTTCACTGTCTCGTACTCGATATCTATTCACAGCTGATCCAATTTGAAAATAACTAGACTTATTATAAGCTTGATATTAACTATTTTTTTAATTTCATTCCTGTTTTAACTGACATTAACTGTCATATCAATACAATTCTATGTAGAACAAACAGAAACCCAGATGGAAGGTAGCTGGAATATAATCACCACAGCAGTTGAACAAAATAAAATAAAGCAGCAGCAGTAAAAATCCACTAGTTTAATGAAAAAGTGTGAGCGCTTTTGTAATGGTCAACATTGCTTCATCAGACAAAAAAGTAATCACCATAAGGTACTTATATTCACATAACAAATTCAAACTAACCAATACTAGCACTTGTAAAATTAATTACCCTAATTTCTACATATACATTTAAAGCAGCAACATCCTACTAAGTGAATGTCAATTCTATGTAGGATCATTTACTATTCTGTGCATGTACATTTACTATGCTATGTAAGTACATTTTTTTATTAACTGCCAAATCATTACAATTCTATGTATGTATGTTCATGTACGTACATTTTCTATTCTATGTACGTACATTTGTTTTTTATTTAACTGTCATATCATTACTAGTCTATGCATGTATGTACATTTATTATGTAAATCTTGAATAACTGTCTTCTACTCAGTCTGTAAAATGGAGAATTTCTCCCAGAGCCACTGCTGAAAATGGGACTAGTGGCCAGTTGGACTTTACTTGTAAACAAAAACAATAAATAAATAAGTTTGGGGTGAGCTGTTTATAGGACCATGACCAGGAAAACCAAACATCATACCTCAAGTTGCTAGAATCACTCCCCATCCAGCCCAATATATTACTCTTGGGTGATTTTATTTATATTAATTGGGAGTCATACAGAACCACTTGCATGGAAGCCCAAAGGTTTCTTGATTTTGTAAATTCAAATGCCCTGGAGCAGCTAGTCTGCACTCCCATGGGAACAAATATCCTAGATCTGGTACTCACAAATAAGAGAAAGTTCTGCACCCCCCCCCCCATGTGATGTTCCCACTGGTAAGAGATCAGATCAGATCAAAAAGTGGACTTACTTGAAATAAAGGTAAAATTAGTCACCTCACCTTACCCCAAGAACTTTAAGAACTTCTCTGAGGTAAATTACCCCCTATTAATAGACAGCATAGCTAGTTTCCCAGTTACCCCAAATCCAGAATACACAGAAACCTATGCAGATGCAAACACAAAATCCCTGTATGACCATATAAACAAATGAATAGAAATGGTAGTACCAGAACAAAATAAACCTAGGTCAAACTTCAGAAATAAGTTACCCTGACGGACCCCTGGTATTTATAAGGTGTACAACAAAAGAAAGAAAATCCTGCAGAGAAGTAAGAGGGAATGTGCACAACAGAGCAACAAGTCCCTCATTAGTCTCAACAAGTGAATCAGGGAACTAGTCAAGTCTCTGAAAGTAGACCCTGAGGTAAAAATAGCCTCCAAAGCTAGGGATAACCACAAGGCATTTTTCAATTGTGTTTTCCATTCTTAAGGGCAACACCCAACACTCTACAGAATTAGTTGTAGATGGCATCACCTATACTCAGGCAGAAAATATAGCAAACCTGCTGGTTGACAAATTCAGGTCAAATTTCACCTCCCCATCACCCTCAGTTGTCCTCCAAGAAATATCCTACACCACTCCATCACCAATTATCACCAAAGAACAGGTTGCCACTGTGCTGTCTAAAGCTAAAACGTGGCTTTAGTGGCACCTGATTATATTCCAGTTGCATCTTAAACAGCTTAAATCAGGACTTATCAGGTCCATTAGAATCTCTATTTAACCACTGCCTCCATATGGGTTTTGTCACAATAGACTGGAGAACAGCAACAGGTATCCCTCTGCATAAAGGGAGACCATCTACTGACCCAGAAAATTACATACTCATAAGTTTGACTAGTCATAGATGTAAAGCCACGGAAAGAATAATCATGGACTTGATAATTAATGACATAGGAAACCTAAAAGCATTGAATGTGACCCAATTCAGCTTTGTCAAGGGCAGGTCATGGGTACTGAATCTGGTGGATTTCTTTCAGAAAGTCGCTAAGGCCATGGATTAGAGTAAAACATTACATATCATCTACTTAGACTTGGTCAAGGCATTTGACACAATTACCAACTCAGCTATTATAAATAAACTCACAAAACTAGGCATAAATCACTATGTCACCAGATGGATAGCCAGTTAGCTCATGGACAGGACATATGTGATTAAAATGGGTGAATCCAAATCCAGCAAGAAGCCAATTACTAGTGGTGTACCACAGGGATCAGTGTTGGGCCCACGCATGTTCAGAATATACTTCTCTGAAGTCAAGGCTAATTTGGGAGGCCTCTGGATGACAATACTTGCCAACAACTACAAGCTGAGGGCAATCTCTGAATCCAGCAGTGATGTAGATATCCTTTAGGATGGTCTAAATCAGAGAAATTATTTATGCCAGAAACTATGACCTAAAATTAAATGTGAAAAATGCATAATCATACCCTTTGGGAAGTCTAATAACCATGCAAATTACAACAATATCACATCCCTTAGAGAAGAGTTAGAGTTGAGAGATCTAGGTACACAGATAGCTAGTAGCCTGAAATTTGACTACCATGTGTCCACAGTGGTAACGAAGTCCTACCATGTGTCCCAATCTATAAGTAAATGTATGGCATTAAGATCCAAGGAAATTATAGGTCTGCTGTATTCAGACCTCATTAGACCAATAAATCAGTACAATGAGCCATTTGGCATTCACTTGACTGGGCACTTACAGCAGCTGGAGTGACCTCAGAGGTTACTCACAAAGAAAATACATGGTGTAAGCAACGTGCCCTATATGGCTAGATGAAAAGCCCTATCCCTTTACTCTGTCTCCTACCAACTATTAAGGAGTGATCTATGCCGAAACTATAAGGCACTCACAAATCCAGCCCTAATGGAGCTGCTATATATCCGCATGTCAAACAGCATGAGGGGCACCTGATCTTGGGATCTAAACTTAGTCATTGACTCAAACAAAACATGCTGGAGATACAGATGTGTGTCTCAGAGACTGTCCCTTCATTGAAACAGGCTTCCTATTCACATTAAGCAGAGTTCTTCCCTGGCCCTCTTAAAACACAGTTTGACTCAATGGATGGAGAATCACAAATTCACATCTGGGGTAGTGCCTGGGTCCCTTATGATAAACCCATGCCATCCTCTTGCCCCTATGGGCCATTTATTGATTAAACATGTGTTATATCGGCTAGTCTTATAATGGCTCTTAAGCCATTAGCCTAGTGTCTCCTATGGGCCTATGAAAATATTTAATATACATTTTATTAAAGTTAGTAAGCATACTTTAAACAAAGCTTGCAAAATCATACCTGAAGCATTGCTGGTATATTTTTTAATATGAATGCTGTTATTCTTCTTTCATGATCTCCTTCTAAACTGTTAGCCACATTCTGTCATTGACCACTCATCTCTCACATGAAGGGGACAGGTAGAGATCATGGGCAATCATTCTGTGGGGATCCAGAAACCTTGTCTTTTATTTCTGACTCATCCTCATATTTACCCAGAGGTGCAGCTCCTATATGGTGCACCTTCAAAAACACACTTATAATGCTGTTGCAGAGAATCCATTTTTATTAATAAGATCACACACCTACAACTTAACTTCTCACACAGAGCGTACACTTACAATCTGACCAGAATTGTTACTCCTACAGTTGGATGCACAATGGCCTGCCCCTACTGATGATTTATTTGCCTATCATTCTGTTATCATACCAAGTCTAACTTTTAGTTAGAAATTCTGTCCTGTATTTAAAAATCTGTATGTGAAATGGGCAAAATGGAAATTGTTGACTGGCATTGACAGATGAGAACAGAACACATCTAGAACTTAGAGCTTATTGTTTTTTTTATTGTGTGTGTGAGTGTGTGTGTGTGTGTGTGTGTGTGTGTGTGTGTGTGTGTGTGTGTGTGTGTGTGTGTGTGTGTGTGTGTGTGTGTGTGCGTGTGTGTGTGCGTATGTGTGTGTGTGTGTGTGTGTGTGTGTGTGTGTGTGTGTGGAAAATGCTTGAAAGATTAAGAAATGAGTTTGTTGATGTGTGTGTGTGTGTGTGTGTGTGTGTGTGTGTGTGTGTGTGTGTGTGTGTGTGTGTGTGTGTGTGTGTGTGTGTGTGTGTGTGTGTGCGTGTGTGTGTGTGTGTATAGCTGAGGTGCTTCTTCAATATCGGGACATCCCTGCCTGCCCATTTTTTCTTGGGGCTTTCCTGTAAGACTGGAAAAGTGCAAAATGAGTTTGTTTTTAAGTAGTTGTTGTTCTGTCAGGACCAAACATCTCATTATTGTGGTAGTAGCACTAATATAACAGACAGAGGCTTTATATTAACCTCAGATTACTTTTCATGGTCTGCATGAAGTGGAAATAGTAGAGCTCTGCAGGGCGGATAAAGACACACTCCAGGAGCTCTGCTGTCCTGTCCTGAGGCCAAGGACAATCCAAGGGGAACCAATACCAGTGGAGACCAAGGTATGAATAGCATTTAGAATTTTAGCTACATGAACTTTTCAAGGACACACAGGGGGCATGCTGGGGGGTGTCACAGGCATCAACATCCAGAATTGTACACCAATTCCTGAATGCTATGCTAAAGCATGCCAGTGACTATATATATTTCTCCCATAACCCCAAGGACAAAGCTAGAACTATGCAGGATTTCTACCCTATAGCACACTTCCTTGAAGTCTTAGGTGTGATAGGCTGCACCCATATTGAGATCAAATCAGCAACCAGGGAACAGGGAAGGGTCTACATCAACAGAAAGGGTTTTGACTTCCTTAACTGTCAGGTCATGTGTAATGCAGGGGAATTATCCTGAATATGTGCGCTGATAACTTCTGCATTTAACACATCTCTCATGTCTGGCACAGCTGTACCAGAGGTTTTCAAAAGGTGATGTCCCACAAGGCCATATTCTGGGGGATGCAGGGTAAGCACAGGAACCTTGGCTTATGATGCCCATCAGAAATGCACACACGTGTACAGACGAATGCTATAATGAGTTACACGCTCAAAAAAGAAACAACATAGAGCATGTATTTGGGCTGCTAAAGTCTCGGTTTCTGTGACTAGATACATTGGCAGGGGGGCTACTGTATGAACCCAATATTTGTGCTGAAATTATTACAGTCTGCACTATCATACACAATACCATCCTGTGGAAATAGCTGTAGCAGGAACACCAAGGGGTAGCAGCACATATTTCACCACCAATGCCAGAGTCACCACATCCACATGTAGATTAGGAATCAGAGGGGGAACCCCCAACTGCTGTGCATGTAGATAGATGCAAGTATGCACAATATGCCCTTGCCCTGCCAAAAAGCAGTGGATGGCACACATGTTGACCATCTAAGGGATACATCTTCATCCTATGCACATACAGAGATTAAAACTGATGCAATGCTCACAACCTTCACTTCCCCATGTAATGGCTGTGTACTGCTAGTATCAGACATAGTCAGCCCTGAATGACAATGGTTACAACTGAAGGAACCTGTAAAAGAAAAATAAATGTGTAAGACCATAAATGAATGGCAGATACCGTCATAACTGGTACAATCATACCACTCAACCATACCGAATTCTTTGGTAATTACTGGTTTTGAGGGGAAAATAATGGGGTGCCATTAATTCATGAGTGGCCCCTTTAATTCTCGATTTTTTATTTATTTTTTTTTATTTTGTATTGCAATTTTAAACTTGTGACTGACATCACCACGTGTCTCCAGCCTACAGAGGATTGCATGATGACATCAGCTACTGCCTGTTGGACTCTGCATTCAGAAGGCATGTGTGTGTGTGTGTGTGTGTGTGTGTGTGTGTGTGTGTGTGTGTGTGTGTGTGTGTGTGTGATGCCCCAGTTGAATATACCTGATGGCTGGAGTTACACAGGCTCAAACAGGTAGCAAGAGCCTGAATTCCCTACCCACCATCACTTGTGAAAGCTGTCCAGATTTTTGCCTCATTTGTTTTTTTTTCTGTTCCTTATAAAATCTGTGGTTTTCTGATTTTTGTGGTAAATCAGTGAGGATTGAATTCACTAAATAATGACTGGCATTTGAATTTCAGACTTCGTATACTTTGGAAAATACATGGTAACACAAAACATTTTTATTCTAACAATTTTCTAAGTTTCTAAGTTACTATTTACTACAGGGTCTGGGGCTATATTTTTGTTGTCTGTTCTTCAGTTTGTGTTTGAAAGTCAATATCCCACAATTCCATTGGAGTGGGTGGGGTTACACAATTATGCATGCAAACATTATGCTAATCAGCATACATATTTCTACCTATTTTTGGTGAATTTTTAAATGAAATATTTGCATTGCCTGACACTTGCTGCTTCCTGGACAATTTATAATATATACTTATGCAGTTTAACAAATAACCTGCTCTGTGTAACTACACTGTGGAAAACATAATCCAAAAAGTCTCACAAGTGGAGCAATAAGCATGACTGAAAACAGTCTCCTCTCCTTCAGGTTCCTTAGCTACATGGTTACCTTTCAGTGTATATTCAACCCTCTGAGCACTCTGAAGATGAAAATGAGGTGTGAAGTCATTAAAATGGCTGAATACCAAACCTTTGACTTCATGTCGCTAATGTAAACAGTGTATCCTCTACACCATTGTTAGCCGCTAATGGCTTGTAACTGTGAATGATTACTCTGACTGAAGCAAAGCACAACACCTCACATGTATATTTCTTTGGTGTAATGGCAAAGTTTCCTGCCTTTTCTGAAAACTGTTGTTCACTGTCATGTATTTGTATCACTCCTTCAAAAGGAAAATGAGAGGATATGCACTAGAAATTGCATGTCCAGTACTAAAGCAGATAAGGGAAGGATTCCCATAATAAAAAGAAAAGGCAGATCTACAGTTTTGCATATGTATTCATAAATTCTGTGTGATCACTCATTGCACTAAATATACTATCTACACATATACAATGATGTGAGATTGCCCAACTGTATGAACTGTTTAATATCACATATGAAATGGGAATTGTTTGTATGCATATTATTTGATTGTTATTAAAAAGCTGTGTTTGTGGCAAAGAAAGATAACCCACTGCAACTGTTCTTTATAAATGCAATAATCTGATGGTTCAAATCTGAATCTGTCAAATTGTTTACCCTTTTTTTCCTCTTTTAATCTTTTTTTATGTTTTTGCCTTTACAATGTGCACAATGTATGGCAAAGAGCAAATATGTTTAACCACTTAATGAAAAAGTTAAAAGTTTAACTTCTGTCACCTTACAAAGCACAAACAGAGTTAACAGCAATGCCTGGAGGTCAGCACCATGAATGGTAATAACTGCAGACATTCCACCTAGTAGCTGTCTGTCTCTGTAAAGCAAGGTGTAAATACTATGAGCTGAAAAAAGTGAACAGAGGTAAAGCAGGGTTTGAGTTCCATGGTAAATATTTTTAGTGAAGGGGCCATAATGACTGATATTGCCTTTTCCATGCATATATTGCCTTCTTGAGTGCAAACACAGTGCATTGCTTAAGGAAAAAAGTGAAAAATGTAATTTGGCTTCATTCGTGCAAACAGTGTTAGCTGTGATACGTGGCTGTCAGCACTCTGGAGAGTATTGGATGTGGAAAATATAGCTGCTGCCAAGCTTTCCTTGTGGCATCAGGTAAAAAAGCATTGAGTTCAAGGTCAGAACACAGGTAATTCAGAGTCCAAATCCTCTAGATTCTATGTTTTAGTAAACGTATCTCACTGTCATTGCTCACAAAACTTTGATTATAAAGGTAATACTACATACCACTAGCTATGTATAGTAGTTTGATTGAGAGAAAGGTATCATTACTGCTTGCTTACATGTACTATAGTAGGCATCATAGCTCATTAGTGACTGACATATGAACCCCAGCTGATTATGTGTGCAACTGGTTTAGCATGACAGTGATGATTATGTAATTAGAAATGAAGTTGCATATCTCTGATCGACAAAATAGCTTGCTGACAATCATCTGGACCCCTCCAATAACCCAATTATAACTGTAAAACAGACTGTATTGTGAGGTATGTATCATAACTACAAACTCTATTACTAAAGTCATGCAAGTCTATCCATTTCCAATATATTGCCAGACATGTGTCCTGCAGAACACATGAGAAGGCCTGAGCCAGGACCTTTTAATATGACATTCATACAGACCTACCTGAAGTAGAACATCAGTCGCTCTTTAAACTGTATATATTTAAAGATCATGACTAACATTTCTGTGGCAATGGGGAATAATCAAATGTGGGGAAATGTATGCATTCCCTTTTACATAGGTTTGAATCCCATCTTGTAGATATTAATTTTAACAATGTGTAAGTCACTAAATCATCCTGTTAATCCTTCTAAAGTCAAGGCTTAAAAGCCAAGCAACTGAACATTTCACTATTGACCACTGGACAATGTATGACCAGGTACAGCAGCACACATGCCAAAAATCACTGCTAATTTTCACATCATCATTGTTGTTTCATAAACTCCATTCCTTTTTGTTTGGCAATGTTTGCCTTTGCTTGCTATCATTCAAATGTGGTTGGCATGATTGTGTGTGTTTGCACACTGGTCATAAAACCTGAGATCACAATTTGGCAGGAAACCATTGCTACTGCTGTTGGAGGACCTTTCTAGACATGGCAGGCAATAGGAAGGATGGTGCAAATTCAGGATACAGAGATGGGGTGTGGATGAATCCAAAATCTTTGTCGCATTCCTCATGAAGTACTTAATCTGGAGGCTGCTGCAGAGGGTTTATACCAGGTCACAGTATAGTGCTGAGGCTTGGAACAGCCTAGCCAAGGCTGGCTCTGGTGTGACTGGCATACCACACCCTGGGGAGCAGTGTAGGCAATACTACAGTGAACTTAAGAGGCACAAGCAGGCACAACTCATCCAGAGACTGGATGAGTTTTGAACTGCTAAGACTCCCCAGTTGTGTAAGTGTACAGATCAAGCAACTTGATATGATACGGAATGCTGTAGATAGCCAAGACTGGTAGCCATAATGCTTTCATGTCTTTTCTTCTGTCATTCTATAGTTTAGAGCAGCAAAGAAAATCACAGAGAAGTGTGGCACATGTTGAGAGATTGGAGAGCCTCATAGAGGCAAGGGGTATTGCTGCAGACCCTGATTGTAATAATTATTGTGATTCCATATATCAGTAGCAACTTCAGCAAAAATACTATAAACTGTAACAGCAAGCATACATTCTTTCTCCTGTAGCTGCTGGTGATTGTATTAGGCAACTGTAGTAGTGAAGTCAAATTATGTGGGTTAATTTCCCACAACTAACGTATAGATTTACAAGTAACATTTTTAAAGTTGAAATGCAGCAATATTGTCTTTAATGCCATGTTGCTAAGTTACTCTGTAGTATCTATTAAAGCATCTATAGAATATGTGCATATTCCAAGGATTACTTGTAACAATTCACAATCATTTTTTTGGAGAGTGAAAAATATATAGCTAGGATAATAATAAACATCTATTTATTGTAATAAAGTGTGAATATAACATATCATGGTTTCATTGTTCTAATCATCTCTTTTCATTTTTGTTTCACCCCACCCCCTTAGCTCTATAATTTTTTTTTTTGGTGGGGGGGGGCATGCTGATGTCATACCTTTCTGCCAATAAACCAATTGCATTTTAGTACAGGGTGTGAGTAAACCACTGCAGCATGGCCTGCCAGCCCTCCAACAGCTGCTGCACCAACATCCAGCACCTTACTGGGATGCAACCTGGCAGTATTGCCTCCACAACCCATGCAATACCAGATCCATCCCCATCAAGTATCAGTGCACTGGCTGGTGGTACAATGGTACTCTACAGGAGTACTGATGGAAATGGTGATTATGTCATCCACCAGTGGTTGCCAGGGATGGTGTGCAATCTAATTCGGAGTTGCCTTGGTGCCCACATCAGCGAAGTGGAGAAGTTGCAACTAAAAATTAAAAAGAGACTCCCACATCAAACAGTCTCACAGGCAACTGAGGAAGGGGACAGTCATGACAGTTCTGAGGGTGAGGATTAAATTCTCACTGTTCTCTCACTTGATGGACATGTACCTCCAATGCCCCCTACCTATACCCAATCATGGTTCCCCCAACATTTTTGTGTCCATCACCATCCGTGTGTCTATCTTGTATGTCCTGTTTGCCTGAACCTGCTTCCTTATCAGTCCTACCTACCTGACCCTCACAGCTCTAGGTTTCTTCCCTAACATTTCTCTGTTTTTGAAAAAAAAAATGGGCACCTGTCCCACAAAAAAGATTTGTCCCATACATAGCTCTCTACTTTGCATATGTGTCTACTCAACACTCTTGATTTAGCCCAATTGGCTATACAACATTATTGCATTGTTGTCACCCATCCTTCTTGTGGTGATAGTTCAAATTCATCACATTTTGTCTCCATATGCACAATACTGTGGTGAAGAAGTGGATATCTATGGTTCTCTCCCAATCCCCTCCTGAAAATGCCTGTATTGCTTCCTCTTTTTCCTTCTCTATACTTTCCCCCTCCCTCATTTAAGCACT
This sequence comes from Protopterus annectens, assembly GCF_019279795.1. Taxonomy (NCBI): domain Eukaryota; kingdom Metazoa; phylum Chordata; order Ceratodontiformes; family Protopteridae; genus Protopterus; species Protopterus annectens. The sequence goes on along the minus strand of NC_056729.1, from coordinate 221,205,826 downwards.
TTCTAGCAACCCCGTTTTCACATGTTTAATCGGGTCAAAAATAAAATCACACACAACACACATTGCCAAAACTGGCTCATAAAAATTCATTTTTTGCCCTCTGCATTTGTGTGGAGGCTGGAGTCTTGCACCAATGCTGAGCAGGGGTAAATGATGTTTCATGTTCTATGGCAAAACCTGATGAGTTTTTGTCATCTGGCTCACTAATCCAGTTATCTCCATGCAATACTGCTTAAACATGCTGCACTGTAGGAATTCAGAGTTAAAGCACAGTAAAGGGCTACTTTGAATCAGTTACTCTGACAGTTCATAGACTGTTGGATTTAGGAAAGTGCAGCTTTCTATGCTGAGTGTTGACATAAATCACTTATCTAAAGATTTTTTTTTGTCCATGGCAAGTTTTGTTTTCAGATGTATCTTGCATAATTTCTTAGTGTGATGTTACATGTCTATGATATGTTTAATCACCCATGTCTTAACATTTGCCACAGTTATGAGTTTTAGTATAGATTTATTGAATACTGACCAAAAATGAGTATCTGAAGTGGCATCCCTCCCCACAGCTTTGAGGTATTTATCCAAGTGCGTTCTGCTTGTCATAAGCCTGCTGTCCCTCTCCTTATATGAAAAGACCAAAAACATGCCCATGAATGTTACATTACATAAAGCATTATGTGTATGTCAGTCTCTCCTTGTTTCCAACCCTTCACTCCCACCCCTTTTTGCGTGTGTGTATCTATTAGGCTGATGGCTGTAAAGTTCATCTAATGGTTTTTGCATGCTGTCATGACTCTGCTGATGGATAGCACTAACAGGTTACTTTGATTCGATAAGTTATCAGTGCTCCTGCAGTGTGCAAGGTTTCAAAATCTGCTGTATGACTCCCTTTGTGTCATACTCAGGTGATGATCAGATGTATAAATATACATCTGTATCTTGTCAAGGCTTATAACCCAGCAGTAGAGGATGCTCTTAAGGGCTATTTTGAGAGGTCTCTTTCCTGTATATCTGCTGCCCATCCATTTGTTTACCCCTTCTGCTATATAAGTACATCTGTCTATCGAATAAACTGTAAAGTGGGCAACAACTGATATAACTGTCAAAAATCAGTCACCACATGACACCATTACATTTTGGATGCCCCACACTTTCTTCAAACAGATGCATATGGATGTATTAATTATTGTCACTCTATATCCCTTCATGTCTTATCTAATGCAATTCATGCTACAGAGCATAGCATATTCTGACTGAGAATACATGTCACACCAACACACCATTAGGAATTTCATGAGTGTGCCAGGACAGTTCCTCCTATGTCCTTTATAGCCTTGTGCCTGTCATCACCCCCTCTTGTCTCATCAGAATATACTGTAGCACCTTTAGTAGGCTGATGGATGAAATGCTCATCAAATATAATGTGGAACCTGTCCTTACTGTGAAGAAGCATACCTCACACACTTTTCTGGATATCCAGCCCTACACAAATAGTGTAGCATATTTGATGAGTCATACAAATACTTTCAAAAGATGTACCACCCCTTGTGATTTGTAGCAAAATGCACACACAATTAACTTGTGCTTTGCAGTGAGGCCTGAAAAAAAAGCTCCTAGTTGTAGAAGTGCATTGAGGTAGGAATTATTGATACAACTTGGGGAAGACACATACTTTAGTATAGTCATTAATAGCCACATTTGCAGTCCTGATCATACTTATTTAGCTAATGACATCCTGACATGATTTGTATTTAAAAAAAAAATGTCTGTATTTAAACCCTGGCTCCTCCGTGCTTTGAGTAGGAGCTCACTACTCTTGCACCCTGTGCCACAGAGAAAGCTAGGCTGCATTTTACATATTCAGGACTGTCCAGAGTGCTGTCCACCACACATCACCACTGAGCCAGTTCATGCTGTTTTCCTTAAGGAGAGAAACATGTTTGCTTGGTGCTTTAAGTCACACAAATGGGGAAGGCAAGACCAAAAGTTATTTATGCAATAAAACTCTGGCCCCTACATTTCAAAGAAAAACTAAAGCATGCATATCATACTAGCTGCCAACAGTTTCTCCCATAACATATCTTGCAAGCCTGACACATGAAACATTAACAACAAGCAAATGTATTTTGCAGTTAACCCCAATGAGATAAGTTACTGTATGTCCCTATTTACGCACAGTTTGGCAATGACCACCAATGGACACTGCTACTTCACAAGTCCAAGTTGAACTCTTGAAATTTGAATAACCCATGCACTAATACCTTGTTATCATCCATGCAAATTGGCTTCTCTGAGACACACTTTGTGAAGATGTGTATAACATGTCTAACTCTGGTTACTGGTGGTACTTCTTCAATACACGGAAATGCATTCATAAACACTAGAGAAGGACAGTGATGCATGTGCTTGACTAAACACATATTTTCTGATATTTATGTGTGTCCTGCAGCAATGCATTTGCAAATTATATAACAGTACTTGGGCCATTGTCAAACAAGCTTCAGAAATACATAGCCTAACTGCATTGTTACATTTGTTATGTGTTTATAGTGACAGTGGACATTGGTCATCCATGAACATATCCCACTGATATTGTTACCAACCTGTATTTATGTGGACATATCTTCATCTGAATATGAATGCACATAACTCCATTATTGCACTACTGGGGTCTCGAAGGTGTGTGTGTGTGTGTGTGTGTGTGTGTGTGTGTGTGTGTGTGTGTGACTCCCCAGCAATTTTATACAGCCCTTCCATCATCCTCTTCTCAGCATACATTTATGATGTCATCCACAATGAAATGCACTCAAACAGTGTTAAAGTAAGACTTCTGTGGTGATGCAAGTGTTAGTACTATGTTCTCTAGCTTGTGTAACTAAATATATAGGGGATCTGATCTCACAGCAGTCAGCTTCTGGGTGTGTGCATGCTCAGATGAGCAAGACTCTAGGTTCAGCTGCCCTCAGTCAAGCAGCATTTAGAAGATACTTTTACACTGCTACATGACTCCACAGCAATTTCGTACAGCCTTACCATCTTCTTCTTAGTCTAAACTAATGATGTCATCCACTATAAACTGCAATCTTGTAGTGTTAAAGTTAGACATCGACAGTGGCGCTAGTGTTAAGTACTAGTTTCTTAGGCTTGTGCAACTAGATGAGTAAAGGTTTTAATCTCACAGCAGTCAACTTTTGTATGTGCATTTCTTCCTTGAACTATCAATCTGGAGTCAATTTTACATTGGGATGTGAGTGCAAAGCTTTGTCAGAAACTCCTCCCAAACATCTTCTCAATATACATACACTGATGATTTCATCCTCTATAAAGTGTACTTCTGTGGTGGTGCTATCTTTAAGTAGTACACTCTTGAGGCTGTGTAACTAGATAGGTAGGACTTGTAATCTCACAGCAATCATCGTGCGTGTGTGTATCTCTTCCTTTAAATGTCAGTACTGATACAGTTTTACCTTGCTTTGTGAGTCCAAAGCTATGTCAGACACTCCTCCTAACATCTTCTTCTCAGCATACACTGATGATATTATCTTCTATAAAGTGTACTCTAACAGTGCTACATTCACATATGTGTGGTCAGGCTAGTCTTGCATTGTTTAAAATCCAACTTGTATTTCTGGAGAGGTATAGTTTTCAAAACTGACCTCAGACAACTTGTTTTGTGGTATATTACAGTCATTGCATTATGTTTTGAATCTCCTTTCATTTGACTCCTTCTGAGGAGAAACTTTTAGCCCCTTGAATCCAACATCCTTTTTTTCCCTCTGTACATATCACATCCTTACTGCAGAATACTGAGGATGTCATCATCTCAAAGATGCATGCAAACAACATGAAACAGAGTCCCTCCATGACCCCCTGCAAGCTATCGCCAGACCACTGAATGTGTGACAGCTAGTTCAGTCATGAGCTGGTGCCCATGTCCCATATGGACAGAGGCAGTCAGTAATAAAATCATACACATACACACATGCACACATACCCTTACTATCTTCCCTCAGCTAGAGGTAGTGATTTGGGTTCAAATGAGATAATAATGGCTAGGCTCATATGTGCTCTTGGTCATTAGCCTAGTAATCTCCTATGACCCTATGAACATTGCTAATGTTGATCTTGTTGTCATCCACATGTGCTATGTTGAGGTGTGAATGTACTGTAGCCCTACAACAGCATATTCCAGTTTGAAATTTGAGCTACTATATTGATGCCCGCTGCCTTTATTTGGATACATGCTCCTTCCATAACAGCTGTAGTAATATGCCTTCCGTGGATAGGATGATGATATGTATATTGCTACCTTACTAAGGCATGTGTTCTTGTAGTAGAGTATATCCACATTCTAAACACCTCTAATTCAACTATCACAGTCACACCTGCAGTATGGCACAGGCTTGTATGTGTATACCTAGCATCTGGAAATGTTATCTGACATACAGCAATATTATGTCATACTGATTACATGGGCGCATACGCCTGGGTCCATCCACATGTTGCAATGTTGCTATATGCACAAACATATGACATTTTGATATTCACTTGCAACCTTATCAAATTCATTGCATACACTATTGTGTTGCTGTTGACAAGGATTATACAGGTGCTCCCAGCAGCATTGTGTGACTGTCAGCATTTGTGTCATTGACTATTGTGCATGAAACATATCTACTAAAGTTGTAATTAAATGTATGGTGTCAGGGTCCTCACCCACACATTTCCACATTTAAACTTAAAGGCATACGATGTATAACTGATGTAATGACATGAAATAGGTAGGGTTGTATGACTATGTTAACAGTTGCACTATGTTACATGTGATTCACATCCAAGGTTTTATTTGGATGTGATGTATAGCCTGAAGTCCAATTGTAGCATAGATACAGCCAGAGTGTGACTGTATGTGCCACGGATGTATCACTATATCACATCAGTATTACCACTTGATAGTTTGCATGAACACATCTGGATCTATGTCAAGATTTCAAGGCAGTATAGCATTTGCCAGTGTCAGGGGACAGTGTTCTTGTGGCACATGTAATGTGATTTAACATGTACTTATTGAGGGTACTCCATTTATTGTTTGGCATGTATACAATAATACAGCGACAGCTTCCTCCATCATTGACACTTGACTTTGCACTGCTATCACTTCTCTGCACATAGGCATAGTTGATGCATTGCCATCAATCTCATATAGTACTGTACCACTTTTTGTAATGGATCACTTCTTAATTCACACATCTATTTCAGATGCTTCAAACAATATCCATAGCTATTACATGTGGCAGATGCATGCAATACTCCACTGTATGTAAGGAATCCAATCATAGTGTGCTGTGTATATGTGTTGTTATACATATGGCTGATACCTACAGCAGTCAGAGATGCTTTAGTCAAGTGTATCACATTTGGCACAGTGAGCTTCCACATATCTGGTTGGTCATACAGAACTATTCTTTGGAATGCATGCCCATTAGGATTTGACAGTACAGACTTCCCTTCAAAGTGTTCTACTACATGCTTGTGTGATGTGTCATTCTGTGTTGCACCCAGTAAATGCAGTTCTCAGTGACAAAATTGACGGCATGGGTTTGCTTCTGGCAGGTCAGATTGTGGGTTCTGTGTCATGCAAACCTCTCAACTGGTTAGGGCTGCCCATGATTTCAACTCCAGGTTGAATACTCTCCCTCTTAACCCCTCCAAATAGTGTTCACTTTTGGGGAAGTGGTGGTGAATTCCGCTTATAAAATACTGACAATCATTACAGTTGTACACATCTGTTTCTGCAGAACACATATAGCAAGTTATAGTCATGCATTCTGTCAATGCCACAAATTAATGGTCATAATATTTTAAAAGTGTCCACAACTGTGCCTGTTTCTTTCTACATTTGTCCAAGAGTCTGTTATTATGTGTCCTTGACTGGTTGAGAGCTACAGAGACATGTCAGTCATATTCATGCAATGCAGTTTGCAGAACTTCAGAGTATGCATATACCTCCTGTTGTATATACCATCCTTGCTAAGTGTCCAATCTAGTGAGCATGTCTATGTTTATATCACAACTATTCACCTCCACTGATATGCAATCTTGTGTGACCATCACATATATGCTATCATGTGTGTTGATATCATAATATAATCACACAGGAGGTGTAAACAGCAGTATGTACTATACTATCAAAATATGTGCTTAATGTTATGCTATGACTTGTCGTGGAAGTGTACATACATTGACGTATCCTGTCTTGTGGATATTTTCATATTTACCACACCCTCTTCCTCATTATCCATTCCTATCATTCATGTCTGTGCACACTTTCATCAGCACACTTTCCCTGCCCAGTGTACTTTTCCTTGTAGTTGCCTTTGCCGTTTACGCTCTCCCTCCATTATTTCATTCTGCAAATAATTGTTTGGCTGTACATTGCACTCAGCACACTTTTCTTTACTGTGGTATTACTGCTGTTATTGCAGTATTTCCAACCTTGGTAGTCATTGTGGCTGGTTGTGCGATTTTGAGGAGCACATTTACCCATTGCTAAACCTGATTGCTTCTTCTAGGTGTGCTTGTGCTGCTCTGCATGGTTTCCTGGATGACGACACTATCGTTGGCCACAAAACCTTGCTTGTATTCATATCATCATAATAAGGAGCATGATTATGTGATTACTGCTGCTGCTCATTGTGCTAACATGCAAACTTCATGTAGACTTTGCCCAAAGCCTACACAGGATTTTTTGAATCCACGGGATTACCTTATTTATTTATGGCTTCTAGGTTTATGGAGTAGCTGGGCTGGTGACAGGACTATTTTAGTCATGACCATAAGAACAAAGCGCTGACAAACAAACTGATAAATACCAATAGTAAACATAAAGTACTAACGCAACAACAAAATGGACAATTAAACAATTATAAGGCATTACCTGTCCAGAAGTGTGTATGGGATATTTACACTATTTGCATGGTGTATCAGATGCATCGAAAAGGCTGACGTTAGTTATGAAACTGTCAAATATTGCACAGCAAATGGAATTTATAATGCATATTATTTTCTAAGCCAAATTATAAAATAGAAAGAGAACTGTCTATGGGGTTCAAAGAATATTTTAACTAAAAAAATGACATTACAAATTTACATATTTACATAATAAAATATTCAAGTATGTAAAAGGTAGCTCATCTGCTTGTTTTAAGAAGTTCTATTAAGTTTGTAAAAATGTTTCATTATGCTTAGTTCATCTTATATATAAATAAATAACACAAAGTACTTACACGGTATAACACCACTCAGTGGTAAAAGCCCATAACATGGGGTGGGGTTCCACAAACATAACTGCATGGTATTAGTACAGTGTTACATTTACATGATGGATAATAATCTTACACATAAGAAAGAAAAAAGACCGTCATGATTCAAACGTTATGATTAAGTATGGGTCCAGAATACACTAAGCAGCTAGTATATCATCCGTTTTCTATAAAATACATTTATTTCACAGGAAACATTAATCTTTCAATGTTTGGCTTCTATAATAAAGAAACCAGTATCAAATATAACATATTTGTCTATTATATGCAAATCTATAAGTTATCTCTGAGGTGTTCTGGTTCAGGCATCTTAAGCATGTCATAGTGTTACTTAACAGGCTTTGTATTTTTCCCCTTCCAATCACTCACTAGGACTATCTGTGGACTTACAAAATCTAATCTTCTACCTCAAATAATTTGTAGGTGAGACAGAATAACAATATTAAAACATCTGCACAAATTCTGATGTTACTGTACAGATGGTTTAATGAGCTACTTACTAGGCTCAGTGGCATAAAACATAAACAATACGTGATCTTTTGACACTAAGAATATAAGCACTACCATTTCTTTCCTGGATGAAATTTTCCCTCTGTATGTTTTCCCACAAGATACAAGCCTCATAAGCACTACAGAATTGTCTTAGCCTATAGTCACTGGCATTGTCTTTAAATGTTAATTTAACTGGATTCCCATGTTGTCAAGGACAGCAAAGCCTCTCTCTCTCTCTACATGCCTCCAATATGTCATCTGATTTAAATTATCAGAACAGTTCTGCACTACATCTAAAGGTATTCATAGTTGGATTGTTCAGGCATTATTATAATACAGTGATAAAACAGCCAAAGTACCTTCTCTGTTTCATAAGACCTAGATGTTTTAAGTTGCTTTCATTCATCAACGTTAAAACACCCTTGCTTAGATGTGTTTTATGTTCTTTTTTCATCATCCTTCTGCTGTTGTACAACAATCAAAGTCATAAGCAATACGTTTGACTGAGGCTGTACTTTTTTGTAGCAATGACTATGAGAATCATAGTGATTTAATATTTGTAATAAATTTTAATAACACAAAAGTAAAGTAAAATATGCAATGATAGTAGATGGCATGATATTACCGTTGATGGACATCAGTTAATGCAACCAGATGGGAAGCATGCTGCAGGGTCATCTAACACAAGTGCATCCTCAATAAAGATTGAAGACCTAGCAGAATCTGTGTGTCCATAGGAGAGATTGCCTGGGAGGTATTGCTACTTGCAGAAATAAGTGATGGTACCTTGTTCTACCTAATGCATATTAGTCACTGATCATTTATGTGTCATGCAGGGTATACATTTTATAGGTTCATAGATTCATAGATAAGTACTAGTTTAGCTGTCCTTAAGGGCCACTTTAAGCCTAGACAGTTTCCCTTTTTGAGCTCAAATGAAACTATTCCATTTGGTTAGAAATTGGCATTATCCATCCCAAGGTCAATAATTATATATTATCATTAATTGGAATAAATGAGATAATACAATATATAATTCTAGGGGACACATATATAAGATAAAGCATTTAGGAAGTACCTCTGTCCATAGTAGCACTGAAAGAAGTCCTGGGGTAAATTTTCAGTTTCCCACCCTTAGATCCAAGGCGTGTTTGAAAATGGACTTGAATGATTTTTGCTTTATATGGATAGGGAGTCTGTTCCAGAGCAGCAATATCCTCTGCAAGATATATGTGTGTCCCTCCAAACCATTCTGTTGATGTTGCACAAGAAGTTTATATCCCTAGACATAGAATTTCTGATGCTGTTTGACTTGCTGATGTGCAGTAAATGCATCAGTATTGGGTCAGAGGATGCCTTGTATATCAGCACAGATTCATAGGTTCATAGGTTCCTAGGTTGGTACTAGGCTATCAGCCCTAGGGCCTATACAAGCCTAGCCATAACAATTCCCTGGCTATTTCTTCCCACATTATTTAATTTCCTGGACCCAGGTCACCTCTTAGCAGTCTGTATGATACTGAGTATGGTGACAGGGCTTTGCGTTGGTCCATGTAGGACATGTTGCTTAAGCCTAGTATCCTTTTAGTAAGGTATCTCTGTGGACGTTTCAGTTGTTGCATCTGTCTGGTCAGATACATGCCAAAGGGGTCCTTATACTCAATGACTGGCCTAAAGAGGGCTGAGTAAAGGAGAATAATGACATCCCTCACTCTAGGCACAAACCATTTATAAGCTGAGCAATATAGAAAGACTTTCTTACAACTATAGATGCATGTCGGTTAAAAGTTAGATTACTGTCCACATAAGTTCTCCAAATCCCAAACAACAAACATGCATAACAAAAATGAAAGTGAGTGACATAGATTGATGGACGATGGTTGTAGATGGAAGCAGTGCAGCACTGGCTAAGAAATAACTACATTTGTAAAGGAAATGAAAGGCAGTGGACAGGAATGAGGCCCTCTGGACTTGAAGTAATAAGATGGCAGTTTGTCTGTACAGGGGCTCACGGATGGCAATGAAACGCTAAAGAAGTGGACACTTGTTTAAGAAGGTCAGAGATATAGATGGCTGTCAGAGGAGGCTGGGTCTTTTTATAGAAATTTAAAAAAAACACACACATGGAGATAGATGTAAGAAAGTCTGAGACATTTAGGAAGAGAGAAACCCAAGAAATGACTGTTTGAGGCAATGGGTAAATTGTTTATTTTCAGCATGAATTAAGGTCAAGAATTTGCAAGACATTAAGATAAACAGAAAAATAGACAGCTAGATAAATAAGTTTAAGATGAAGCTGTGGGATTTAAATATATACCATGGCAATGGCTTCATTTGGGAAATCTTAAAGAAAAGATAAATAACGCAAGGCAGATGGACAAGTGGGGGAGCAGGAATATTGAAACAGCAAGAGATGTAACTTAAAAAAAAATGCAAGGAAAAGGAAATAAGATTCTGGAAGGATCTGTAACACATTACTTACAATTCCATAAAAGGACTGAAGTTTCAAGGAATAAGTAGGATAATTTATACAGAGTAAAGTGAGTGATGAAAAGCAGAAAGAGTTACAGAAAAGAATAAAAGCAATATACTAGATCTCATTGTCACAAACATGGGGACAAAATGCTCCACACCGGAAGTATATCCCTCATTGGTGAGATCTGATCATAAACTAATCTCACTGGAAATCCACATCCCGCCCCCACCCCAAACAAAAAAGACCATAGTGAAGAACTTCTCTAAAGCAAACTTCACACTACTCAAGACTGGTGTGGTATCCTTCAAGGCCCCTGAGTCAGAGGAAACCACAACCCAAGCTGCGGAAGCCCTTACAAATGCCTTCTATGAACACCTCCAGGACTGCATGGATCAGGCAATCCCAAATAAAACCAAGACTCTTTCCACAAAGGGCAAACGTCCAGTCTGGTGGACCCCAGCCATTAACAAACTTTACAATAAGAGGAGAAAGCTATTACATGATAGAACAAAATCCATAAAAGGGAAGTCACCCCTGATCATTATTAGTAAAAAATACGAGCACTCATAAAATCAACTAAGGCCAATTTTGAGAGAAAAATTGCCATGGATTCAAAGGACAATCATAAGGCCTTTTTCAGCTATGTTAGGAACCTGGGTGGAAACTCACAGATATGCTCAGAATTAGTCCAAAATGATACAAAATCACTGAACCCACAGACATTGCCAACATACTGGCAGACAGGTTCAGTGCAAACTTCACCCCTCTCCCCTAAAGGAGAGATAACTATCCCAGCCGAGTGTAGCCTCCCGGACATCTCAAATGCGCAGGTGAAAGCTGCTCTCTAAAGCTAAAAACACAGCATCAATGGGACCGGATGGTGTCCCCGGCTGTGTGCTACACGAGCTAAATGAGGAATTAAACCCGCACATAAGGCAGCTGTTTAATCTCAGCCTTACCACAGGATACGTGCCCAAGGAGTGGCGTCACGGCAACTGTGGTCCCACTCCACAAAGGTGGCCTCACGGACCCTGGTAATTACCGCCATAAGCTTAACAAGTCTAGTCTGCAAAGCTATGGAGAGGATCATAATGGAGCTCATAAACAAAGATATAGGGGACTTGCAGACATTGGACCCGACCCAGTTTGGCTTTGTCAAGGGAAGATCATGCCTTTTGAACTTGGTCGACTTCTTGAAATAGTCACCAAGGCCATTGATGAGGGAAAGGCAGTCCATACAGCCTACCTTGACCTTGCAAAGGCTTTCGACACAATACCCCACTCGGTATTGTAGAAAAACTTACCAGCTTAAATGTAAACCCATATGTCACAAGATGGGTTGCAAACTGGCTTAAGGACAGAACCCACAGGGTTAGAGTTGCTGGCGCTGTGTCAGACTCCAAGCCGGTCACAAGTGGTGTCCCACAGGGCTCGGTCCTTGGCCCCTATTGTTTGGCATCTACTTCTCAGAAGTACAGGCCAACATGGGAGGACTTTGGCTGACAAAGTTTGCAGATGACTGCAAACTGGGCCATAGTGGAAAGTGCATCGGACACTGATATCCTTCAGAAGGGACTCACGGAAACAGATAGCTGGTGCCAGAGCCATGGCCTGAAGTTAAACGCCAAAAATGTATAGTCATACCCTTCGGGAAAAACAAGGTAACCCCAAGCTACCATATAGGTGGCAATCCACTAAGCACAGAAGAGGTTATCAGGGACCTGGGGACCCAGGTTGACAGTGGCCTTTCTTTGACACTCACATTGCTAAAGTGGTTAGAAAGACCTTCTACATTGCCCACCTGATCATGAAGGGATTCACATCCAGATCTAGTGAGGTCATTGTTCCCCTGTACTCTTCACTTATCAGACCAATGATCGAGTACAATGCCCCATTCGGGATGTATCTCACCCGACATCTGCAGCAATTGGAGAGACCCCAAAAGTTCCTCACCAAAAGGATAAAGGGACTCCAAAATCTGTCATATGCTGCCAGATTGAAGAAACTCCAGCTCTATTCAGTCGCATACCGCCTGCTCAGAGGTGACATGTGCCTGACATACAAGGCCATGTCCAACCCGGAATTAATGGACATGCTCCACCTCAAAAATCCAAATCCACCAAAACCACTAGAGCAAGTGACTTAAACCTTAGCACGGATATAAATAGGACATGCTGGAGGGATAGATTTATCACTCAGAGACTCCCTATGCTGTGGAATAAAATCCCGGTCCATGTGAGGCAGAGCACCTCGCTGACTCTGTTCAAGAGAAATCTAGACCTGTGGATGGGAGATCGTAGGTTTACCCCGGGAATCATCTCTGGGTCACTGCTGGACAGAGGCACAACAAACTAATGGGCACAGTATTTTTTCATATAAGGGGTGGCGTAAGCCACAATAATTTGGGCTAGGCTTATAAATGCCTTAGGGCAGATAGCCTAGTATAAACCTATGAACCTATGAACCTATGAACCAGTGAAAAGGGATGATCAAAAAATGCAATCAACTGATGTGGTTGGTGCCTATATTATTAGCCTTTCCAGAAATGCAGAAATGATACCAAGTTAAATTAGCAGACATGCAAAATAAAATAAAACAGATAAATAAAAAGAGCTTGAGAGTCCAAGATTCCAATAAGAGATGCAACATCATAAGAAAAAATTTATAAACTAAACTTACACAGATCTGTACAATAAAAGTTAAAAAATATAATTAATTATGAAAAATAAAAATAAGATATTTTTCTGTGGGGGTATATATTTGTTTGTTAAGTTAACAATTTCATATTTTTATGAGCACATAGCACATTTTTTTTCATTTTTTGTTCATTATTTTTTTTTATTTTTATTTTTTTAGCATGGGGCTGGGTGAGCTCAGTTCACTCTATGTGTTATGTAAATGACAACACTGGCACAGACAGAAATAATGTGCAGGTTTATCACCCATGTTTTGAGTCTGGGGGAGCTATGAGAGGTTTTGAGTGAGTGAGTAGGATAGACTCCAGGAAGACAATATTTAGATTATGAGCCATGAAGGAATACACTTTTGAATTGTTTGGATTAAGTCAAAAAGGACATTATTTCTGAAGAAGTCTGAGTTTAAAAGGACAAAAGTACTAATGTCTTGGGTGATCTTATGGTTCTTGTTGTTTGGAGTGTTTCCTCCGGCTCATTTTTAATTAATTAACTTAGAAAGAATACTATAAGAGAAAAAGACTAAGAAGAGAGAGTGAAAGAGAACAATGAAGGAATAAACAAAAGACTAAAGTAAGAATTTATATGTTTTATTCAATACATAGGTTCATTCTTTTTCTAATACAAATTTATCATGTTTCAGTCTTGAGAAGCTGGTACTTATCTTAGCCATCAGTGGACATTTGGTAGAAAACTAATGTTGTATGGGGCAATATTCCTTTAGATTATATAATGAGAGAGCACCAAAACTGACAAAAGTCTGTCCAAAATGTTAAGGTTTATCATAACGTATTACTCTGCTAATGTCTAGTCTTTTCAAATGAGACTATGATTAGCATCCAAGGACTTGTGTGCACAGGGGAAGGAGAATGAAGATCTAAGTCATTTTAAGGCTTAACCAAGGCCAATGTCAGTGACATGGATTATAAAACTCCAGACATGGCTGCCATAACCAAGTCATTGTATAGTTAAAAAGTCACACATCTATGCACTGCCATGTATATGCCTACTGAGCCACTTATGGTCAAAAGCAGGAAGTAAAAAAAATCACCTTTCTGTCTACACATATTCTACACTTGCTTAGTTATTAATTTTAACAGAAAAAAGGCTGCCACCATGCTGCATCACCTAGGAAGCTCTAACAAGGTACCATTCTTGACCCATGTACTCATACGACTGCTGTATGGTTAATGGCGTAATAGACTGCAATTCATAAGAGCACAGCATTGGGAAAGAACATGATAATATCAGCCCTAGTCAGTGACATCTGCTGTATAGCTTGAGTGCTTTTCTGTAACCCACATTTTAGGTTGGTTATTCACCTGACATTGCAAGTCCTATATGGTCTATACACTTATCTTAGGGACCTAATTAATGATGTAACATGGCTTTGAATTTTTTGAGCCAAATATGACAAAAGGCTTTATTTCTGCTAGGTAGACAGTAAAAACTTTAACAGATAACAATGCAAAAAAGCATTAACAGATGAGGATTATTTCATATAAAAATAAAGTGGAGATCATTATATTATGACCTGTATGGACTGCGAGCAGGTCTTTTAATATGGTCTTCAGTATAAGCTTGTTTATGGATAGGCTTTACACTGAAGTAAGTCAATTGCACAGAGTTCAAGTCTTTCAGAAATAGGGAAGACTTACACTGATAGCAACTCTTTAGGAATCTGGCCCATTATTCTGACAAGGATATTGATTGCTTCATTGCTCTAAGATAGCTTCAGAAACAGTGGCGTATGTGCACTATTTGTTAGCTGCTCTTATTTTAGTTAGTCAAATTCATGTTAAGCAGATAGATAAACTGTTTTCCTTCCTTTAAAGGCCAGGTGCTATTTTACTATTTCTGGAGCTTTGCCACTACTTACCATGACAACAACATTGAGTTAGGTTAATTCTCAAAGAGACAAGAGAGCAAATGTTGATTAAATAAAACAATAAAATAAAATCAATGCTCATAAATGCAATGAAACAAATGCCTTCATGGGAAATAAGGCTCCCCATGCACACATATACTTGTGTAAGGTTGTACTCAATGCATCCCTCTTTAGAATAACAATTTCAGAGTTTGATAGAGATCTCTACACTGTAGACATCTCAGTGAAGTAAATCTGATTAGTATGGTGAACAGATTAGAATTCTACGTTACATTTGCTGAAATTAACTTTTGTCCCACATAGTTAAACATTATATTAGGAGCTTTATATCCTTTAAGTCTGCATAACAATATACATTATTTCTGAAAAGGTCATAATCTAAAAATATTCACAAACTGACAGAGGTTAAGTTGCAAACATTCTTGGTACAATTGTTTTTGATAATTTCTAAAAAAAGTATATTCTTCCAGAAGAACCCCTATGAATGGAGTGTAAGTTGTAAATTAATAAATTGTCCCATTGTTTGAGTAGAGTTCAATTTTTAATGGTTTCTTACATCTATGTGTGAGACTTGTCAGTTTCAGAATTTTGTTCTATTTGTATTATTTGACATCTGCACTGAAATGAACTTACTTTTAAGCTTGTGTTCAGAATGGATTATTCTGGTAAAGTATTACTTTTGACAGCCTTAGCAGTAATGGTAATGGTGTTTTGTTTGGCATTTTTTGTGGGAGACACCTCGACTATCCATTTATGGCTTTACCATTCTGCTAAACTTTTTAATGTTGGTATCAACCATATTTTAGGTCAAAGGGGCAGTAGTGAGTTCACAGAATTTTGGAGATAAAAGCTAATGGATGATTGTTGATTTGGAACACATGGCAGTCAATTATGATTTATTATACTGGTAAAATAAATAAATAAATAAAAATCAAATAATAAAATAAAAATAAAATCAGTATTTTTTTACTTAAGTTTAAAATAGTTCCCCATGGGGCTCAATTCAAAGAAAATGTCATAGCATTGGGTTACTAAGCAGGTCGCCTAAAGGACTACTAAAATCAGAATAATGATTTTGGCAGTCAGTGCTTATAATTAAGTATTAATAATTTTGTTGGCGAGGAAACTGCTTTAGAAGGAAGGGGAAAAACAGGATTTTAAAAGTGAAAGCATGGAGAAGAATATATTAACATTCAGTGACTTTTATGATTATAGGCATTTTGCATCAGCTTTATTTTTACTTTATTCATCTGCAGACCTGGTAAGCCTTCTGGATCCTAGTATTCCTTCTCAGGGACAATATGGGAGGACTGTTTGATAATGTAACCAGCTCAAAATATAAAAATGCAGGTGTGTGTATTCAGTCACAGTACCCTGGACTAAGGTAATTCCTTTTTCATTAATGTAGAGTTTTTTTTCCTTGTGCCCTCAGTGGTGATTCTTTTTCACCTTTTCCCCCAACTGTTTGTCAATGTTCAGTCACCACAGAACTGATCAACCCACTTGTTTCTTAATGGGGTAAAAGCTGATGGCAGGTGGCAAATAGGCAGCCATCACCGTGTCTGTGTTTATGGTCCTCACTCCTCCGCTGGTGTATAGCATTCATACTCACATAGGCAAATGCTTGTACTGCCTTCTTCTGTAGGTGTACACTTTTTCACAAATACACATGCTCCATGAAGGCACCATGTGCACATCCCCACGCTAAATACTTCATGTCATGCTTGTCTCCACCAGTAAATGCTGGCATTGCTAGGAGCTGGACCGCCTTCCTCCCTCTAGGGTGAGTAAACCAGTAAAGGCATTCACTCTCATGTGCTCCCACTTGATGCCTCCACTCCCAACCCCATTATTCGATCGCAGGTTACCTGTGCCATAGCAAGGGCTTCAGCTCCTCATGATATGAATCCATACAATGTAATGTCTTTGAACACAAAGCCACAGTAAAGGGTATGAGCTAAATGACGTTGAGATCAGAAAATTTGTGAAAGGGAAATGTGCCTGAGTAGTATGGAAGTTAAGTCTAGGCACTATGATATGGCCAGCATTTCTGTCAATGTTGCTATCAGTGAGGAATTATAGATAAAGTAGGTGCTTATTGCATCAATGGAACCTGAATGTGATGAAAATACAGCTGATGGAAAATATTTGCAGAATGTATCTGCCACTGATTCTTCACCATCCAATCTGAAATTATTTGAAAGTATATTTTCCACATTTAGCAAATCAAGAAGTTATTTTGCGATCAGAATATTTGCAATAGGCAGCAACAAGGATTGTAGGTATCTTTGTAGGGTCACATGTAGACAGCAGATGGAAGAGCAGATTCAGAGGTCACGGTGTGAGAAGAGCTTGGAATTTAAGTTGACCTATGACCGAATTTGCTGCACAGCTGCTACTTTGCATTAAGGCTCCACTGCACCTCCAATTTTACTTAATCCAGTAATATTAACGTGAGTACTTTTGGTGTGACCGCCTTTGAAAGTGTCTCCTCATGTGTGACTTTTTCAAAAATATATGTAAATATATTGGAGAATTAGATTGTTTATATGATCACTGTTATTCCAGTTTGGATAGTATAGATGTTAATGACCTTTTGGACTTACTGCATAGAAAACAGCAGTGCAGTAGCTATGTTCTTGTGTATTTTGATGACAGCTTCTCAAAGAAAAGTTTTCCATTCATTCAATCTAAAACAGTATCCATTACTGAAGTTATTTTCACGTTCATTTATTATGTATGTATGTATGTTTGTAAGTATGTGTTTATTTATTTGTTGCATTTGTTAACTGGACTGGGAAGGTTCAACTCTGCTTTTGTCCATTTCAGACTGGGGAGAAAAGGTCCACAAAATAGACATTATCATTT
Source organism: Protopterus annectens (assembly GCF_019279795.1). Taxonomy (NCBI): domain Eukaryota; kingdom Metazoa; phylum Chordata; order Ceratodontiformes; family Protopteridae; genus Protopterus; species Protopterus annectens. The sequence goes on along the minus strand of NC_056729.1, from coordinate 221,188,090 downwards.
ACATTACATTACATGCAAGCATTAAAAATATCTTCAGTTAAATTAAATTGTACAGTATGGTCCAGAATAGAGAGAAGTTGTGATCTTTCAGTAGACATGGAACTAGACTTGATGGCAGAGTTGAATGACTAGGGTGTCTTCATGTTTCACATCTTGGTTACATAACTGGAGTACGCAGCAGATCCATGACTATTTTATTTTTGATAGGAATTCATCAGAGGATCTTAATTCATTGGTAAGAAGGTACCGGGACAAAAGCATAGGTAGAATGGGTATGACTCAGGACAGTGTAGAATCTTGTGAGACTGTTTTAGGTGGAAGAAATTAAGGAAGTTTGAGAAATCCTAACAGTTCAGTTGATGGGTAACAATACAATGGCATGTTTTTGTGGGATGATCAGCTGTAAATTTAATTTGTATGAGTTTATAGATTTGTGCTGAGTGAAGTTTGGTGAGGGTTGCTGCTTCATATATGAGTCTGGGTAGTAACAGGGAGGACACTGTTTGTTTCTTAACAGAGTTAAGAAGGAATGACTTAGGTCTGCAAAGTTTGGCTAATATTTGGTGAGTTTGTTTGATGACTTGTTGGATATGAAGATCAGACTTTAAATTGTCATCTCTCATGAGAACAAGGAGTTTGCTGCAATATGTGTGCTACTGGAGGAGGAGAGAATGGAGTTTGACCTAGACTGTTGACAGGTTTTGAGGATGAGCAGCCTTAATTGGATGTTACTGGCATTCAGAATTAAGTCTGAGTCCTTTAGCTGGGATTCCATGGTTATTCTATATTTGTTATTTGGCACAAAGTGATGGGCTGGAGATTATGTAACGTTTTAACAATGCAGATGATGGTGGAGTCATCTGCATAATGAATAATGATGGAGATACCAGAGTGCTGAAATCGATCATTGCTAAACATGTTGACAGTTTGTTACCTATTAGTGAGTAAGAACTGGACCATAAAAAACTTCTCCAAAGCCAACTTCATGCTATTCAAGTCAGAAGTGACAAACTTCACGATACCCATGCAGACGAGAACTGAAAGTTTGACTGCTGAATCCTACACTAAGGCACTGTACGAACACATCCACTCATGCACAAATTGTGCCATCACAAATAGAACAAAGATCCTCTCCTCCAAAAAAAGGAAGCCAATCTGGTGGTCCCCAGCCATAAACAAACTTTACAACAAAAGGAAGAAACTGTTGCAGAAAAGAGGAAAATCCCAGGATGCAAAAAACTCCCTTACCAGCCTCAGTAAGAAGCTGAGATCCCTCATAAAATTCTCCAAAGCTAGTTATGAAAATAAATTTGCCAAAGATTCGAATGACATCCACAAGGCACTCTATAACTATGTCAAGAATTTAAATGGCAATGCTCAGATCTGCTCTGAGCTACAACAGAATGGCATTAAATATACTGATCCCAAGGATATGGCCAATATCCTGGCAGATCAATTCAGTGCCAACTTCATCCATCTCTCACCCCCTAAACGGCCCATCTCAATACTTGAAGATTGCCAAATTCTGGTAATAACCATCACACAAGTAAAAAACACACTCTCCAAAGCTAAGAATACAGCATTCATGGGACCAGATGACATCCCGGGCTGTGTACTACATGAACTACAAAATGAACTGACACCTCACCTAAGTGTCATATTTAATCATAGCCTCACCTCAGGCTTTGTGCCCACTGAGTGGCGCACAGCTACAGTTATCCCACTCCACAAGAGGGGATCCACCTTGGGTCCCAGGAACTACCACCCCATCAGCCTGAGAGCCTGATCTGCAAGGCCATGGAATGTATTATCATGGAACTTATAAATAAAGACACTGGCAACCTTCAAACACTGGACCCTACCCAGTTTGGGTTTATGAAGGGCCAGTCTTTTCTCCTGAACCTGATTGACTTCTTTGAATCAGTCTCCAGAGCCGTGGATGAAGGTAAGATGGCCCACACAGCCTATCTGGACCTTGCCAAGGCCTTTAACACCATCCCCCACTCTGGAATCATAGATAGACTTACTAAGCTGGGCATTAAAGCCTACGTCAATTGATGGCTTGCCAAATGGCTTACTGACAGAACCCACACTGTAAAAGTAGCCATCTCCAAATCCAGCTTCAGACAAGTGACAAGTAGAGCACCTCAGTGTTCAGTCCTGGGACCGCTCTTGTTTGGCATCTACTTCTCTGAAGTACAGGCTGGCACTAAGGGGCTTTGGCTAACAAAGTTCACAGATGACTGCAAACTGGGAGCCATTATTGAATCTCCAAATGATGTGGATACTCTGCAAAAGGGCCTTACAGAAACAGATGCTTGGTGCCAGAGCCATGGGCTCAAGCTCAATGCCAAGAAATGTATAGTTATCCCCTTTGGGAAAAAAACATGTGCCCATGAATTACCACATAGGTGGTAGTACACTAAACACTGAAAGTGTGATAAAAGACTTAGGGACACAGGTGGACAGTGGTCTCACCATCAATAACCACATTGCCACAATGGTCAGGAAATCCTTCTATGTGGCACATCTCATCACTAAGGGCTTTTCATCCAGAAAAAAGGAGGTCATTGTCCCACTGTACTCATTCCTCATTAGACCCATTATAGAATACAACGCCCCGTTTGGTATGTACCTCTCAAGACATCTGCAACAGCTGGAAAGGTCACAGAAAACCTCACTAAAAGAATCACAGGCCTAAAGCAGATGCCCTACACTGGCCACCTTAAAAAAACTACAGCTATACTCTGTCGCATATCGTCTTATCAGAGGCGATCACTGCTTAACATACAAGGCCATGTCAAACCCAGAGTTGTTGGACATGCTACACTTAAAGAAATCCCAATCCCTCAGAGCCACACACTCCAGGGATCTAAACCTTGTCATCACAATAAATAAAACATGCTGAAGGGATAGTTCCTGACCCAGAGACTCCCCAAACTCTGGAATAGACTGCCCATACATGTCAAGCAGAGTGCCTCTTTGGCCTTCTTCAAAAGGAACCTTGATGATTGGATGGAAGAAAGGAAATTCACCCCACTGATCATGTCAGACGCCCTGCTAGACTGGGGTCCATGGAATTAAATAGTGTGGGAAGAAATAGTCAGGGAATTGTTATGACTAGGCTTGTATATGCCCCAGGGTCAATAGCCTGGAACCAACCTATGAACCTATGAACCTACGACAGAGGAGGAGGAGGAAGAAAGACATACTGTTGAATAAACTCACCAACATTTCACAGGCATTAGGGAAGTCTAAGAAGACAGGAGACACTAAGTTATTGTTATTTCTGTGGCAGTGTATAGAATGTAGGAAAGACAAAAAGGGCAATGTCTTTGCTGTGACTGGGACAGAAACTACGGTATGGAGATAAAATGTTGCTAGCAGTGAGATACATTTTTTGAAGATTTTAGAGAGAGGAGATAGAATGATAATTAGTCTAAAGATAGATAGTTTACAAGACACTAACAGCTGATCTAACACTGAAAGTTTAGCATTGTATCTGGTACAGAGTAACAGTGGCATTTTAATACGTCAGGCTGACAAAGTGGTTTCATATGGACACATTATTATTTAAGGAATCTGCACACTTTGTTGTCTAACATTAACATTTACAAAAACTGTTCAGGTATGACCATGCATGAAACAAAATAAGTGAATACCTGTCTGTATGAGTTACTGCAGTAAACTCTCAGATGACCATCACCCTCGGGGATTGGTAGATGCTGGATAACTGTAGTTTCTGGTTGCTTGAGAGATACTATTAAGAATAGGCCTGACTAATACTGTACCTTATACTGCTTGTTTGGTTTGACTTGTTCTCAGGTTGGTGAGAGAGGGATTTATTCCTATCTTCCTTTTTAAAACTTTAAAACTCTAAAAACATAAAGAATGTTTCTGGAGGGGGCTACCCAAAGTGTAACACATGAGAATTGCACTGTATTTCTTTGATATTTTTTTGCTGGTAGCTTCAGAGTGCCAGTTGCTTGAATTCCAGTTAACTGGGAGTTTACTGTATTTAATGAATATATTTCATTAGAGTAATGCCAGTGTTTGTTGGTGGATTCTCCTGTTTGTATTGTTCTGCGTGGGGAACCAAAGATATCTTTTGAAAAGACCATTTAAGAACTCAACAACATTTTAGATTGTGAGAGTTGGTACTAGAGAAATAGACCACTTTTCCTGGTGAATTTTACAGACAAATATGTGACATAGTTATGAGGGCCATTGCAACACCTACTTCTGTTTCTATATTTTACATGGAGGTTCAGCATGTGCTTTCAAAGAAGAACACATTTCTCAGTCTCCTGATGTATTAGTAGCAGCACATTGCTGATCTACTGTGTATGTGTGTATGTGTGTGTAAGCCTGTGGGGATACACAAGATGAAGAAGAATAATTCATTATATATCTGAAAGTTTGTAATAGACATATTCAGTTGTACAGAAGTTGCGAGAATAATGACACCAATTAATTGATCTTTTTTCCCTAGAGTTCTGAAGGAGAATCAATATAAGAACTGAATAAAATCTGTCCAAAGGTTCAAATACTGATTCAAAGTGGTTATCATGGATTTATAGTCAGAAATATTCCTGGAAACATTTTTAACAGTGCTAGTATATGACAGATGACAAGGACTTTAATTGAGCTTTGGAGCATTTTTTATAGTTTGGGTGCCACACAACCCATAGCAGGACACTCTGGCCTTATTTGGCCAGGTGTGATTGGGCTGCACAGAATGCAAGAACAGATCCACATATTGGTGAATATGGAGTGTCTTAACATGCCATAATGTACAAACAGATATGAGGAGTAATTGAACAGTTACTTAAAGACACTAGTAGACACTTAAGGAAGAAAGAAGGTTGAAAAAATGTATTGCCTCCATGGCTTGTCTTATTTTATGACTGAACATTAACACTGAAAGATTTTGTGATTTCCAATAGGGTTGATACTGGAGAAGGAATGTGATACTATGAACAGTCCCACTGTAGGGATATATGTGTTGAACTTCCAGCCTCTTTTGGGATAGTGTACCTTGAGAAAGTTATCAGATACAATCTTTGTGATACATATGTGTTATGTATGGCCATGTGTTTTCTATTGATTTAATAATGTGCTCATTTAGGCAGACAATATATCAACATATTTTACATTGTCCTATGTACTATCAAACAACCCATTGGCTCCTTTGCCTTCAGCAATTCGACCTGTTCTTTACTCCTGAAGGACTGGTGCTTGTACTTAGACTAGGGCCTAGTATACATCCAGACAGAGCGAGAGACATTTGACCCATCTGATCATTGTTCTAGCAAGCTCATCAGTGCTACAACTTCAGGAGGAAAGTTGGAACCATCCCATCCCAGTTCTGAAAGCCCCATGGCTCATTCTTCCCCCAGACCTACCCTCATTAAGTATAAGCAATCAAGTAGTAGGGATCAAGGCAGACAGTTTGTCAGATGGAACATACCTACAATAATCCCTGACTAGACAGTACAAGTTTTGCAATTGCTGTAAGTCAGGGCCATGCACATGCACTTCTCCATAAGTAGCCTCTGGATTTTGCAGTATAAACATTGATAGGGCTAACACTTACAGCAGTACATCTGTCCACCAGCAATTGTCATCAATGCATCTGGCTGATAGCAACTCCCTCACCCCATATTGTATGAGCTAGTACATGTCACACACTCCCATGCATCCTTACCAATTCCTTTAGGGTTGTACTGCTAAGAGAACATAGGTCATCTAGGCTGCAGTAAGGATTTCATTCCTCTATGCTAGGCTGGGCTGCCATTGTCAATTTTTTGTGGTGTAAGGGAACAGCTCTGAAGGATTTCTTTTAACTGTGCTATTTGACGCATGCAGTCAACATAAATTTAAAAATCAAGTTTAAAGGTCCACAATTAAATCACAATAATCGATTACATCTGAACTTTTTTAAACTGCACTGTAGATGGTAATGTATATCACAATGTCTACAGCTCTATAAAACAATGTTATTTTTTTAAGTAGATTTAAAAAATTTACTTTCGTCACCTAAGATACTTTTACTGTGGCCAGTGTATGTTTTTGAAAGGCATGTTCATGGTGACATTGTGGGGTCTATATTAGAACACTGAACTTTCAGAATTTCGAGTGTTCTAATATCGAACCCTATTAATTGAAAATTTAAAACATCGAATATACAGAACAGCAAATTTTTTCCTAAGGATGATACCGCAGTACATGGACAAAATGATTGACTTCAACAATTGGCTAAGCTACTGGTGTCATTCTAAGGAGATCCAGTATCTGTCTGCTTGGGATGACATGATCGACAGACCACGATGCTTTGCCACAGATGGCCTGCACCTGTCGCCCCTGGGATTCCGGATACTGGCTAAGGCTCTTGCTGCCCCTATAGTGCCTTTTTTAGGCAAGATTCAAATAAATTCACCACCATAACAGGAACAGGCAAGCAAAAACTGAGGGTAATGCTACTCAATGCTAGAAGTCTAAATCTCAAAATGCACTCACTCGAGGCACTCCTTAAAATGGAGAACATCGATATCTGTGCAGTGACTGAGACCTGGTTCAAGGCTCCAGAGAGCAACTCTGCACTACCAGGCTATAACTCATATCACACTTTTCGGCCATGTAACCTGGACCGAAACACCAAAGGCAGAGGTGTGTCAATATTCATTAAGGATATCCACACCTCCAGGCTACTTGCTCAGCATAATGCATCTGAGGTTATCCAAATGCAACTAACTCTGGGCAAAACTGCAATCCAAATTGTAGCTTGCTACAGATCCTCCACCATGCCCAAATTCCCACTCCTCTTTTCTTGATGTACTGGAAAATATTAGGGTTCAACCAAACATCTTAATAATGGGCGACTTCAACTACCCCACCATTAACTGGGAAAACTACTCATGTGCCAACTCCTTAGCTCATCGCTTTCTGGAATTCATAAACTCCAATGCCCTGGATCACCTTATCCACACCCCCACCAGGGGCAACAATATCCTAGACCTAGTCCTCACCAACATGATTGACCAGTGTTTCACACCTGAAATCAACTCCTCGTTGGTCCAATCCGACCATAAGCTAATCACCCTTGATATCCACATCCCACCCCACCCCCCATTAAGGAAACCACAGTAAAATATTTCTCCAAAGCCAACTTCATGCTTCTTAAGACAGAAGTGGTGAACTTCCCATGCTGATGGACAATACAGTTACAACTGCTGAATCCTACACAAATGCACTCTATAACCACTTAGACGAGTACATGGATCATGCTATCACAAACAGAACCAAGATGCTATCCTCCAGAAAAAGCCAATCTGGTGGTACCCTGCTATAAACAAGCTGTACAACAGAAGGAAGAAACTGTTGCAAAAGAGAGTAAAATCTCATGAGTGGAGGAGCTCCCTGGTCAGCCTCAGTAAGAAGCTGAGATCCCTTACAAGATCCTCTAAAGCTAGCTACGAAAACAAAATCACCACTAATTCCAAGGACAACCTCAAAGCATTCTATAGCTATGTCAAGAATCTCGATGGCAACACCCAGACCTACTCTGAGTTACAGCACAAAGGCAAGAAAATTACAGAACCAACTGATATTGCCAACATCCTGGCAGATAGGTTCAGTGCTAACTTTACCCCCCTCTCACCCCCTTAAGGGCCCATATCTATACAGAAAGAACGCAGAGGCCCTGTAATCACAACTACATAGGTAAAAGCTGCACTCTCTAAAGCCAAAAACACATCATCCATGGGACTAGACAACATTCCAGGCTGTGTTTTACACGAACTTCAGAAAGAACTGGCTCCCCACTTAAGCACCATGTCCAATAATCGCCTCACATCAGGCTTTGTGCCCACTGAATGGTGCACAGCAACAGTTATCCCACTCCACAAAGGGGGAGCCACCACTGATTCCGGGAACTATCGACCTATTAGCCTGGTGAGCCTGGTCTGCAAGGCCATTGAACATATCATCATGAAACTCATAAACAAATACATTGGGAACCTCCAAACTCTGGATTCCACCCAGTTCGGGTTTGTGAAAGGCAGATCATTCCTCCTGAACCTGATCAACTTCTTTGAGGCAGTCACCAAAGCCATAGATGAGGGTAAGGTGGTTCACACAGCCTATCTTGACCTCACCAAGGCTTTCAACACCATACCCCATTCTGGAATTATAGCTAAACTCACTAAACTAGGTAAAAATCCCTACTTCACAAGATGGGTTGCCAACTGGCTCACTGACAACCCACACTGTAAAAGTTGCAGACTCCAAATCTGACCTCAAAGCAGTGACAAGTGGAGTACCACAGGGTTCCATCCTGGGACCTCTCCTGTTTGGTATCTACTTCTCTGAAGTACAGGCTAACACAGAAGGCCTCTGGCTAACATAGTTCACAGATGATTGCAAACTAGGAGCCATAGTCAAGTCCCCAAATGATGTGGACATCCTACAGATGGGCCTAGCTGAGACAGATGCCTGGTGTCAGAGTCATGGCCTCAAGCTCAATACCAAAAAGTGCAGTGTCATCCCCTTTGGTAAAATCTCTGTACCCATGAACTACCACATAGGCAGCAATCTACTTAACACTGAATGCGTGATAAGAGACCTTGGGACCCAGGTGGACAGTAGTCTCTCGTTTGATAGTGACATCACCACGGTAGTCAGGAAGTCCTTCTACATGGCACACCTCATCATAAAAGGGTTCTCATCCAGGAAAAAAGAGGTCATTGTTCCCCTCTACTCGACACTCATTAGACCCATTATAGAGTACAGCACCCTTTTTGGAATGTACCTCTCAAGACATCTGTAGCAGATGGAAAGGCCACAGAAGTATCTCACAAAGAGGATTACTGGCCTCAAACAAATGCCCTACACTGACCACCTCAAAAAACTACAGCTTTACTCCATAGCATATTGCCTACCCTGAGGTGATCTCTGCCTAACATATAAAGCTATGTCAAACCCAGAGCTGTTGGACATGCTACACCTAAAGAAATCACAATCCCTCTTAGCTACACACTCTAGGGACCTAAACCTTGTCACCACAATAAGCAGGACATGTTGGAGGGATAGATTCCTGTCCCAGAGACTTCCCATACTCTGGAACAGGCTATCCATCTATGTCAAGCAAAGTTCTTCATTAGCACTCTTCAAGAAAAATCTTGATGAGTGGATGGGAAATAGGAAATACACCCCTGGGATCAATTCTGTGTCTCTGCTTGACAGTGGTACAGGAAAATAACTTTCTTGAGTGGCGTAAGCCAGGGAACCTTGTTGGCTAGGCTTATGTAGGCCCTTGGGCCAATAGCTTAGTACCTACCTATGAAACTATAACAGAGACCTGGTTGAAGGCTCCAGAGAGCACCCCAGTGCTACCAGGCTACACTGCGTATCAAACCTATCGGCTCCTAAATCTGGACTGAAGCCCTAAAGGAGGTGTGGCCTGAAGCCCCAAAGGTGGTGGTGCATCCATCTTCATAAAGGATACGCACACCTCCAGATTGGTTGCCCAACATAATGCATCAGAGATACTACAGGTACAACTAACACCAGATAAAACTGAAATCTAGCTTGTAACCTGCTATAGATCCCCCACAATGTCCCAAGACTCCCACTCTGCATTCCTGAGCAAGCTGGAAAGCATTAAGGTTCAACCTAATACCCTTATACTTGGAGACTTTAACTACCCCTCCATTAGCTGGGAAAATTACTTTTGTTCCAACTCTTTTAGTCAATGATTTCTGGAATTCATTAATTCTAACTCCCTAGATCAAATCATTCTCAACCTGGTCATTACATACATGGGAAACCACTGCTTTACACCAGTAATCAACTCCTCCCTGGTTAGATCTGACCACAAGTTAATCACAGTCAATATCCAAATCCCACCCTCAGCCCCTATAAAGGAAACCACAGCAAAGAACTTCTTCAAAGCCAGTTTTGAGCTTCTAAAGGCAGAAGTGTCAAATTTCATGTCATCCATGCAAATGGGGAATGGATGCATGGCTGCTGAATCAAACACCAAGGTGCTGTATGAGCATTTACACAAGTTCATGGATCAGGCCATACCAAGCAGAACCAAGATCCTGTTCTGCAAAAAAAGGAAGCCAATATGGTGGTTCCCTGTCATTAACAATCCCTACAACAGAAGGAAAATACTGTTGCAGAAAAGGGTAAAGTCCCAAGACTGGAAAAATTCACTTGTAAGTCTCAGCAAAAAAAAATGAGATCCCTCATCAAATCCTCCAAAGATAGTTACTAAAATAAAATTGCTACAGATGCTAAAGATAACCACAAGGCATTCTTTAGCTATGTCAAGAATCTGCATAACATTATGCAGAGGTGCTCTGAGCTACTGCACAATGGCAGCACTTATACTGAACTAACAGATATTGCCAATATCTTGACTGACAGGTTTAGTGCAAACTTTGCCCCCTCTTCACCCCCTAAAGGGCCCATCCCAAGACCCGAGGAATACCAAATCCCTACTATCACAGCTGCACTATCCAAAGCAAAAAATACAGCTTCCATGGGACCTGATAATATACCTGGCTGTGTTCTACATGAATTACAAGGGGAACTGGCACCACACCTGAATGCCTTGTTCACACTGAATGGTGCACCTCTACAGTCAATCCACTCCACAAAGGAGGGGCAACTACTGACCCCGGAAACTACTGCCCCCATCAGCCTGATGAGCCTGATCTGTACGGCCATAGAACACATCATTATGGACCTCATAAATAGGGATATAGGGAACCTTCAAACTATGGATCCCTTGCAGTTTAGGTTTGTGAAGGCCAGATCAGTCTGCTCAACCTGATAGCCTTTTTTGAATCTGTCACCAGAGCAGTCGATGAAGGCAAGGTAGTCCATACAGCCTACCTCGACCTAGCCAAGGCCTTCAACACCATCCCCCACTCAGGGATCATTGACAGACTCGCTAACCTATGCCTTAACCCCTACATCACAAGATGGATTACCAACTGCCTCACAGACAGAACCCACACAGTGAAAGTAGCGGACTCCTAATTCAACTTCCAGACAGTTACAAGTAGAGTCCCACAAGGATCTGTCCTGGGTCCTCTCCTGTTTGGTATCTACTTCTCTGAACTTCAGGCCAAAACTAAGGGACTCTGGTTAACCAAATTCATGGATAACTGCAAACTGGGAGCTATTATTGATTCTCAAGGTGATGTACACATCTTACAAAAAGGCCTCACAGACACCAATGTCTGGTGCCAGAACCATGGTTTTAAGCTCAATGCTAAAAAAGGCATCGTCATCCCCTTCAGGAAAAGTATGGTGCCCATGAACTACCACATCAATGGTAGCCCTCTCAACTCCCAAGGTGTGATAAGAGATCTAGGGACAAAGGTAGATAGCAACCTCTCCTTCGACAGTCATGTTGCCACTGCCACAGTAGTTAATGTGGCACACTTCATCACAAAAGGTTTCCAAGAAGAAAGAAGTCATAATCCCGCTCTACTCATCCCTCATTAGATCCATTATAGAGTACAATGCCCCATTTGGCATGTACCTCACTAGACACTTACAACAACTGGATAACTGGAGAGTCCACAAACATTCCTCACAAAGAGGATCCTAGGACTCAAACACATGCCCTATACGGACAGACTCAAGAAACTCCAGCTATACTCCATCTCATATCGCCTACTTAGAGGCAGTCTCTGCTTAACATACAAAGCCATGTCTGACCCAGTGTTGCTAGACATGCTTTATCTGAAAAGGTCTCAATCCCTCCACACCACACGCTCCAAAGACCTTAACCTCATCACCACAATAAACAGAACCTGCTGGAGGGACTGGTTCCTAACCCAGAGACTTCCTATACTCTGGAATAATCTCCCCATTCATGTCAAGCAGAGCACTTAATTAGCCCTCTTCAAGAAAAATCTTGACGAGTGGATAGGTAATAGGAAATTCACCTCGGGGATCACTGCAACAGCCTTGCTCGATAGGAGCTCACGGAACTAACATCCGTCAATGGGATGACTGGGAATATTCTGGGCTAGGCTTGTGTTGGCTCCAGAGCCATTAGCCTAGTACTCACCTATGAACCTATAAATGTTACCATTGGCTCAGAAAATAGTAGCCAGTTAGCGGTGATAATCCCTGGAGGACAGAAGCACTCTTTCTGAGCACAAAATTTGTGTGCGAGCTCATTTTTCTCCTTACCATACCTATATTTTGATTTATACAAGATAGTACTGAAACATGTACTTCAACATAGAGTATGGGACCTAGAGGAACAAAACATTGATGTTTTTCATCCCCGTTATTTGCTAGTATAAGTAAACAGTTTTTTCAATATACCATTACTGGGAATGAAAACCATCAGTCTCAAATGCATAAAGTTGTTCTGCTGTCAACCTGTAATCTGACAGTTTTTGCTTGTAAAGAAGATTCATGTACAGTACAGATTGACACAATTCCTCACTTTCAGATATTTCTGATCTCTAGTATAACAAAAATGTCCTGTGTAGTTTCACAGAGTGCTACACATTCTCATCAGCTTAGACCAAAAATCAAATTCAGTTTGAACCAGTCTTCAATTTGTTAATTGGGCATAACTAGAAAGAACTCCAAATAAACTATGTAGCTTAACTTCCAGGCCATAACTTCACATTTTTCCAGAATGATCCAAAAATGGTTACTCTTATTTGCATCCTCTCAAAATGTCATAACAAAATGAGCATATTATTTAAAATAATCTTTTCAAATTAGTTCCACTGAACCACTTCTTAGAATGACAGAGTTTTTGGGCACCCTACTTCATCAACTCCCATGGCATCCATTATAAATGAAACTCAGTCTTCAAGATAATGTCAGATATAAAAAAGGGATTCATTTTACACACATTTCCATCTAGTTGCAAGCATCCCTTGTTAAAGTTATTTTCCTATGACTATAATATCTATATAAAAATCCTTGGAAGGATATACCTCCAAGAAGATGCATGTTATCATCCTTCTTCAAAATCAAGTAGAGAACCAACCATTCACCTTTTATGGCACTTACATGTTCATTTTTTGGTAGCAATGCAATGTCTTCAAAGCAATATTCTTATAAATTAATATAACATCAAATAATTTAAGGAAAATATTGCTCATTGTCATACTTTTTATAAGGTGTGCAGACAGAATAACTGTATATGCATTTTGTCATATTGTCTTAGAAAGCAAAATCAATAAATATGTCTTAAATTGAATCCTGTCAGTTGCCTTTGCTGAGATTGATGCTTTGCAGTTAATAGGTTAATAGAGCTATACTTACCTTTATTGCAATTTGCATACATTTAAAATGGAACATTTATTTCCTGTGTTTTCCTTTTCTGTTTCCTGTAAGAGGAAGTCCTTTATTTTTCATTCTTAGTTTACCCATTCTTCACTTTGTGATAGATCTCACAGAGTTCTCGATCTTCTGACATCCTCTTTCTTTCCAGTTTAATAGTTTCATTGACAAGTACAAGGCAATCAGTCTGCAGACCATTACAAGCCTTGCCAAATAGCCCTACACAAGAGTTACCTCTATCCCTAAGGAGGGCAAGACAATATAGACCAGGGCAGGGGATATTTAAGTCTACCTATCCATTTATCTAGATTTACCCTGAAGGTGATAAAGCTGCAATTCAGCTTGACATGTACTGGGAGTTTATTCCACAGATGAGGGATACATTAGGGTATTAATCAGTCATCCCAACATGACTTATTTATCTGCTGACCATTTGAGATGCCATTAGTTAAATTTGTTTTTATATACCTAGTGTGAGTGACAGACAGCAATGGAGTATTATCATAAACCATGCTAGAAGTGAATAATGGTATCAAGGCAACAAGGTACAAGAGTACAGTATCATTAAACTTAATACAACTACAGTCAGCAAAGCAAAATAAAGCAACAGTACAATACCAACAAGGTACAAAAGAACAATGCTATTTAAACTCAATAAGGCAACAGCAGAACAAAAGCATTAATTTCAACAATGTGTTCTTGAGAGTGCAGTTAGTAAATTAACAAGCTATAAAAAAAGATGCAATGATTTCCTTGTGTGAAATAAGGCAGTATAAAAATCAGTTAAACTAATACATCAAGGCTGTGATAAAGAAGGCACTGAAATTTATATCATACAGAACAATGAGGTTCCATTGCCTATTGCAGACTAGGCTGCTTTGTTTGACAAAAACTGGATAAAGACTGGTTCACAGGAGCACACTGAACAGAGCAATCCTCTTGGCATTTAAAGTCTATAGGCTCCACCCCTACAAAAGCCAGCCAATAAAAATGCAGCCAGCACCCCCACAGAAACTGGCTGATTAAGGTCAAGCACTGCAATCCCTCATGGAAGCCCAAGTTCATCTAGTTGACGCATGGATGTCTATGCTCTCACGAAAGGCTGGAGCAATTCAGATCTGGTTCAAGGAAGCTGATGAAGTCCTTGTAGTGTGATGAATCAGCAGGGCCCTTGATGGAAAAGGGCTTTGTAGTCTTATCCTTCTTCTCTGTACTCTTCTTTTCTTTGGAGTAGCTCAGCACTAAAGAGCCAGGAGCTAGTCATCTTCTTTGTCAATCTACTTCCTTGGGGATAGTGCCATTATGTAAGCAAACTTATAACAGTAGATATTCTTGTTGATCAATGCTACTGTAGCCTAAGTTGTATGGGTTATATACCTTCCACTGAAAACCATTTTAGGTATAAAAGAAGAATTTGTATACTCACAAGTCGGAGCAAAGCATCACATGTTTTCTCAAGTCAAGAATCTCAAATCAGCCTGATGAGTTGGTTTATATGGAAGAAGTTTTGGATTGTCAAGCACAAAGTTAGTACCCATTGAGAAGCCATCTGTATTCTAGGCATATATATATGAAAACCCCCTTTCATGAAATGCATGAATTAACAATATGAAGAAAGAGGCTTCATGGACAGACAAGCAAATATGACTGAAAGACAAATCTTGATAGAAGAGTAAGAAGGTCAAGGGGATAGAAACACAACAATAAATATAACTACAGGCATCCAGGCCTTAAAATTGTCCAAGTGGTTAGCATGGTACTAACTTGGAAATGTTTTCTCTTGCATATATATGATTTCATAGTAGCAGTTTATTAGCTGCCTTAAGTACCTGCTGCATGTCCTCAGGAAAAAAAAAAAAGATTGATTAAAGGGTATCAAAACTCTGTCATCTAGCCAAATGAAGTATTCTAAATCCTGATTGTTGGGAAGTCAGTGGTAATTGCCCCTGGCAATTTTTTATGGAATGTAGAACCACTGCTGTCTACTGAAGAAAAGGAGTTACCAGAGAAATAGACACGGTTAAGGAATGTGATGAAATTTTAACTTCTGAAGAAGGAAAGTTAACACAACTTTCAGATGTTCTCTAAAGAAGCCAGTAAAATGTTAACGTGTACACCTGGCAGTTCAGAATTCTGAATGTTAACATAGCAGAAGAATAAACTTTCCCAAATCTGTTAAAAAAATTTCCCATCCTTGTGAGGGGGAATGGGATTAGCATTCAAAATATATTTAGTAGTAGATTGCTTTGATAAGGCAAGAACTGCAGGGTCAGATTTGGGATTGGAAAACAAGCATTTATTTGACTGAGGTAAACTGTTTAACCTATTAGACTTTTTAGGATGATAAAGTTTACTGTCAAGAATACTGAAAGCTGTTAAGAAAATATCCTCTAACCAAAAAAGAAGGTGGGACAACTGCAAACTGAGGAAAATTCTGATTAAATAAGTCATAATACTTTTGCTTGGAGCTAGGAATTTCATTATTTTTCTTCTGAAATAAATCTTCCATTTTAGATATAGGCTCAGAAATAATTATGGAGGGGAATTTGAAAAAAAAAACCGCTCACTAGAATCAGAATCTTTAGCTTAAGGAGAATACATCAATGAAAATAACTTCCCTTTCATTCCTTGCTCTTCTGATTGGGAGTAAGTGTCAGAATGTGAAGGAAAATCATTTTCTTTTTCTATTGAAAATGGTGAGGAAACAGGATTTAAAATACTAAAAGCAGAATGCAATCTCTTGTCAAATTCCAGCAAGTCTTACCAGTCCATAGTTAAAGAACCAGGAGAAATTACATTAATAACATGTTGCTTTCTTTTTCTGGGAGACCTCCCAGTTAAGACTGACCCATGTCAGGGATACTAGCCTGAGAATCAGGGACTTTAACTCACTATGCATTAAGATGTCATTTGACCCCCCCCCCCCCGACACTAACAAGAGTGGTTCTGCTTTGCCTTTTGAAGAAAACCCATCAGTTACAGAGGACATTTTGAACTTTTGGTACTTACTGGCTTCTAGAGGAGCTACACCAGAGGGACCAAGACAAAACTATGAATGGTCTGAGGAAACAGGATTTGCCACAGCAGAGTAACCCATCAGTGGTTGATGCAGTGAGAGAAATGGTCTCATCCCTGAAGACTTTCTGAGAAATTTTCTTCTTGTAAATGAGAGAAGTAAGAACTGGGGATACTAACAACTGCTCCATGGTTTAGTCAAAAAAGAAGCTGAAAGGCAAGTCGTGAAGCCTTGAGTGAGTCAGTAACGTCATGACAGAAACATTAAGGCTGTGAGGTACACAATTTCAGTAAAGCATGGTATGCTGACCCTCACATAAGTACTCTACATAAATATGTAGAAAAAATGAAGTAACAGCTTTTTGCACAGACATTCCTCCAGTATATATAATTTCACAATAAATGACAGTCCATCACCTAGACATTTCTTAGCATAAAATGTATAACTTAAAAGAAAAGGCACGGCTTTTCCTAAGAAAATTTCTGCAGTGGGAGGTTTTCCAATGAAAGTACTTATCTGCTGAACCTTAACTGATTTCTATCCAACCATAATGTTCACAAAGCCTGCAGAAGAAATGCACTTCTGAGACAAGAAAGCTCTGAAACTTTTGGCAACCTAACCATACCTTTTTATGTGGCTTTTCTCAACTCAGCAGATGTGAAGGAGTATAGAAAGTGTCCTCAAGCTTTGAAAGCTGGCAGGTGGTCATATCCTTAGCAGGATATAACCCATACAGATAAGGCAAGAGCAAGAGTGATCTAATTTTGAACCTTTATCTTTCTGTGTTTCTCTCATATTTCTTTGGTCTCACATCATGTTCATTGCAAGCCCTTAGTAATCTTGTCCTTATACAACATTTCCTTTAGTTTTTGGTGTTTGCACTAAGTCTTCACTTTTACAGTTTCATTTGTTTCTGTTCCTGCACAGAGAGGAAATATCAGGTGATCCTCAACATCCAATTCTCAGCTCTACAGGGGAGATTCAATAAACCCTACCTGGTCATTCTCCACCATGTGCACGTCAAGTAGCAGCAAGTTTTGGATTCAGTAAGTGTTGTGTAGAGGCAAACACCCTCACACATACAAGCTAAACACTGTGGCATGCTAATTACAGCATAAGCAGATGAACAGCAAGTTATTCAACCAATCCAACTTATAAGAGCTATATAATAAGCTACAAATCAACCATATAGACTCTTTGCTGGTTTTTCATTTGAATTCTAAAACTTTTGTGATACAGTCATGGAAAGGAGACTACACAGAAATAATGTTAGGGGCAGCTGCTGCTTTTTGCTACAGGTTGAAGCCAATGTTGCTACTACTGCCAGTAGGTCTAGGCCAAGAAGAACAAGAGTTTTCAGGCCCTGTTTAACTTTTCACAGTTTACGTGAAATGGAAATTGTAGAGTGCTACAAGGTAGACATGGACACACTACAGGAAATTTGCAACCTCTGCCATCTTCAACTCAGAACTAACTGAGGGGAACCCATCCCAGTGGAGACAAAGGTATGTGCAGCACTTAGAATATTAGATACAGGTACCTTCCAGAGACTAACAGGGGACATGCTGGGGGTGTCTCTGGCATCAGCATCCAGGACCCTTCACCAGTTCCTGAATGCTATGCTCCAACATGCCAGTGAGCACATATATTTTCCCCATAGTTCTGAGAACAGGGCCAGAAATATGCAGGAGTTCTATCATGTAGCACACTGCCCTGAAGTACTGGGTGCCATAGACTGCACACATATAGAACTTAAGGCAGAAAGGGCTAATACTCTATCAACTGCCAAGTTGTGTGCAATGCCAAAGGAATAATCTTGAACGTGTGTGCTGGCAAACCTGGTAGTTACCATGACTCACATATCTGGCACATCTCCCAAATGTGCCAGATATTTGTTAGGGAAAGATTCCCTACAGGGTCATTTAGTGGGGATGCAGGTTATGCACTAGAACTGCAGCTGATGACACCCATTAGAAATGGAGAGACATCCATGGAAAAACATCATAATGAGGCACACGCTCAAACCAGGAATATCCTAGAATGTGCATCTGGGCTGCTGAAGTCATGGCTCCAGTGTCTAGATACATCTGGGGGGAACCCTGCAATAAAATCCATTGACATGTACAGAAATATTCACAGTATGGGCCATGCTACACAACATCATCATGAGGAAACAGCTTCAGCAGGATCAGAAAGGGAAGAGGCACACATCCCACCACCAATGCCAAAGTCACTAAAGCCACAGGCAGACAACGAGTCAAAGGGAGAGCCACCAGATGCTGTGGGTGTAGGCAGATGCAGGCATGCTCATTATGCCCTTTCATTGGCTAAGAGACAATGCATAGCACATTCACTAACCAACTAGGGTCCTAAGACCTTCCTCCTGCACACATATAAGGAGTAACGTTGATGCCAGGCAATGCACGCAACCTTTACATCCCCATATATTGGCTGTGCACTGCTAGCATCAGATAGAGTGAGCCCTGAACTACAACCAGTTTAACTGTTGCATTTACAAGGTAAGTCTCGAACCTGGAATGTATTGTGTAATAATATGATTGAGTGACATATCCTTATATTTCACTAACTGGTACTGGAAGCAAGTAGAAGGTAGAAGATTGGTACAAAAATGATCTTAACTTGTGACATCAGAGACTTGTATGACGAATATGTGTTCACTATTAAATAGTAGGCTTCAGGCAACAGTGATTCACACAGTCATACCCCTTAAAAGTAGTGGTGGTCATTGCATGGCCCAGTTTAGTACCATGCATTTTTAATGTAAAATCATTAAAGAAAGAAGTTAGAAAGTAATAATATACATTGCAGTTTCTGACTTCACATCACTCACAAGATCACTCACAATAAAGTTGGGAAATGTTGATGAATTTTTATGATATCAGTTATGTAACTTTCCAAGGCCAGTATAAATTAAAGGTAAGATTACCAGTTCAACACCACAAATGCAGATATATTAAGCACTTTAAGTCAGCTATCATCATCACGAACATGGGAGCACAATGTTCAACACCGGAAGTATACCCCTCACTGGTGAGATCAGATCACAAACTAATCTTGCTGGAGGTCCTCATCCCACCCCCACCTGAAATAAAAAAGACCACAGTAAAAAAATTCTCGAAAGCCGACTTCACACTTCTAAAGACTAGTGTGGTCTCCTTTAAGGCCCCCGAGCCGGCAGAAAACAGTACTCAAGCCGCTGAATCACTTACAAATGCCTTCTACCAGCATCTGCAGGACTGCATGGATAAGGCAATCCCAAGCAAAACAATGACTCTTTGTACCAAGGGCAAGCGTCCAGTCTGGTGGACCCCAGCCATAAACAAACTCTACAACAAAAGGAGGAAGCTACTACAAGATAGAGCAAAATCCTTAAAAGGTAAGACACCTTTGATCACTATAAGTAAAAAGCTAAGAGCTCTCATAAAATCATCCAAAGCAAATTTTGAGAGAAAAATAGCTAAAGACTCAAAAGACAATCATAAGGCCTTCTTTAGCTATGTTAGAAACCTGGGAGGAAACTCCCAGATATGCTCAGAACTAGTTCAAAATGATGTGAAGATTACTGATCCTACAGACATTGCCAACATACTGGCTGACAGGTTCAGTGCAAACTTCTCCCCACCCCAAAAGGAGAGATATCTATACCAAATGGTTGCAGCCCCCAAACATCTCAAACGCCCAAGTGAGAACTGCTCTCTCCAAAGCAAAAAACACAGCATCCATGGGACCTGATGGTGTCCCAGGCTGTGTGCTCCACGAACTCAACGAGGAATTAAACCCACAGCTAGGACAGCTGTTTAATCATAGTCTCACCTCTGGATACGCACTCCAGGGAGTGGCGCACTGCGACTGTGGTCCCACTTAACAAAGGCGGTGCCTCCACAGACCCTGGAAATTACCGGCCCATTAGCTTGACAAGCCTTATCTGCAAAGCTATGGAGAGGATCATAATGTACCTCATAAATAAAGACATAGGGAATTTGCAGACTTTTGATCCAACCCAGTTTGGCTTTGTCAAAGGCAGATCATGCCTTTTAAACTTGGTTGACTTTTTCGAAACAGTCACCAAAGCCATTGATGAGGGAAAGGCAGTCCATACAGCCTACCTTGATCTGGCGAAGGCCTTCGACACAATACCCCACTCGGGTATCATTGAAAAACTCATCAGCTTAAATGTTAACCCATACATCACAAGATGGGTTGCAAACTGGCTGAGTGACAGAACCCACAGGGTCAGAGTTGCTGGCGCCATGTCAGACTCAAAGCCTGTCACAAGTGGTGTCCCACAGGGCTCAGTCCTGGGCCCACTCTTGTTTGGCATCTACTTTTCCGAAGTACAAGCAAACACAGAAGGGTTATGGCTGACAAAGTTTGCAGATGACTGCAAACTGGGCGCCGTAGTCGAAAACACATCTGACACAGATATCCTTCAGAAGGGTCTCACAGAAACGGATGACTGGTGCCAGAGCCATGGCCTAAAGTTAAATGCCAAAAAATGCATAGTCATACCCTTCGGGAAAAACAAGGTTACCCCTAGCTACCATATAGGTGGTAATCCTCTGAGCACAGAAGAAGTTATCAGGGACCTGGGGACCCAGGTTGACAGTAGCCTGTCATTCGACACCCATGTAGCTAAAGTAGTTAGGAAGACCTTCTACATTGCCCACCTTATCATGAAGGGATTCACATCTAGATCAAGGGAGGTCATAGTCTCCCTATACTCATCACTCATCAGACCAATAATTGAGTACAATGCCCCATTCGGAATGTATCTGACCCGACACTTGCAGCAGCTGGAGAGGCCACAAAAGTTCCTCAGCAAAAGGATAAAGGGTCTCAAAAATCTGTCCTATGCTGCCTGACTGAAAGAACTCCAGCTCTATTCAGTCGCTTACCGCTTGCTCAGAGGTGACCTTTGCCTGACATACAAGGCCATGTCTAACCCAGATTTGATGAATATGCTTCACCTTAAAAAATCTAGATCCATCAGAGCCACAAGGGCGGGAGACTTAAACCTCGACACGGCTATTAATAGGACGTGCTGGAGGGATAGATTCATCACCCAAAGACTCCCTATGCTGTGGAACAAAATCCCGATATATGTGAGGCAGAGCACCTCGCTGGCCTTGTTCAAGAGAAATCTTGACCAATGGATGGAAGATCGCAGATATACTCCAGGGATTACCTCAGTGTCACTGCTAGACAGAGGCACAGCAAAATAATGGGTATAGTTCCCCATACAAAAGGGGTGGCGTAAGCCACAAAACTATGGGCTAGGCTTATAAATGCCCTCGGGCAGATAGCCTAGTACGTACCTATGAACCTATGAACCTATACACTCTGAGCATCAGAAACGAAGCTTATGTATCCCTGAATCCAAAAAATAGAAAACAGGGATATGACACAGTTATCATCACTTGCACAAGGTTTTGTGGAGGGAGGGTGTGCAGTAGGCATATGCTGATACAAAAGGTAGGTGAGTGTGTGTGAGAAAGAAGGAGAAGTAAGTAGACATTTGGATAAACCAACACATGGCTAGTGAAACAAAATGAGTTTTAAGCTGCATGGCTGAACCATGTAACTGTTGTGTGTTTGTCTGTAGGAGTCCTTCAGGTGAAATTGGTGTGTGGGTGTCTGAATGAACACAGCCAAGATCTGTGCAGGCTCAACATCTTACTATGTTGTACAAGTGTGAGCCATGCATGGTAGAGATGGCAGTTCATCATTGTCATCCCCAACCACAAGAAATAGCTCTACCAGGAGTTGCACTGACATGTCCACACCCACATTCAGATGCACTGAATGTAATTGATGTCTGCTAGACAAGCGGCATTCACAGGGATACCCAGGACCACAACCCCATGGCCTGCTATGTCTGGGTTTGGACAGCAGACTCACTAACAGAGCAGTGGAATAACTGTCACTATGAGTGTGTGATCAGTTATGGGCATGTTGGGTAACAGAAGATGATGTGGCTGACCTATGCAGATGAGGATACCATTCCCCACCTAGCAGATGTTCCGTCACAGACAATGTTTGTTCCATCACAGACACCTCTCATTCCAAGGTGTCATTCATCTGATACATTGACTCAGCAACAAGGTGGAGGCAGTCATGAATGTCAGCCTGTGCCACATCTACAACCCTGAGCATTTATCTGGAATACCGATGGGAACATACCTTTGCCTCCATGATGGCCTAAACATATGTTGAGTGGCACAGGAAGTGACATCTGCACCAGGTGAAGAAGGGACAGCAGGCCTGCTCTGAGCACCCTTATCAACCCTCTTGCTTGGCATCTCACCCACACTTTGGCTATGGCGAGAGTCACCAGACACTTAAGCTACAGTAGCACACATCCCTGATCAGTGGACCTGCCCTTCATCTGTCCAATATCTGAGGGCTCACTGGAATGGGTAGGCATAGGCCTATGGCTGTTTCTGATGGAATTGCAGGGGATGGCTGTATGTTAATCTCAGTGCCAAATTCAGCCTCTGCACCACCCAACTATGCATCTGTTTGGCCATCATCATCATCAGAGTCTGCTGATACACCGACATCAGACTGCAGAAGGTCTACAGTTCAACTGTCATGATTACCTGTCATGAAAAGCAACAAATACAGGAAAAAATTAATATCTATGCTACTATAGTGTACCAGCCACCTCTGAACTACCAACAAACACCTCCTCGACATATACTAACCCAATAAAAATATTGGAAAGTCCCTCTACAAATACTCTATTACCCATGTTTGGAACTCACTCCCCCTCAGTATAAGAAGTATTTCTCAAAAGTATTTCTTCAAACAAGAACTAAAACTTTATCGACAAAAGACGTGGTCGTGCCCATGTCAAACCTCTACATGACCTTTTCTCCCCTCTCATCTACTCTACTTCTTTTCCCCTATAACCTCTCACTTCCTTCTTCTTGTTCTCTGTACCTCTCAGTATTCCTATCTCCTCACTTCTAATTTTCTGAGCCTTTTACTTTTTCCTATCTCCTCACTTTTAATTTGATATATATACATATATATATATATATATATATATATATATATATATATATATATATATATATATTGCATTTTTTAAACTGTGTTTGGTCTAATATTGCTGCATACTCAAGTGTGCTAGCTTGCACTGCATGTGAATTGTTTTTTTACTACTGTTTTTGCTACTTTTCTGTAATATAAAAAAAAAAACTGTAAGCCTGTTTCCTACCTTTCCTGTAACTGGTGTTCCAGATACAGATTTGCTGTATCCAGGACTGTATGTAAGCTTCTGAGACCCCCAAGCCTTTCTGTGTTGGAGGGAAGCCTTCTAGCTTATCAGTGGGAGTGGTAAGCACTAGGTAACCTGTCTACCACATAAGTAGTGGTTCTGGCCCAGAATTTGTAGTTATTGGCCGTTTGGGCAATCTCTTCCATCTGTCTCAACTTTCTGATTTGAAAGCCTGTATTTGCACTTGTTTCTGTCCTGTAACTCATCTAGTGCAGATACAGATTCTTAGTTTTAGCACTTAAATTTGCTTGTTCTTGCTCAGCACTTGTTCAGAACTTGTAAGCACTAAATAAGCTACTAATTACTATAGAACTCTATCTTCCTCATTACCTAGAGGAAAAACGTTTTTGTACTTACTTTTCTCACTTGCTTAGAGAAAAACAGCTCTTGTACTCACTTTCCTCACTTATCTAGAGGAAAAACCCTGCAACTCTCTTTTTGCGCGGTCTTGCACACAAAGCAGCATCGGGCAGCGCTGGTTAGTTGGGGTATACTATTCCCGGCCCCACAAAGTCTGCGCTGTAAATTTTCCCTTAGAACTAGGCAAGCCTCAACTCAAGTGCTTCAGATCAGCTGCTCTTATTGCAGCACTTTCAAAACAGAAATCAGCACTTATCCTAATCTCCTAGAGAGCACTATTATTCTCCAAATTTCCTAGACAGCACTATTATAATATAGCATAAGACCCCCGATCGTCCACAGGACTTAAGTTCAATTTACTCTTCAAAGCATGTCCAGAGGTCAGCTTCAGGTGTACTGTCCAGTTCATCTGGTGGAATTGGGCATCCTGAGGCAATGTCACAACTGCCTCATGTATACAGACAACCCTCTCCTCTTACCTCTAGACACAAACACTTGTGAGAGATGCAAATACACAGCCAGACTGGAGGCTAAGCGCTCTCAACCCATGACTGTAAGAGACAGTCAAGAGGATAAGGGACACACTTGCATCACACCACCTGTCACACATGAATCTACAAAACAAGCACCGGCAAAACATACGCATAAATACACAGAAACATATTCAGAGGCACTAGGTACCAATCTGAAAAAGAAACAGTGCCCTCCAAAGCAGACAAGCAAGCAACCTGCACCCCCAAACACAAGCCAGAAAACACATAATTCACCTCAGCAGTATGCCTCACAACAGCCCTTAAGGCAAAACACCATACCTAACACACTGGTAATAGGAGACTCTATAGTAAGGCACACGGATGTTCCACTCACCAGGCTGAACAAAGAGAAGATTACTGTCAGCTGCCTGTCCGGTGCTCGGATCCGCCACATAACACAAGTACTTAGGTCACTCCAGAACAAGTACAAGTATGACGCTGTCATTGTACATGTTGGTGTGAATGATCTAAGACGTACCTCCCTGGACTACATGAAAAGAGACATTGAGGAACTCTCTGATAATGTAGCCCAAGCTGGTATGACCCTGACCTTGAGTAGCATACTACCTTCACCTAGAATGATACCACAATACAAAGACAAAATGATCAATTTCAACAATTGGCTAAGCTTCTGATGTCATTCTAAGGGGATCCAGTGTCTGTCTGCATGGGATGACATGATAGACAAGCCTCGCTGTTTTGCCAGAGATGGGTTGCACCTGTCACACCTAGGTTTTCAAATACTGGCCAAAGCTCTTGCCGTCCCCATAGTGCCTTTTTTAGGCAAGGCTCAAAGGACAAACCAACCACCATAACCAGCACAGGTAACCAAAAACTAAGGGTAATGCTACTCAACGCCAGAAGTCTCAATCTCAAAATGCACACACTCGAGGCTCTCCTCAGCAAGGAGAAAATCATTGTTTGTGCGGTGACGGAAACCTGGTTCAAGGCTCAAGAGAGCACCCCAGCACTGCCAGGTTACAATTCATATCATACCTCCCGGCCTCAGTTACTGGATCGCAGTACAGAGGGCGGAGGTGTATTCATATTCATCAAGAATACCCATATCTCCAGGTTAGTAGCTCAGCATGATGCCCCAGAGATCATCCATGCACAACTATCAGCAGGTAAAACCACATTTCAAGTCGTAGCCGGTTATAGATCGCCCACCATGTCCCAAGATTGCATTCCTTGAGACATTGGAAAATATAAAGGTCCTACCCAACACCATAATCTTGGGTGATTTCAACTACCCTGGTATAGACTGGGCGAACTACCAATGTTCCAACTCCTATGATCAGTGATTCATAGAATTTATAAATTCAAATGCCCTTGAACAACTAGTATGTTCCCCCACTAGAGGGGACAACATATTGGATTTAATCATCACAAATATGGGCGCCCACCGTTCCACACCCGTTATCACTCCCTGCTTGGTCAGATCCGACCACAAACTGATAAACCTGGACATCCTCACCCCTACACCTCTCCCAGTCAAAGAAACCAAAGTCAAAAACCTTTCCAAAGCAAACTTCAAACTACTTGTATCCGAAGTGGAAAGCTTCACTATTCCCTTGCAGAAGGATAATGATATCCAGGGTGCGGAATTCTACACCAAGGCACTCTATATGCATCTTCAGGATTGGATGGACCGTGCTATCCCAAATAAAACCAAGACTCCTTCCTCAAGCAAGAAGAAACCAGTCTGGTGGACCCCGGCCATAAGCAAACTTTACAATAAAAGGAGGAGACTTATACAAAAAAGGCCAAATCTCAAGTAGAAAAATCATCCCTGATCAGCATTAGTAAGAAATTGAGGGCCCTCATCAAGTCAACTAAAGCTAATTTTGAAAAGAAAGTTGCCAAGGATGCCAAGGATAACCATAAGGCCTTCTATGGCTACGTCAAAAACCTAAATGGCAATGCTCAGGTCTGTTCTGAGCTAGTACAAAATGGAACAAAATACACTGACCCTTCTGACATTGCCAACATCTTGGCTGACAGGTTCAGTGCAAATCCCCATCACCACCTACAGGGCCTATTACCATTCCAGGGGATTGTGTAAGTCCAATTATTACTGATATGTTGGTTAACAAGGCTCTATCTAAAGCTAAAAACACTG
The DNA here is from genome assembly GCF_019279795.1 of Protopterus annectens. Lineage (NCBI taxonomy): Eukaryota > Metazoa > Chordata > Ceratodontiformes > Protopteridae > Protopterus > Protopterus annectens. The sequence goes on along the minus strand of NC_056729.1, from coordinate 221,161,424 downwards.
CCTCCATGGGACCAGATGGTGTCCCAGGGTGTGTCATACACGAGCTACAAAAGGAATTAACCCCGCATCTTAATACCCTGTTCAGTCTCAGCCTCTCCACAGGATATGTGCCCAGAGAATGGTGCATGGCAACGGTGGTTCCGCTACACAAGGGTGGGGCCACAACTGACCCTGGGAACTACCGACCAATAAGCCTGACCAGTCTGATCTGTAAGGCTATGGAGCGAATCATTATGGAACTCATAAATGGAGAGATTGGGAACCTCCAGTCACTGGACCCCACACAGTTCGGCTTCGTCAAGGGCAGATCATGCCTCCTGAACCTGGTGGATTTCTTTGAGACAGTTACTCAGGATATAGATAAGGGAAAGGAGGTACACACGGCTTACCTTGACCTTGCTAAAACATTTGACACCATTCCCCATTCAGGTATTATTGATAAGCTCACCAGCCTGGGCATAAACTCTTACGTTACAAGATGGATCGCAAACTGGCTCTCAGACAGATCCCATAAAGTAAGAGTAGCGGGATCTATGTCCGAATCCAGACCAGTAATAAGTGGTGTGCCTCAGGGCTCTGTCCTGTGGCCCCTCCTGTTTGGCATATGCTTCTCAGAAGTACAGACAAGCACAGAGGGGCTGTGGCTGACTAAGTTTGTGGACGACTGCAAACTGGGTGCTATAATAAAGTCTCCGGCTGACATGGAGATCCTCCAGAAGGGCATAAATGAGACCGATGCATGGTGTCAAAGCCATGGTCTCAAGCTAACTGCAAAAAAATGCGTAGTAATCCCCTTTGGAAAAAACAGAGTACCCGCAAACTACAACATAGGAGGTAATCCTCTGAAATCTGAAGAAGAAATAAGGGATCTAGGGACTCAAGTAGATAGCCAGCTTTCCTTTGATAACCATGTTGCCAAAGTGGTTAGAAAATCCTTCTATGTGACCCATCTGATCATGAAAGGGTTCACATCAAGATCTAAGGATGTAATGGTGCACCTCTACTCTTCCCTCATCAGACCCATTATTGAGTACAATGCACCAATTGGAATGTACCTGGCTAGACATCTCCAGCAGTTGGAGAGACCACAGAGGTACCTAACCAAGAGAATTACTGGCCTCAAACAGTTGCCCTATGCAGCATAATTGAAAAAGCTAAGACTGTTCTCTGTTGCATACCGCTTTCTCAGAGGCGATCTCTGTCTAATGTACAGAGCCATGTCTAACCCAGAATTGTTGAACATGCTCCATCTTAGCAAAACTAAATCTACTCGAGCTACACACTCTAGGGATATAAACCTCAACACAACAACGAATAGAACATGCTGGAGGGATAGATTCCTTCGCAGAGACTTCTCTTACTATGGAACAGGGTCCCGATCTACATAAGACAGAGCCCCTCACTATCACTCTTCAAGAGGAACCTTGATGAGTGGATGGGTAACAGAAAGTTCACACCGGGCATCACACAACAGCACTACTAGATAGGGGCCAAGGGTACTAGCTGCTAGTACAAGGGTCTAGGGAACTACTAAAGGGGCGGTGAATACCACACAACGTGGCTGGGCTAATATATGCCTTTGGGTAGATAGCTCAGTACCAACCTATGAACCTATATATATATATATATATATATATATATATATGTGTGTGTGTGTGTGTGTGTATGGTTTCACTTCAGAATGTCGAGGTACTGAATACTCAAACTTCATATGGTCATCGAGTTTTCAGAAACTCAAAATTGTGAAGTGTTAAAAAAAACTTAATGTTAGTTGAAAATAAGTTTTTTGCAGGGTGGCAAGTCCCCCTGCACCCTCCCTACTTAAATATGCCATCTCCGTTATCACACTATACCGAGGAAATGGGAAATCTCCATTCTGTGCTTCTGCATACAGTGCATAACGGGAGATTTCCCTTTTCCCCACTGTAGCACGATCTCAGAGTTGGTATATTTAAGCAGGGGGGTTGTGGGGGTGCAGGGGGTGCTTGCCCCTCTGCAGAAACAATGTGTTTTACTTTTTTGGCAGGGGGTGTGTGGGGGTGCAGGGGGTGCTTGCCCCTCTGCAGAAACAATGTGTTTTACTTTTTTTTGTTTTTGTTGTTTCACTTTGGAATTTCAAGTTTCTGAAAACTCGATCATATGGTCTCGACCATATGAAGTTTGAGTTTTCAGTAATTTGAGATTCTGAAGTAGATCTATATAGATATATATATATATATATATATATATATATAGATATATATATATATATATATATATATATATATATATATATATATAAACATTATTGTTTGTATAGATGATTCTTTATTTAAATGCTCACACTCCTGGAATCAAGTTATGTAAGATACGTTTTGATTCTCTCCTTGTTAGTAGTCCTAATCATGCTAAGTATCGACTGATTTTTGTGTTAATAACTGTTATTTTTATTTCTTGTATCCATTGTTATTAATTGTAATCTTTCTGGAGCTTTTCCTTAGGTCTCCACTGAAAATGGGCCTCTGGCTCAGCTGGACTAACCTGGTTAACACATGTCAATAAATAAATAAATAAAATAAATATAGTCCAATATATGCAAAGAATCTTAACAGTGCTGCCACTATTACAGACAGTACAGCAATAAACCCAAGAGGTCTGACATCAGCATCATGCACAAAATTATTTCCTTAAATTGTTTGGTGCATCATCTGCAGATTATATTCCCCTCTACAAGACAGATGGTCCTGGAAGAAGTTAATGATCAAAAGGAAAGGGCAGCATTATCGCATGTAATAGTAACACAGGGTGTAATGATTTTACCCCTTTATATGTCCATTAACTATACTTTCAAAAAAATCATGGCTGACTACTGCAACCTAAGCTAATAATGGTAGCAATATTCAATCCCTCCCAAAAAAAAATTAATGTTACACAAAAGCAATGCACTGATTTCAATTGTTTCACTATACAACAGTATTCAACTGTTGAGATACCAAATTCTACCTGGAAGTTCCTCCTGGCATGTGCTATCTGTTTCTGAAACTGTTGTTCCATTATCCAGGACATGCTGTACTGCATTCTCCTGTGAGCTGTCTGGATCCCTGTTTATTTCACAACTGCTATTGAAAATGTGAGATTGTAGCAAGTATGAGGATATTACTGAACAGAAACTGTAACTTAAGCCTGTCTTTTAATGCTTTATCTGTTTGTATGCTTGGAGCTTTTCTCCTCAGGACTCTGCTGAAAAGGGACATGTATCCAGTCGGACTAACCTGGTCAACAACTGAGAAATAAAATAAATAATAAATAATAAATATTGGCAAGGAACTCTTCATTGGGTGTAAGTGGTGGTTCCCTATCAGGCCTTCCCCTGGTAACCATCTGGTCACAGCCCACTGCAGCTGCTCTCCTCTGTGCAGATGTGATCATGTCAGTGGCCCTGTGATGCACCTATTCATATGTCAAACCATGGCCACCACTGGCATTTATATCATCAACCATCTGGCACCAAATTTGTATCTTGTATGCCATATCTCCCCAAACCCTTTCCAGCAGAAAAGCACCATGTTGCCTAAAGGCATCCACTAGCACCTAGTTTGCAGCATCAGTGAAGGGGGCGGGGGTCTCTGAGGACTGACATACCTGGGTGACACACTACTAGGTGTCCTAAAAGACAACAGAAGGATAATATGCATAAGTATCACATAACTACAAAATAAACTGGTCCCAGATAAAACAGGAAAGGTAGTCACTCAATATTACCCACTGGGGAATATAAAACCATTTAGAGATGTGAAATATGAACAGGTTGGATGCAAAACAATGTGAGTAACAGTAGCAACATATCCATGTTTGAGCCATACCAGTAACTCACCTTTGCCCCCCCCCCAATAAACAGTCTATATCCTTGTTTGTGTTATAACAGTAACTCAGCTTTGCTCCCCCCCAAAAGAAAAGGAAAATGACACATTTTGCTAACAAACCATCTCTGAAATGCTAAAAGTGCAATCAGAGGAACTGTCTCTGAAATATGTTTACATATTTACTACAGACTATTCCATTTTCATGTACTGGCAATCATATATACCTGCAAAATGGCTTGACAAACATGCCAATGCCATCAGTACACCTGTTACTAATGCATATAGATAAAAGTGCAAAATCCTTTGCTCTGGACTTTTCTAAAATACATTCTAGCATAGGCAATATGTAGCTGACAAAATGCAAATATACTTTCTGAAGTTCAGTAATCCTCTGTACATATATATCCAGAAGAAATAGTGCATGTGCAGTCTTCCCATCATAAACAAGTGTCTTCACCATCTAAATGATGTAGATTCAAGGCTGCCAGCACAGTGAAAATGCAAATGAGGTGCAAACTTGTTAGAAATGCTGAATATCAAATACTTGGATCTGTGTAGGAGATGCAAACATAGTACAGGCACTCCCTCAATGTTTGTTGTTAATGGATTGCAACTGTGAATGATTACTGGTTGGGAGAAGGAAAACACAACAGCACTGAAGGCTGCCTTAATTCCAATGGGTGTGCCAGGTTAGAGCTACAAAGTGTTAGATGTCAGGTTGGAAATGTAAGTAAGCAGCGCACAATTCACAGGTTGTGTTCCTTAACATCCAACCTGCCTTTCATTTGTTGGCAACTGCATATGAAATTATTTCCATTTCATATTCTCACACAGTGTATGGCTAATGATATAGAATGGCTTACACACTGCATGCATCAGAGTAATGGTCAAATAACTGAAGAATGACTGACAAACACATAAGAGCTGTATATTTGCAAGCAATAACCATAAATAGGTTGCATGATCACTAAGTGCACTACATCCAAAAATAATAATGTGAAAATTGCCGTTGTATGGTTTGATATCACTGTAGATGCTACTGCAGTTGGTTGTGTGCAGAGTGAGTTCTGTTCTTTGTTGCAAAGCTGTTTGTGTGGCAATGATGAATAAAAAACAATCCTGTGTTCTAAAGGGGCATTGGAGTGAAAGTTCAAGTCAAGGTCTATGTAGACATATCTCATGTGAACCATAATTTTCTTATGTGTATGTCTTACATTGATTTTCCTCATTTCAACTACTTGCCCCTTTTTATACCCTTTGTCCTTTAATGTCTTTCTCTCATTTTATTGGAGGGGGGGCAGTATTTGCATGATACAGTCCACAGAGCAATCATGGGAACAGATGAAATGAATGGTGGGTTGGCTGCCCTTATCTTGTTTGCACAAAGCACAGCAGTGTGTAAACTGGACAACTGGACCACCCAGGATGCAGGCACGACCCAGACAGCCAAAAATAGAAACTGGATACATTCAATTAATTCTACTGGGTTCCGCTCAAACCTGCTAAGTGGCATTGCATGGAACTTAACAGAGACCTTAAGAATGATTATTAAATTATGGAATATCATGTAACTAGTCCTGTGGCAACAGGTGTAAGTGTAGGGCTGGATTACAAGTAGTCCTTTGTTCTACAATGTTGTGTGCAAATGTTTTTCAACGTTTTGACGTTGCAGTTTATAGCAATGAACTGAAAGATAGACAAGTCCTGTTTCAACCTTCTTGTGGCAACAGGTGTACGTGTAGGACTGCCATACACAAGGATACGGGATCGAATACAGGATGTTCTACACACTTTTATGGTTGTTCCACTTCTTAATATAGTCACTCTCACTTATAGCACTTGAGATAGTGGAGCTGATATTAATTAGATGTATGAGGAATGAGACACTAGTATTGTGTCATTTATTTATTTATTTATGTATTATCCCATTTATTATCAGATGTATGACTGTGGGCATACCATGTACTATATTCCTGTAAGTATAATTCTGATATCTGGACTGGCATGGCCTTCACATTTGGCTAAGACACATACACAACTACCTGTACATCCAATAACCTTGCAATTGCACTTATGTAATGCTTCACTGCATGGGACTGCTGCCCTCTGCTTACCATCTCACAAACAAGTTGCATGGGAGTGCACAATCCTGAGCAATGCTTTTGCTTGATGTTAAGCAGAGTGCAGCAGTGTCAAGCAGTGTACTCACTCCAGTAAATACAATAACTGAAATTGGTGGGAAAGCATTAGTCTCCATTGCTCTAGATCCATGGTAGACATGGCAGGAGTTTGTGGGGAAGGTACCAGGTTTAGGGCACAGAGATGGGGTGTCCAGGAGTCCAGGATATTCATTAGACTCCTAGTTAAGAACCACAGCCAAAGGCTTCTGCAGCAGGTACTTTTCTGGCTCCCAGTACAAGTCTGAGGCTTGGTATTGTTTAGTCCAGGCTGTATCCAGTGCCACCTGTATCCCGTGCACTGGAGAGCAATATAGGTATCGTTATAATGACTTACAGAAGAGGGAGAGGGATACACTTTACCATTAGATTGAGGAAATCAGGACTGAGGACATCCCACACCTGTGTAAGCATCATCTACAGAGATTACTTGTAAGACTTAGAAAGTATTCTGTTTTTTCATAGTTGCCAGTGATAAGGAGTGCAATGTCTGAGTCTGCAGGTTTAGATTGGTGGAAATGAGGAAAGCATGTGGTATGTATGCAAAAGAAGAGTAGTGTTATTGTAGTATTAAAGGTTAAAAATAGTTTTTTCAGTATTTTATAGAGATGTATCAAATTGAGCATGCATATCCCAACTGTAAAAGCAATTATGCATACATTAGTCTGTATCACAAACCAAGAGTACAATATTAGACTTTAGTCAGAGTTTGTAGGTTCAAATACCACACTTCACAACTATACAATATTGTTATTTCTTAAATAATATTTATATTAAAGTAAAACCTCTATATCAGTAACACAAATACCCTGCTGTAAACTGTAATCTGTATAACTAGAACATGCATGTGTGCAATATATGCACATGTCAAGGATTACTGCTGCAATCTGGAGTATAGTGTGCATCTGTTAGGAGGTGGTAGTCTTAAATGTAAAAGTTAAGATAATAGAGTCAAATAATTGTATTAATGCATTGTATGTCACATATAAAGGTACTAATCTTTCCTTTTTTTTCTCTTACCCCAACCCTTATGTCTCCTTATTATTTTATTTTTATTTTATTTCATATTATTTATTTTAAAAATTGCGTAATTTTTATTTTATTTAATTTTTTGCTATTTTATTTTATTGTAAAAAATATTTTTTTTATTTAATTTTATTTTTTTAATTTTATTGTGTGTTATCAAAATGTGTCTATGTCATCCATGTGTACCAATCACTAAATGCTTCATAGCACAGTGGGGTAAGCCATCCCCAATGGATCTGCCTGTCCCTCCTCCACCGGCTCCATTACTGATGCCTAGCATGAGCAAGACTGGGAGCCAACCTGGCAGCACTGCCTCTGGTAGTCCAGCCCAGGAGGCTGGTCCAGTGGTACATCTGGGAGCAGTGGCAGCTGTGGTGATTTCAACACCTGCACCAAGTTGTCAGAGATGTTGCATAGGGTTGTGCACCACACATTTGGTGCATACATACGTTGGCTCATTTTGCATAGTACTAGGAAGAGGAAGAGGAGATGTCAAGCACTCCAGCCACTGGTGGAGTGAGATGACAGTCCAGTGGGTGAGAATTCAATTCACACTGTCACCCGGCTAGACAACCATGGGTTTGGATGTTCCCACCCTCACCCCAATCATGGTGCCCCCAAAACTTTTGTGTCCATCCCCATCCCTCCTCATCTTGTTTGTCCTGTCTGTCTGCAACTGCTTCCTCACCTATTCAGTTTACCTACTCAGACATACCTACATCCCTTTCCCCTTCTTTCCTCTCTATTTCTCTCCAAAATAAATATTAAATGAGTACCTGTCCCATAAAAACAAACAAAAAAAAATGTCCTATACATAGATCTCCATTCTGCACACATATTTTCTTGACACACTTGATTAGGTCCAGTTGGCTATATAACATGATTTTGTTGAGGTAACCCCTCTCTCTGGAGGTGACCCTCCAAATTCATTTAATATTTTGGATATATGTTCAGTTTACACTGTTAAAGAAATGGATAATGATTCTTTCCTACCTCCTTCCTGCACATTTTTGTCCTTCTTTCTCTTTGCCCACTCCCCTGCTTGCTCTCCACTTCATCGCTTTCCTATCTACCTCATTTCACCACTTTAATCTGGTCAAATAATACAATCCAACACAACACACATAAGTTGCTGGAAAAGCAATGAATCCCTTCAGTTTTTGGGTTCCATGTTTGCACCGAGGTCCACATCATGCACTAATGTACAGCAAAGTTGAGTGGTGGCAAACAGGTGCAAGAAACCCCACTCAGTGCTGCTTAACACCACTGCACTATGCCAACACACAGCAATACATCTTTTATAAACAATTCATGCCTTTGCATTATCATGCTGTAATGAAAAGTATTTAAAAGTATTAGATACACCTGCATTCGAACCCAGTACCATCTGCCCCCCCCAAAAAAGGAATGTATCAATGCATTAACACATGCTACCACAGAGTCAGTTAAGCAACAGGTGCATTTCATAGGCTTAATACTAACTGTCAGACTTTAGCAATGTGTCTTGCATTTACGCACTGATTAGCTACACCCACACATGTATATCTCGCATGCACTTTGCTAACCATCGTGCAAACTAGCTGCTCACTGCACTATGGAAATGAGCATATTATGCTGCATTACTGCTGTTTACTGTCCATTTTCTGTGTATGACATGAAATTCTATGTTGAAACATTACAAACTGAGGGCCCTATCTACAATAAGTCACATATTTGCAATGCATCCATGTGTTGCTCCCTCCAAGCAGTGCAACCCTGGTGTCACAGTACATTTTCCACACATATATCAACCACACTACAAAATGCAATATTCAATGTTGTGTGCTATGCCATGTTTATCAGTTTGTTAACATGCAGTCCTACAACTATTGATCCATATGCTTAAATAGCCTTATGTGCAAGGCCAGGGGAAGTAATCAGCATGGAACATATCCACAGGGACATAGGTGGCCTTCAACACACTTGACCTGATCCATTTTGTTTTTGTCAAGGGCAGATCTTGCTTAGTGAACCTTGTGGACTTTTGGATACTGATCTCAAAGACCTAGATGAGGGATAACAGGGCATACCACCTATGTTGAGTTATTCAAGGCCTAGTATTGGAGGGTCAGGCAACTGGCTCACTGGCAGAACACACACTCTCAAAGTTGGAGACTGCACCCCCAACACTAACCACTTATCATTAGAATACTACAAGGATCTGTGCTGGGCCCTCAACTGTTTGCAAACTACTTCCCTGAAGCACAGGCAACAGTAGATGGCTTGTGGTTTACCGAGACTGCAGATGACTGGTAATTGGATGTACTAATATAGAGACCTCCAATGATGCTGACGTATTACAGAAGGGGCTGCCACACACAAATGATTGGTGGCAAACTCATGGACTAAACCTTAAAGCATAGAATGTGTCATTGTCCCCTTTGACAATGAAGTACCCCTACTAATTATGACATACATATCACCCCTCTAATCTCAAGCACAGTGTTGTGAGATTTAGGAACACATGCTGATAGCAATCTACACTTTCATCACTATCTGTCCATAGTGGTGATGTACAGATTCTGCATTGCACACATCATACATATGGACACCACATCCAAGTCCAGGTTGGTCATACCTTTGCTTTACTCTATCCTTATCAGACCACTAATTGGTTACAATGCTGCCTTCTATCTGTACCTCACCTGCAGCACTTGAAGAAACACAGGTTTGTGCCTGGGAGACTCTAGAGCCTACAAACAAGACATACATAGAAAGACTGAAAGACCTGTTACTGTACTCAGTGTCATCCATGCTGTGACAGATGACCTATGCCTGACCTACAGAGGAGCCTCAGACCCTGCCCTTCTGTAAATGCTGGAGATCTGCAAATCAAATGGGTAAAGAATAATTTACTCTGGGTTCTCAACCTAGCCTATGACATAAACCGAACATGCTGGGGAGACATCTATATCCTCCAATGACTCATATTGCTCTTTAATAGGCTCCCACTGCATGTGAAGAAGTGATCCTCAATGGCCCTGTTCAAGTGCAATCTTGACTACTGCTTGGGTGATTGTAAAGTCACCTCTGGGACATAGACAGTTGATGCTGCTCACAAAATTGCTCTGCTAAATACAACCACTCAGCTATGCTCAGTAAGGGTACTTCTGTTTTTACACAGTTGGGTTTCTAAACAGCCTACAGCCATTGGGCTAGCAGCTTCCTATGAACATATGAGCCTATGCAGGCCTCCCAAAATCTTGAATCCTACATGGTCTGCTGATCTTATCTACTATAAGTTCACCTGCACTCTTATAAAAGTCAGACTTGTGCTGTGGTGTTTGCATAAAGTACTGTGCTCTGTAGTCTGTGTACTTAAATAGGTTGGGGGTCTGTTTTCACTGTAGTTAACTGAGCATGGGTGTCTGTGTGTGTCTAGACTGAAGGGCAGAAGTGTGTATTTCACAGTTGCTGCTGCAATACCATGCCTTGACAGTATTTTGATTCTTGCAGATGCCTATACATCTATTTCATGCAGCCCACCCAACATCTTGTCTCCCACATTGCCTGATTATGTCATCTACTATAAGATCACCTGGACTCTTGCAAAAGTCAGACTCATGCTGTGGTGCTTGCATAAAAACTGTGTTCTCGAGTCTGTGTACTTAGGTAGGGGTCAGGTTACGGAACCGATTACTCTTAGATTGTGACCTATATCTTCCACCTCTTCTTCACAAAGGTATATAAACGTATTCACCATAGGATGGTACAGCGGCATGAAAGTGCTTGTTTTTTTATAAAGATTAACTTGTTCCTTATTGTTGCCAAAAATATGTTTGAGAGTGATATTCCTTGCAAAACATTTCATGTCTGTCACAAATTAATTTAGTGGTGATCTAATGGAGGGGATAAAGGAAAGACCCCTCTCTAAGACTGAAATCTGAGTCTCCATTAGAGCATTCTTAGAGATGTTAAAAACCAAGGAATCAGTCCCATTATCTTTAACTACAGCACTTAGCATTTTTTTTTTCCTTTCCCTGCTGTCTGATCTCGGTGTGCGTATGTTGCTGCTCTGTAATAAAAAAAGGAGATTTTGTAAAATAGGTAAGTGCTGAACCCCTTCTTAGGGTCTAGTAGCTACTGAAGTGGTTTCCATATGAGAATTGACTTCTTTAGATGCGGATACTTCAGTTTCCTTTTCTTTGTTAGAATCATATTCTTCCTGACTTGAAGCCAGGGAGTTAACATCCAGAATTGTTCCCATATGGGTCATTAGTATAATTGCAGCCACATCACGTGTACTTTCCTTTAAGTTAGTTTCTAAGTTAGGTGTTTCAAAATGTCCAATTTCAGGTATTGTTACCTGTGTAATTTCAACTGCTCAGTTCACCTTGACTTTATTAGCTTTTTTTATGAGTATCTGATACAGGTTCCCTTCCATTAGTCTTCTGTTCTTTTGGTCAATTAAAAAGATTGCCGTTGTTGTGATCATTAAAGTCTCTAGTTAGTCTGTGGCTTTTAATGCTTTTTAATTTGGTGTCATAGGCATCTAGTCTGCATTGTAAATTCTCTAGTTTAGAAAAGCAATACTCAGATAAATTCATACGCTTGAGTTCTTCCTGTTTCAGGTTAATTAGTTCCACTACTACATCTTCCTGTGGTTTGAAGAACTCTATTAGAAGCTTCATGTATTTGAAGCTCATTTCTATATTTATTGTCTGCCACTTAGCCAAAAGTGAAGGAAAAATTTTACCATAGCTTGGCATGCATCCAATGCATAGGCCCAGAGGTATTACTTGATGGTGTAGGCAAGCTTCCATATGGAAGTGTTGCCATTGAAGATGTTTTTGTCTGTATGCTGCATTCTCAACTTCCCGATAAACAGCATCAAGGTCTTCATTTATAAGCATATTTAAAGACTGGAAACTGTCTGTAGCATTTAAGTCAGTTCCCAAAAGTGGATTTGTTAAACCTGTTACAAGATTTGCTACTGTTTTTGAAGCCATTAGTCTCAAAAGGAACACTTGGCTGTTTCTGAAACTGCAGTGAACAGCAGTGGTGCTATATGCAGTGTGTAAATCTACTCAGCACAAATGAAACAGAAAATAAATACACACACAGAAAATAAATGTTTTTTACAGACTTTTGCGAAAGTGCTTTTCCAGTGAAAAAGCACTTTCGCGGAAGTGTGCTCGACCATTATAGATATATATAGATATATATATAAAGAAAGAAAAAGAGAGGTAGATATAGATATGCCATGCACACAAGGTAACTAGCCTGTATTGTCCACACAGGTATAGCAATGTCCCTCCTAACACCTCCAGCAGATGTTATAGTGCCACGACAGTGTGCATGGTTACCCTCATAGACTGTGGAATTATTATAATAGTGGTTCAAGTGTGTGCAGAATCATCTCTTATCAATATAATTCACATATGTTATGTTAGAGCCATGAGATTACTAGTGGTATTATTCTGATATTGTCCATGAGTGTGGCAGATTCATGTAATGTTTTCCATGAGCTTTTACCTGTGCCCACCTTGCCAGAGACCTCTGCTGAGAGTACACTCATTCGGGCATATCAGTTTGCACAACTTCACAATATGCACCCTACCCCAATTGTATGTCAGATCCCTGATAGATGTCCTCTGAATTATTCATGTAAGGATGCTTAGCACTCACAAACACCATCCCTTTTTCTATGCCACCTTATGTAACTGTCACATAAAACACATTTTTACTGTACAATCCCTGCTGTACCATATAGATTGCTGTTGCTTCTACAACCATCTTCCAGTGGCATGCCCTCACCTGCTGTACATTAGGTTTTTTCACCCATACTCTTCCTGTGTTCATTCCTACAATTTGTGTGTGTCCCTGTTCAATACATACATGTACCCTGAGTGTTCATTTTACATGACAGTCCATGTCCCTTTACAGATCATTTATGCAGCTTCAGTACACAATGCCAATAATGGGATATCGCAATACTCTGCATTGTAGGTACACTATCCTGTACTGTGTTTGGACCATAAACTTCACATTCATACATATCAACTGTCCAAATATTCTCAGGATGTCATTGTAGATTGAATTAAAAAATTGATGACAGACATTTGAGTTTCAAACTTCATGCTCTTCAGAAAGTGCAGGTACTAAACAACCTATTATTCGATCAGCTTTCTAAGTTTGGAAGAGCAATATTAAAGATCTGTCCCTATGTTGGGGCATTTGTGCCCCAATTATTTATGGCTTTTTCCAGATTTCTTTTCTCTAACAGATTGAGAGGTATGTTTGAGTTTCATTCCACCACATTTCTATGTGACATCTATGTCATATATGTCATTGTTTCTGGTTAAATGTCCCTGCATTATTTTGGCCTTTGTGCAGATGTGTTGCACTAACAGACTGATAGCTATCTGTGAAGCCATGGTGATCATTGTGGCATTTAGCACAAATCTGCAGAGCGTAGGTGGTTTGCTTGAAACAGAATTTGTATCCATGTTCATTTACATAGTTTCCTGGCCAGCAACACTGTTGCCAGCCACAAAACCATTAACTTAGACATGAAGCACAGCATTAATATGCATTGCTCGCTGCCTCTCACAGAGCACCACCACGCAAACATATAAACTCCATGTAGGCTTCACATGGAGCCTACACTGACTATTGAATTGCAGTGCTATCTTTTTTTTTTTTTTTTTTTTTTTTTTTTTATTCTAGGTCTCTGGCTTTATATTTCCTCGATCTCTGTGATATGACATAACATTTGAGTAGACACTTATTTTGTATTAAAGCATTTCACAGAAGGCCTTGCAAAGTTTAATAAACACTCCATTTGTTTTAGGTCTTTTGGAATTGAATTGTCTTAAATATATATATATATATATATATATATATATATATATATATATATATAAATATATATATATACACACACACACACACACACACACACACACACACACACACACACACATACATGTGTGTAGACAGCATCCAAACTCATCATATCTGAGTATAACATGGACCATAGCAATCACACCCCCCCCCCAAAACAATATGAGCATAACATATGATGAGTATATGCCAATACACTATTACAAATATGTTCTATGAACGCAGTCACCAACACAACTGCAATGACTGCAAATATCCATGACAGAAATACACAGACAGCTTTCAGTTTGCAAAACTTTATTACATTCCGATGAATTGCCAAAAGGATTCAAGGACTAACAGTGCCTGCATGCTATACAGGAAGCATTTAACAGTGCCTTAATGAATCAGTCTTCAATTACCATAGCATTAGTCCAGTAAGGGATAGGTGTTCACATAGGAAAAGAACACCCACAAACATATAGATGTTATATAAAAAGGGTTCCTACACACCTGCATGTGCTATGTACACCCACCAACATCTACCCCACAACCAAAATAATCACATCAATGCATACTGTCATGCCATAACCAATTATTTAACTACTGTATAACATCTGCTGAAACCTTAACCTACCTGGACACAGACACACTAACATGGCCCTATGTGAAATAGTTGCTGTGATACAATTGAACAGCTGCTGATGTAATAGGGTTTGTATGAACTAATCCTGTTTCAGAGGGCTGAAAGATTTGTACACCAGGAAGTGTTACAGAGTACTGATTATCAGCGCAGTATGATACACAGTAACACCAAACTAAATATGTCTGGTAAGCACACTGTAAACCCCCTAACATTATATGCATAACTATGCAGCCTTGAGCTGGTCAAACAACCTGGCCAGACTGAAACATATGCAGAAGTATTAGGTACAGACAAACCCTGCACAAGTAGCAATGTTCAGACATATAACAGCAGTACTCACATTTAGACCATTACACACAATATATTACTGTTCGTCTCCATACAGCTGTTGCAATAGATTCCAAACAACACTTCCAGGCTGTCTTCCTCACAAGTAAGGCAAAGGGACAATGCCCAAGTGGAGTACTCAGTTATACTCCACTGTTGCCATGGTATTGGCTAAGGCAGTAGCAGCGCAGCTGATGTGCATGTAATTAGCTACTTAGGAACACAAATTGGTTATCAGGATAGCACATATTACTGATCTGTAACTATAAAAGGTTGCCTTGTCATACATCAAACCATCTGTATCTACCTGTAGGACAGTACAAAACACTGAAAGACAAACCGAAAATGAGTATTATACTAATCAATAACACCTCCAATTACTAAGAAGGTATGTATAACATGTAATATGTCTGTGTATGTAGAACCTGTTCTGTAAGAATTACAGTGTAATCAAGGCATATAGTGGAAATAGCTATCTTGTAGCGATGTATTGTTGAGCAGTAGTAATGCTTGTAGTATTCTATGTGTATACTGCTGTAGGTCACAAGGCAAACTCTGCATACACCACAAGGGATGATATGGGCTTGAAACTCACCAGTTCGTTTCCAGCCACTGTCAGTATCAGGAATGGTCCAACAAGTATGTGCTATAACAGGAGATAGTATATGTCGATATATTGTAACAGTCGACATATGTATGGGTGTACAAGTAAGATGAACATGTCAAAGGTGGGCTTACTCTGCAAATATGATGTGCATTGTGGGATATTGTGCCAATAACTGTAATGTACAGTATTTTAGGCAGATCTGTATTCCATTCTACATAGCAGTTATGTTATGTTATGCAAACAGTAGTTATGTCTATTGGCAATTACAATACTCAATAGCAGGATACATATCATTTATATTCATCTGACAGTTTAGCAGCATGATAGCAAAAATAATTGGAAGAGCTAGGTAACTATCCATTCACATAACACATGTAATATCCACCTCTCTATTATCATTTGCAAGCAATAACAGCTGTGCAAGTGTACATGTTATGCAAATGTGTAATGACCCTTGTTACAGGGCTGGACCTCTCTAGTATCATTTGCAAGCAATAACAGCTGTGCATGTGTACTTGTTATGCAAATATGTAGTGACCTTTATTACAGGGCTGGACCTCTCTAGCATCGTTTGCAAGCAGTAGCAGCTGTGCATGTGTACATGTTATGCAAATGTGTAGTGACTCTTGTTACAGGGCTGGTCCTCTCTAGTATCGTTTGCAAGCAATAACAGCTGTGCATGTGTACTTGTTATGCAAATATGTAGTGACCCTTGCTACAGGGCTGGACCTCTCTAGTATCATTTGCAAGCAATAACAGCTGTGCATGTGTACTTGTTATGCAAATATGTAGTGACCCTTGTTACAGGGCTGGACCTCTCTAGCATCGTTTGCAAGCAGTAGCAGCTGTGCATGTGTACATGTTACGCAAATTTGTAGTGACCCTTGTTACAGGGTTGGGCCAAATCACTGTGTGCACACCTACATAGAGTGGATATTGAGAGTAGAGCCACACTGGTTGAACTAGCAGGTTTGTGTAGCCTAACCTCTCATTGCCAACCTAACAGCCACTTGCACATACTGTATGTAAGGTAGTGCACAGTACTGGTAATGAAACAGGTTGCATATCATCTTTAACTCCAGTGTAACATCTGCAGTAGGAGTGTAAGATGTAGGAGATTGCTGCCCATGTGTAACAGCTGTTTCATAGGTGATGGGTTACACTATCTGATTATATCCTGATCATGTTGATAGTGGCATCAGAGTCTACTGATACATGACTCTGTTTGGAGAGTGGGTGTCTGTGCCCAACAGAGCTCATGGTCCCAGTGGATATGTGAGTATATACCCAGAGAAGGAAACAGACCTGTAGACACTTATATCATCTGTAATCAACTAACAGGATGTGATGTGCTCCTCAGAGGAGAATTGCTGCTAAAGGTGGCTACAGTGTTTCCGTAATAGCCAGTGTTGTCACGACCATAACACATAAATTTACATGTGAGCATCACTGTCTAAAACAACTTCAAAAGCAATAAGTAAACTAAATACAGTACTCGGAACTTGTAGTGCTGAATGCTCATACAGGCATGTCCACTAGTCAGCTACTGGTGTTTACTAATGTCAGCTTTGTATATGTGGCCATCATGGGGGAATGTAATCTCTATGCCATGTACACTGGCAAACCCACCTAACACCATGCCCCACACATTGTTTGGGATGCAGCTACAGGGGTAAGCTGGAAAGCAGACCAGTCTACAGCCATGACTGGACTGGACAGTCATGAGGTGTAGGTTAACACATGCATCTCATAATCACAACCAACACATACCCTTACCAGAACACAGTAAGGACACCCACACACACTACCAGAAATCACACACATTCACAGACGCTTCTAAGTATCTGGCCAAACAAGTAACCTCCCAAGCTGGAAGAGACAGACAATGAAATACACAAACTGTATGACATAGTTTGCATAATTGTGCCACACCTCAGAACACGTGGCAGGAAACATGCCCAATAGTACTCATTTGTGAATACAAACTCTAGCATTATGTTACACACCAACTTATATGAGGGCATACATATTGTCAGCTGCCTGTCTTCCATGATTAGCCACATAACCATACACTCAGACACCTTGTAGCCCATGCAGGTATGTCCCAAGGCCTGGGTAGCATTCTGCCATTGTCCAGAATGATACTGCAGTACAGGGACGAATGGATTGTATTCCAAAATTGTCTAGTGTAGTGGTGCAAGTCAAAGGGTATCCAGTATCTGTCTGCCTGGGATAACATGGTTGACAGGCCATGATGCTTTGCCAGACTGAGCCTGCACCTGTCAATGATGCTTTGCTAGACAGGGCCTGCACCTGTCACCCCTGGGAATCTGAATAATCCCTAGGGCTCATGCTTCCCCTATAGTGCCTTCATCATGCACAGTTCAAGTGAAGGTCCACTGCTGTTACAGGGACAGCCAAGCAATAAACTGTGGGTCTTGCTACACAATAATACATGTCAGAAACACTATAACGACACACATATGTCAATCTCTAACATGGAGAACATATCTGTGCAGTGGGTGAGACATGTTTCAACACTCCAGAGAGCACACCTGCATGACCATGTTATAACACATACCTCACCTCTTGCCCATTATCTTTTATTGGAACACACGGGCCGCAGGTGTGTCCATATTCCTGAAGGATATATACATCCCCATGCTAGTTGCACTTGCATAACTTCAGATGCATTATGCTGAGCAACTACCTTTGTGCCAAAGTGGAATTCAAATTGCACTTTGCAACAGATCACCCACCATGCTGCAGATTTCCCAACTGTCATAATGTGCTGTAATGGGGAAGATTAGGTCTGAGACAGAAAACCAAAATAATGGCTACTCTCAACTATTCCGTTATGAACTGGGAAGACACTTCATGTACCAACACCTTTGCTCAATGCATATCGGATTCCATCAACCCCAATTACCTGGATCACAGTAGTCACCCAAACAGGGCAGACAGTATGCTACACATAGTCAGTCTCCAATGCCAATGTTATGTTTCCTAAGGGCAAAGAAGTGACTGTCATGGCAGTCATGCAGATTGACAGTGCATGTGGAAATGCTGAATCCTACATGAATGAACCTTAAACAGTCACATACATGCTGTGATTGTGCCATTGAAACAGAACCAAGATTCAAACAAACACAAACAAGAAGGCAAACTGGTGGTACCATGCTTTAAACTGTACAACAGAAAGTAGTAACTGTTGCAAGAGTGAACACACAACAGTGTAGGTGATCCCTGGTCAGTCTCAGTAAGATGCAGATACACCATATAAAACCACACAAAACTACTGTGAAACTAATCAGTCACATATTATGAGGCCAAGCACAGAGCAATCTATAGCTGTGTCATTAATCGTAATGGCAACAACAAGACCTGCCATGCTGCACAGCACTATGGCATGGGAAGTACTGCATCTACAGAAATAGCACCTGTTCATCCAGATAGGGTCTTGGAGAACCTAAACCCACTCCAACCTCCCCCCAACAGGAACACTTAGTTATATATCCATGTACACTACAGGGCCCCTGTAATAACAACTATGCAGGTACAAGCTGCACTCTCTAAAGCCATACATACAGCTTTCATGGGACCTGTCAACATCCCAGGGTGTATCCCACACAAATGTAAGAACAATCAGCTATCCACATACACATCATGTTCAATCATAGCTTCATGTCAAGCAGTGTACACACCTAATCATGCACAGCAACAGTTATCACACCCCATAAAGGAATATATAGATCATTTCTCAACCATATTCAACACTCATGTGACCCATAATAGATCACATATTTCCTTTAAGAGTTACTGCCCATGTGTAGATGGCCTACACTGCCCTTCCCAATCCCTAGCTCCACTATGTAGCATGCAGCCTACCCCTGAATATAGCCATGTCTGACCCAGACATGTTGGACATGCTACATGTAACACATCCTGATCCCAAATAAATACATACTTCATGGACATCCACTTTGTAGTACAAGGATCACAACATGCCAGACAGATCTCTGTCCCATACACTTAACATACTCTTGCCATACTATGCATCCCTGTCCAATAAAACTGCACATCGCACCTCTCTGTAACATGGTGAGATGACCACATGCCAAATATATCAGTAACTCTGTGGATCAGTTCTGTTGCACTGCTTGAAATGGCAACTGAAACTTACCTGTCTGTTGCCTACAGCTAGGTAACCTGTCTGCCTAGGCTCATAAATGGCCCAGGGCATATAGCCTACAAGATCACTATGACCATACATGCTGTAGTTGATATACAACCCTGCAAATACCATCAGGCTAGCTATTTGTCCCATGTGTTACACATGTGCAACACAGGCAATGCATGGCAGGATGCTACACAGCTGTACATTGCCATGTAGATGTATATGGCAAAACACATGCATGCTTGCAAGTCTGCAGGGTCACAGGTCATGTCCCTAACGGCTATGTATGACTATATATGTGATATATACACAGCATTAAAGTCTATTGTATTAATGTGAACACATCCAGGCATGTGCTGATAGGTAAAGACACCAGTACAGGCAAACAGACATGCCCACATCAAGACAACATCCACATGGAGTATGAGCAATGTCATCACATGCCACACACACATATGGCAATAACATCATGTCACCAGTAAGTGTCAAATGTGTGTGACTTAAACATGTCAATGGTGTTAGTGTCATATAGATTTGCAAAGACTTATTTCTAATCTTAATAAATGTGATACACATGTATGTTCATCTGTACATCTGTACTTCTCTGTGAGTTACTGTGACCTGTCTCCATCATTATGTCTTCCAGGTATGCCACATAGCAGGCTGCCAGTGTACATCTGCTTGTAGGATGAGGTCCTCGTCCCATACCTCCTCGACAACCATATAACACTCTTCAGCCATGTGCCAAAGGATGCACAGCAGTGGTATGCCCTGTGGGAGGAACTCTGCAAGAGGGTAAATGATGTTGGCGGTCACACTCACACCTATCAGCAGGTGTGCCAACACTGCACTGACCTCATAAGACAGTGAAACAACATGCTAATACAATCTCCAGGGAACAAGGTGCAACAGGTGGGGGGGCACTCACCCAGCCCCCACTCACACGTAGCAAGGAGCTACTGGCCAACCTGGGGACACCTGCTTTAGCTGGTATTGTGGAGGTGGGTGTCTCTCAACCACTGAGCCTGGAGTTGTCTGGTAAGTCAGTACTGCACATATAACACAACTATATTTCACATAGTTACATGTGTCACTGTACAATATGTAATGCAACATCATATGCAAGGCATGTATACACACATGCCACATACTATAGTCTGCTGCTGTATGTATGCACAGATGTGCATACTCCATAGTATAGTGTATTGTACTGGCTTATGTGCTAACATGGACATTGCACCCTGTAGCTATCACACAGGTGTGGATAATGATCTTACTGCTGTGACACTCCTGTTTATGTACCTCTGGCATTTTGCAGCAACAGCAGCCTGTGTCAGATGAGATTGTTATTATTTACCAGGCTTGATAATGCACATATCATATTAATTGCATGCTATCTGCCATAACACACGTACACATAATGGATGGTGGTCCTGTTAATAGACACTGGTCAGACCTGCAATGCATCACAGTGTTTACCCATGTGAAACAATTGAAGACTATATGAAACACCTACACTAAACCTTCCATCTGTCATTGCCAGATGTGTGGACAACTGTGAATACAATGGTGGAGGTGTGTTTCACTGTAGGGACATGTACTACATATCAGCATTACACATGTTGGGAATAAAAACAGTACTGTACAGAGAGCATATGTGTGCACACACTCTAAATGTGTTGGAGCTGGAGTATGACTGGCCCACAGTATACACCCTTGTTGATTATACCCTTGCTATGAATGTCACATAATGTCATGTGCTATCTGACATGTCCATGACATGTAGTGGGCTGACTGCAACACTGTGTGAAATAAGATGGCCATCACAACCATTGGACAGAACATGTGTACACATGGCCATGGAGGATGGCCAGAGACATGAAGCAACACACAGAGTAGAAGTGACACACATGTGTGTACACACTGTTGTGCATTGGCTCGACACAATACAACTATGGCCTTTATGTAATGGTGATATTGCAGATGTGAAACACTAAACATCATACAGGTCTGTGCACATATTGTGTAGACATAACATGAAAGCACCACATAACATGTCTTGAACATCTTGAGTGTGTCACAACATGAAAGCATTCACCTATACAGTATCCAAATACATACATGTGTTGCACAACATACACATACAACCACATCAGGCCACAGATACAGTACATTCACCTTGCTGGTGTCAGACATTACTGCCATGCCTGCTCCTCATGTGTGTGAGGTACACAGATGGCATGTGGGACATAGAGTACTGCTAAGTTAGCCATGTGTGGGCATAGTTGGCAGGCATCAGTAATATGGTTGAAGATTTGCAGGGGTGTCATCTGTATACCCTTCTGTGACCTGTGTCACACATTCCACATTAGGGTTTAGTGTGTATATACCTCAGTGACATGGGTCACATTCCACATTAGATATGTATTGTATGTGAACATAGTCATGGCTATGAACTGTGTCAGTGATTCACACTGTATAGCAATTGTTAAGCCACATGATGCCCTGAGATGGCTATGCACATTAGCACAATTTGCAGTATGTCACTGTATATTTGTAGGGCGGACAGACAACATTGAGTCAGCTGAAGGCTCATGTTAGTATAACATGTCCCTGCATTGGGACACCATTAACATACTGTAGATTGGAAAGGACACCATTGTGTTACACATGTATGCATGTCATTCAACTCGTCAGCAGAAGCCATGTCATACTACATGTGATTGTCAAGGTCATGCGCCACACATTAGGCCGGTTTACTGTAAATCTGTGCTGGTCTGAGGCACTATTGCAAAGTAGGGACAGCCATGTCAAATATGTGTGTACAGCCACATGCACAATGTCTGTAGACTCAGCTCAGGGGTAGGCGGGATAATGCTGAACAGACATGCACTGCTTTGTGGGAGATATGCAAGCTAGGGCTTAGGCAAACATAGTATTAATTTGACATACCTTTCTGCTCATGTCTTCACACATAGGGGCAGTGGCCAACACAAAGCATCAGTGCAGATGCACAAAGGTCAGCGATGATCTGTTAACATGTGGTGTATATTGCACACAGCATGGCAGTGTGGTGCAACGGTGCAAAGTGCATGCATTGTGTTGCAGGTATAGGGCATAGACTACTGACACAAATGGTGCAATACAGGTATGTATGCTAACCACCACTATAATTGTGTAAGGTGCATGCCGTCTGCTATAACACATGCATGCAGTTGTGTGCAACTCAGGGATGTATGATAACTACTACTATAATTGTCTAAGCTGAATGCCATCTGCCATATCACCTGCATGTAGTGTGTGTCTGTGTGTGTCTGTGTATGTGTGTGCGTGTGTGTGTGTGTGTGTGTGTGTGTGTGTGTGTGTGTGTGTGTGTGTCTGTGTCTGATATAACTTGTAATGCACAGTTCTTGTCTTCTCCTCACAGGTGTTGATGTAGGTGCATTGCCCTCCTGCGGTCCACCTGATGTTAGTGTCCCCACAGACTCTAGCAGTGATGGTGATAGTATGATTGAGGCACAGGCAGGGTTGTCAGTGGCTGAATCTGTGCCATTGGTTGCCATTCCACCTGTATCCCCCTCATCCTTGCACACAGTTCCCCTACCTACACATACCCCATCACCATTGACCATAGAGGAAGGACAGTTGGTGGGTGGTAGCATGGAACAGGGAAATGTGGAGACTATGGAAGGTGTGCCTACACACCATGATCCCAGTCAACTGACTGGTGATGTCCCACACAGGCATGTGCCCAGCGCTGCTCGTAGGAGGACCACTGGTCAACATGCCCCTGCGAGACAAAGCACATCAGCTGGCGTCACCAGATGCATGTTTTGGGCTGTAATGGAGGCACAGGCATGTGCTGAATGGCACAACATAGAAGGTCTGAGGCTTCAGAGGGCTGCTGTCCATTCATTAACTGACAACATCCAGGCAATTGCAAATGTTCACCATCATCTTGCAGATATTTTGGATAGACAATTGGGTGACATGGTGCGAGTCCTTGACTGTGGCATGTCAATCCTCGAGTGTGGAATGTCTGTACTGGAACATCTTGTGGGAGTGAGGCGTCGGGCATGTGGATGTAGGTCAGCTACATCAACTGTTGAAGGTCTACATGAACATGGTACTGCACATGCCTGCTACCATAGTGGTGGTAGCAGCAGCAGTGCAGCTGGTGCTGTGTAGTCCACACCAGGGCACAGCAGGCTATATGCACATAGTCCTGGATGGTCCCAACAGGGATATGATTGCAGTGGACATGTGTCATCAGACAGTACCCAATCTGGACCTCTGCCTGGTAGTGCCTGTGCAACCCCTGGAGGCACAGGTCATGTGGCTGTGGCCGGACACCATGAACTGTGAAACCTGCCTTGTACAGTCTGCATCTGTCAATAATACCCCTGTGTAGGCCAGCCACATGCCAGACCTGTGTGCATGCATACACAAACACACACACACACACACACACACACACACACACACACACACACACACACACACACACACACACCGGAAACAAATGTAGGGCACCTCAACACACACATGCATAACATCCACACACACCCAATGATATCACAAGCCCTAACACACACACACATGATGTCATCCAATGGTGCAGCCTATGCCTCTGACAAACAGTATCACCCTGTGCATATGATGATGCCTGCGACACATCCCTTTAATCCACACCATCAGTGCAGGGATATGCTCATATGGTCTGATGCACAGGGTGAACATACTAGGTAGACAATTGTAGATTATTATTGTTGAGTAGTGTTGACAGGCAGCAGACATACCATGTATTACAGTTTTAGAATGCATTGTGTACGTTTGACAGTATGTATTATGTGTAACAACATTAACAGCATGTTGATCTTGATGTTCTGCCTTCCTCTTTCAGGTGTAGTTGCATGTGCCTGGGGTTGTCGGTGTTTGCGGTTAGTGTCCCATATGTACATGTTGACTACTCACAGGTCTGTTTGACAATACCTGCATGCACTTTGTAGCTTCCACATCACAGATATAATCTCCCATGTTTCAATTATGTTTACTGTTCTAATGATCCAAGAGCATGATAGCTGTGTAGTAAGTTACTGTGTTCAGAGCCATCACATCCATAGTAGGTGACATCACAGGTATAGTTACCTGGAGTGTGGAGGAAGTAAAAGAGTGGTATGGTGGATGACAAGGGTAAAGGCCACTGGAAATAGTGGCTTTTCACTGGGAAGCAGTAATACCCACTGCCATGACAGCATGCAAACACAGACACACCCACACACTCAGGGATTCACAGATACAGTAACACACACTCTGACACACACACACACAGTTGCCAGTGTTCAGATGAGAACCCCTGCCTATGTGCATATCATCATTATAGTACTACGCAATTACACGACACACCACATAGATTACACATGTACAGGTAGTCGGAATGGCCTAAGATCGAGGACATTGACAGGGATACTACAGTGCAGTGAATGTATGTGGGGAGGGGGGTTCATCAGTAGGCTATGTAACAACAGGTCACACCCCAGGGTGTACATGTTAACATGCGGTTAGAATGCCCATCTAAGATTGATGATATCAACAGAGATACTAGATTGTATTGAGTAGCTGGGGAGAGGGGGCATTAACATTTCACTGTGGTAAAATACAGCCTCACTCCAGGGACCGGACAGCCATACACACACACACACACACACACACACACACACACACACACACACACACACACATACACACACACACACACACTGTGGCATTCACAGAGCTATACACATATGTCACACAAATACAGACACTTGACATGTGTGAGGTTCAACCACCTGCCTATGTCTTTCTTTCAACACTTCACTCTGTACTGATGTCAACAACAGTGTTCAGGAGAGTGAAAACATGTGGGATGTATTCCCAAACATACGTGACATATATGGACACACACGCACCCACACATGCCAGTACTGTGAATCAAACACCTGCCTATCTCATGATAGGTATTACAGAAGTACAGCACTATCGCATTCACTACAAAGCTTACTGATTTTTTTCCTTTGCCAACTGTGCTGATATATGCACAATATATGCACAGGGAGGCATTACTGTTACAGGTGTCAAGAGGTTTGCCTTCAGTGTCACCCTTACTGCATTCTACATTGTCTGCCTTCCACTTCACTTAACAAAACCAGGTCAAGAGGATACATTCCACACCTTCCCCACACCATGTGTGAAACATAGCCGAGCATTGCACCATAATGGATGTTGTATTCATGTACTGGTAGGACACAACTACCTTCACCAAGTAGCCAAGTGAACATATATGACAACAGCACATATCAGCAAGACACACACAGCATTATTCCATGTCATGCTCCTACAAACTGTTACTTGATAGTGTCATGGTGAAGCCAGGGCACTGTAATGGTCAACATTGAGCATATCATATTTGCCACACACATCTCATGTTTACTGGAAGAGTGCCAGCAATGTGCTCTGTTAGGCTGAGTAGTACACTCATTCAAGCATGTTCGAGGTCTGTGGCTTGTAAACATCTCATCCCAGCATGTACTCGCTATTGTGGTACTAATGCTAATGTCCAGACAGCACACAGCATGCATGTCTGGCAGTTGTTGACATGGGGTATATGTAGGAGCTGTGGCCACACATGGTTGTACATGTCATGAACATATCACACTACTACTCAGGAACATACAGGGCAGAGCTGGATTTCCCTGAGTCTGTCAATACAGGCCTTGTGTAGGTCCTATGATCCTGTTATTTGGGTATGTTTGTAGGCATCGCATTAGGTGGACATGTCTAATGACATACATGCCACATGGGGTGTTGTATGATATGATAGGTGTCATGGGTGACAAGTAGAGAGGGAATATTACTTCTGTTAACATAGATATCAAACCTTATGTACTGTTAGCATGCTATCTGCCATGTGCATGTGGGTAATGACTGCAGCCACTTGTATGTAGAAAGGATAACGAAAGCTATGGTAATGTCAATTATGTTGTAGGGGTGCGGGATGTACATATCCACGGCAGGTACAGTTAGGTCATATCCAACCACGAGGGTGTTGTTTATTGGCGTACAACAACAGTCAACTGTGTTAATGCTGACAACATACGAGGGACCCTGGTATGTGTACAACTGAGCTGGTTACAAACAGTGGTATTATTGCATTGCATAACACATTATGTGTCTGTACATGGGTACTTTGCACAGCTGATGTAGGCCTAGGTACAGCCCACCAATCGAAGGTTATCTGGTGGTCTACCATACTATGTCATACCACATATGGATATGTGTTGGTAGTCTGGGGACAAGGTGGTGGATGTATATGAGGAATCAACCTAGAATGCAGCATTTGCCACTGTCACCTGTACCTGACTCATCTGTGATGAGTTATGTTGGAGTAGTGGTTTTTACATGTGAGCAGCCTTTATGAATATGTGGACAACACCACCTGGAATGGTCCATACCACTGTTATGGCCTACATGTCTGGATCTGAGTTAAATGGTGGAAGTGCAATTGTGCACTACAGATCCTTCAGCCAGTGTTCCTCACTGCACAAATGTCAGTATTCCCCATTGTAGCTTCTACATTGAGCAAATGGATTACTAAAGCCACACATCTAGCACTGGATAGCATAAGCATCAAATGCAATTGTCTTGTAGGTGTCAGGGTGTTACTTCTATGTGTAGGGCATTTGCCTTGGAATACGTCTATATGGGTGAATGTGACCTAGGTGTTATCCACACACACTTGAAACATGGATGCATGTGGTCTGTGTTGAAGGCTTGTCATTCAGTCATGATAGCCTGGAATGACAGACACTGGACAGCCTCATAATAGCAGCATGACATTGGCTCATTGTTTTGGTCTAGCAGTTGCTACTCATACCATGACATCACTGCGAGTGGCAGTAATGTGCTTGGTAGCAAATGCCTCATGTAAGGTGATGGACAGCAGTAGAAATTGTATATATAACCAATGTGAGATATACTTAGGTTAGCAGTCCTGCTAATAATGACAACTACTAGCACAGCCAGGAGAGGTCATCCTAACACTTGCACCTCAATACCATTACACAATGTTGCACACACATTATGCTTGCACATGCCACTGTTCCACGTATAATGCCACTGTCCACAACCTGCTATCTATGTATATCTTTCATGGCAGCAAGGTGTGGGACACATGCTGTAGGTAGCATCTGCCTGTGTGTCCCAGTTAATCTATTGCTGTCACGTCCACACATGCATGATTGTGTATACTTAACATATATATGTCAGTATGCCATATACATGTATGCATGTGTATCACACAGCACAGACATAGATATATCATTTACGGGCCACATACAGGTATCAGGCAGTAAACCAGTATGATGTGCATATATACAGACATATAAGATGTACATAGCTGTAAACCTGTGTGCTTACAGTAGGAGACCATTACAACATGTTCTGTACATGTAAGTGTATGAGCATGCACACTGTGGCCTTCTGTGGTTAGAATCAGAGTGCATTCCAAACAGCCCTGTGCTACTAATTGTATGAGCGTACCCACTACCACCTTGTGTAATTTGAGTCAGTGCATCCAACAAGCCCTTTGTTACTAAGTGTATGAGCATGCCAGTATAACCTTGTGTAGTTGTAGGCATAGTGCATCCCAAACAGCCCTGTGCTACTAAGTGTATGATCATACCCACTGTAACCCTGTATAGTGATAGTAGTTGTCCATTCCACAGATGGGCATACTCCAGTTCAGTTTCCTGTTGTGCTACAACTATACCTCTCAGGCCTACCTATGTACTACCTGCAAATGATGTGTCTTGTTTGTACATACAGGTTGTAATGGACACCTACTTTAAACACGCAGGTTTACAGCTATGTACTTCATGACTGTCGGTATCCCTGTTGTTGTCCTTAATCATAGAAGGACTTTCTGACTGCCTTGGAATGTGTAATCTTTGTGGTGTAACTGTGTAGTACTGTAATAGTGATTTGTAGATAAACAGGAGTTCTGATCCCACGACTGGCAACTGTGTTTGTGTGTCAGCAAATGCCTGAGTGTGGATGTGTGTGTGTATTTGTGTCTGCATCCTGTCATGACAGCGGGTTTTGCTGCATTCCAAAGAGATACCACCTTTTGCACTGACCTTTATCCTTGTCAACTGCTAAACCTCTCTCTTCCCCCTCCCCACTGCAAGTAATCAGTCCTGTGAAGTCACCCAGCTCAGAAGTGGAATCAGAGTAAGTGTAATTGTATGTGTTCTGTGGCACATACCCCAGCAGCATACCAATGTACTAGTTACCTTTACATAGGCAAGACATGTATGCACAATACTGGCAAGTGTGCGTGTTTGTGTGTGTGACTGCCCTGTAGCCAGGCATACACATGTGTAATGTCTTTTAGCACACCATGGTAGACATCTGTGGTGACTGGTGTCTACAACGTATTACATAGTTAGGAATGGTAAAGAATACATAGTCAAGCATGATTATAGTTGGGTATGTTATTTTCCTGTGCCACTGTTGAGCAGTGACACAGAAGTGGTAGCTGGGGTGTAAGTCCATACCCATCATTCTCCCACCCAAACTCCACAATCCACGGGGTAGATTACATTAGCCATCATTCCCCACCCCAAACTCCACATACACAACAACCATCACTTCTATGGTGAACTGATTAAGATTTAAATGTTATAAAACAAGAGATGCCTCTGTTTTGTGCACACGTCAGTTCCTTTGAAACCCTTCTGTGTCACAAAGGGTGTTCAGACATGTGTATATATATATATATATATATATATATATATATATATATATATATATATATATGTGTGTGTGTGTGTGTGTGTGTGTGTGTGTGTGTGTGTGCACATCCCGTAGGTGCATACATATATATATATATATATATATATATATATATATATATATATATATATATATGTAGTTATGACAGTTGTACAGATGTAGACTTGTCTTTGTTGTTTCACAGAGTACAGTACATTCAAGGGTACTGTACATATGTACACAAAGTGACTGTCCCATTTGTTTTCAGGACTGTGGAATACCTGTAGTAAGATGTGCATTATAAACTCCATGCAACATGTATACAACCCAGATGGCTTAGTGATACATCCAGTGACCTTAGTGTGCATGATCCAGGGTACAAGACTTGCAAGCCTTGTTGATACTGTCAATTAAGACTAAATAAGACAGTTGTAAGCAGGTGTAAATGTGTTTTCTTGACAGTAAGCAGCGGGTATACGCAGGTAACAGACATGTACAACTCGCAGTACACTTGAAATGCCCTTCTTTGGCAATCCTGCTGATGTCACCCACCTACGAATACACCTCTGGGAGTGGTATAATCCACTAAACTCAATGTTGCGTGCTGTGACTGCATAATGCTGTAGTGTGATAAACTAGTTTGGTAGGTGTTCTAATCCCAGACAGGCCAACTGTGTGTGTCTGTCTGTCTGCCTGAGAAAGAAATGATGCTTTTTAGAGTATGCACTCTTTACAATTCACATACTCACCTTTGGCAATCCTGCTGATGTTACCCACCTAGAAATGCACCTCTGAGACTGTTGTAACCCAGTATTCTCTGTAGTGTGTGCTGTTACTGTGTATTGCTGTAGTATTATAAACTAGTTAGGTAGGGGGTTCTATTCCAAGACAGGCCAACTGTGTGTCTGTCTACCTGAAAAAAGAACAATGCTTTTTAGAGTATACACACACTTTACAATTCACATAACCGCCTTTTGCAATCCTGCTGATGTCACCCACCTAAAAATACACCTCTGGAAGTGCTACAACCTAGTAATCTTCGTAGCATGTGCTGTAACTTCATATTGCTGTAATGTGATAAACTAATTAGGTAGGGGTTCTATTCCAAGACAGGCCAACTGTCTGTCTGCCTGAGAAAAGAACAATGCTTTTTAGAGTATGCACACTCTTTACAATTCACATAACCACCTTTGGCAATCCTGCTGATGTCACCCACCTAGTAATACACCTCTGGGACTGCTGTAATCCAGAAATCTCTGTAGCGCATGCTGTAACTGCATAATGCTGTAGTGTGATAAACCAGGTAGGTAGGTACGGGCTCACTTTCAAGACATGGCCTGTGTGTCTGTGTGTGTTTGACAGTCAGAGCCTGTGTGGAGGTGGTGGTGAGTGCATAACCACTGGATATGTTGGGGAGTGGATTTCTTAGTTTTCCTATATGGTGTCCATATTATAATGTCACAATGTCCACCTCACAAGGAGTACAGATGTCAATCAGCCAAGGGACTGTGTTGGCAGGCGATACCCCTACATCTGGCAAAAGGCCTGGTGAATAAAGTATGCAACCCTACTATTACTTGGAATACGTTCTGAACCCATGTGTCATACACAAACACACTTGCCTAGAATATCCCGCTATGTTGCTAGTACCCCACACATTGATAACAGATAGTAGGCATGGTGTGGTTGCAGTGGGCTGCAGAGGGCATGGCACCCTGTGCAGCAGTACAATAGGCACATAATTGTGGACAATGTGCCTTCACTATGTTCCCCACTGGATGCCTGCAACATATGTGGTGCCATCATATGTGATCCACAGAGGTCATACAATGCCTTACACATGTGCCCTGTATGGACAGATGCCACTGACACCAGGGAATACCTGTATCATGCTATCAATGCAGGTGCAGGGTCAACCTGCTGTCTATAAGCAGGTCCTGCCACACCAGGCCAGTATTGGCATATCTGAGGAAAACAGTCTGTGTACACAACATGTGCCAGCCAAACCAGGTACACTTGTACATGTCACTGTACATTATTGTGGGACGTGCACATCCCAGGCAATGTGCATGTCAAGGACTATCAAATACAAACATGGCATACATTGCAAAGCAATGGCTGTACACAATGGTAACCCAGATGACAGGACAGTTCATGCAATACCCATCTGTGTCGGATATTGCAGACACTACAACCCTGAACTACACTGCATACCATTGTTGGGTGGCATCACGCCACCCTACACTGCACATCATTGTTGTGTGGTGTGATGCCAAGGTTTACTCCTCACCCAGCCTTGTACAGCCCTCTTGCACAGCCAACCACTACACACCCATGAAGCAATGCACACATGTATGTCAGTACTGGCACCTTGTGTCTACATGTGGGGTATGATGCTCCCAACCACAGTCACACCCAGTATAACTCCCATTGGCATACCGACTGATGTCAGACACGTTTACATGCCCTAGCCCATAAAACCTCCGGATATCCCCTGTGGTGCATGTAGTACCTGTGCATTACTGCAATGTGGCAAACTAAGTAGTTAGGAAGTGTATTTGTGGGCCTGGCAAAGTGTGGCAATGAGTCTGAGTCCTTAAAGAGTGTGGTTATATTGACAATGACATCCATTCATGTGGTCAGCCATGTGTGCTACACCTAATGTATGTCTACTATATCTCTGTTGCAGATGTCGCGCACCAGCACTATAATATGTTCTTACAGCACACCAACATGTCAGCTTTGTTGGACATGTAGTAACTGCATGCACCTGTAATAGTAATGGCTAGTCAGTCAGGGGTTTGAACCCCTGTACTGGTAGGTGTGTGACAGACGATGCTTAGGTTTTAGTCCCCAAGCCCTTCTCTGATGTACTTTGCCTCTGTCTGTCCCTCCCACACACTCTCTGGTGGATGTGGAGTTGTCCACCTGCTCAACAGCAGCTTGTGTTTAGTAAGTGATGGTCATGATCAGGTGATGGCCTCTGCACCTATTGCAGTACTCCTATAGCTGATTGCATGTCGAACAGCTGTGGTGATGTTCCCATAGCTAATCACATGGAAACGCAGTACAATATCTAGGAACATAATGTTGGTGTTTGCCCATGACAGTCGCTGTGAGTGGAAACTGGATCTGGTAAACCGCATCACAGATGATATCTTGATATTCCTCAAACAAAATACACAGTGGAAAATAGGCTAAAGACAGGAGGGTGATGTGCCAGACATGACTACAGCATATAAGTGTAGCTATGCTTCATTGAGACTTCTGCCAGTTTAACACGCTGTGAGTGGTAATGGCTATTCTGCATGTTTTAAAACTGACAAGACAGTGCTCTGTTTGTGAGGGAACCCCCATCTGTAGGGCCATCTGTGGACTGGTCATTGTGTGGACTTATTTGTTTCCTGCGTTACTAACTGAACACATGTCTGTGAACTGCAGAAGCATTGTGTGAGGATTGCAGTCAGTACATGGTGACAGTGATGAGAGTTACTGCCATCACATCCCTGATTGGACATATGTCACATGAAGCAGTGGTATGACAGTCACTGTCTGAGGTTCTCACAGTGACATGCCAATAATGGGCCACTGTTCATAGATGCAGTCACAAGTCTTCTACACTTTATACAGATGTCATGCAGTATATATGCATGTGTTGTGCTCCCTCTGCAAATGTATACCATCTGTTGTGCTGGGTTGATCGATGCATGCTGTTATAAGTAATCCTGAATGCTGTTGACTATTACTAAGCCATATCTGTGTTAAAACTGCAACACCATAGGCTGTATGGGTTTGGAGGTTCCGGCAGAACCTCCTGTCCCACTTCAGCTGGCGATGGCACCCAGCACCAGCACATTTGTGGCCCAGCCTTGGACATCCACCTCTGTTGGCTCTGTACCACCTTCTGGTGGAACCACCACTGAGGATGGGGCTTGTCCCCCCCTGGGAGCAGGTCCAGATAGGAACTTGTCCACTGTCGTACAGTCCCGGACGTGGTGTCTTGGTGTGTAGGGAGCTCAATAAGGGGTTTTGAGGCCAGATACGCCAGCTCGAGGGCAGAGTGTCACATTTAGAGGGTGAGCCTGCCCCTCGTAGACAGCCCCAAGCATAGCCACCTTTGCAGCTGTTTTGACTATATATATATATATATATATATATATATATATATATATATATATATATATATATAGATTAGATATAGATATATATATATATATATATATATATATATATATATATGTATAGTTCTATATATAGTACTATATATATATATATATATATATATATATATATATATATATATATATATATATATATATATATATATATATATATATATATATATATATATATACACACATATATATATGTGTGTGTGTATATATATATATATATATATATATATATATATATATATATATATATATATATATATATATATATATATATATCTCTTTGTGTCTGTAAAGCAATGCATATCCCGTGCAAATGCACTTACATACACTTACTGGTGTTTATATATGCTTAAACCTGCCTTATTCATTATGACACTGACACTTCGTTCCAGTTCACTTTTAATTGTTATTTTGCAGTTTATACAGCGGACAGATGTCGAAATATGTTAATGTACAGATAACCAATGGTAAATGGTATGTGATGCAGTGGGATTTGGAACAGGAGTGTCTGTTCGTTAGGCGGTTGCTCTAACCAATACACTATTGCTGTGCTGCTTCATTTGCATATATACCTATATACTCATGACTTCCTGGTTCCCCAAACACCCACTCCAATGCCTCCCTAACACTGCAGTCATCCATTCTCCAGTTGGATTCGCAGTGTATCCACACCACTACACATTGTCCACTCCCTACTCCTGTAGACCCATCTCATCGGTTGACTCACTCCACGTATCCTCAGAACGCGCAAACGTTTAGCCCACAAACATTGGTGACATGAGCGACCAAAAGGACACTATTCACAATTTTTGGGTTGTCCCATATGGGACACGCATGTCTTTATGTCAAGATTAGACTCTATACTTCATTACATCCTTACTCCCATTAACATGACACTACAATAAATTAATAAGTATGCCTATGTGGTAACGCACACGTTACACATGAGACCCTAATTATGTACGTCTTTGGCGTATTTCTTTTACAAATAGACAGGTTTAGTAATTGGCGTTGCCATAGCAGGCAGATCACAGGAATGATCCCATGTGTGAGAAAGTCCTCACATTTGATTTTTTCAGCACAGCACTGACTTCGGACTTTGTACACACTTCTGCGTTTTAGCAGTTTTGTCCCTTCCCTCTTATTCACAGCCTATTATTCTATCTACTGTTGAGGTTTATAATGGCACAGTCATGTTATTTATGTCTGCAAATGGAATGAATGTGTTACAGAGAATGTACTTCTACATATAGATGTCTTCATGTGTGTATGCATATATACTTATAACAAACTTGCTGACCTCCATGAGGTGGTCCAATTAGAACCAGCCCATCCAACCATGGCATGCCTGGATCCATAATTTCATACCCATAGTTCCTCCACCCCACCTGAGTTCAACATACACGCATACCATCCATTGTCCAATTGCTATCACAACCATGACACACCTCCACACATTGCTCTTTCCAGAGCGTTAGGGGCCCTACACGTATGTTGTCCCAACCCATGTATTCTCAGGCTCTCCCACCATTTAGTCCATGAACATACCTGCCCTTGCTTGTGTAATGGTCGGATGGCCAAACATTCTATCAATTTTTGGGTAGTCCCACCAGGGACGTCCCTCTGATTGTAAAGTAGACTTAGCAGATCAACAATGTTACTCCCACTGGTAATATCATGCCTGTGGTGTGAGTAGCAGTGCTTTGCTCACTCCTGCCCAGCTTGATATGACATACACTGACAGCGCTATATAATACTGGGGTTGCTGTTAATTCCCATCTCATTCCTTTTGTATGCTTTATTGTTATGTCATTCGTTCTTCGTATTATATTATCTGTACATATTTATATACATTTCCTATGCTGGGCACTGCTTAGACCCGAGCAAGCGCACTCACACTTGATTACTGGTACTTATATATGTTTACTGCTGCTTATTTGTGCTTAAACCTGCTTACTAGTGCCTTATTCATTATGACAGTGCCACTTTGATTGAATGACATTTAGTTAAATATCTCATGCGATACTCTTATGTCAGTTTTACAGCAAAACGACATTCATTCCACATGGAAAATGATATATGCTATTGTTGGGCTCAAACCATGAATGCCTGTTCATTAGGTGGATGCTCTAAACACTACACTATTGACATTTACATTGATTCTACATATTTTTCTCTATTTGATTTTGATGTGTAAGCTATGCTCGGTGGAGGGCAGTGATGTGCAAACACACTGCGCTTTGCTTACACCTTCGATATTGCAGCAATTCAAATGTGTAATAGGACATGGGGAATCTAATTGTGACAGTTCTAGGGATGGGGGTCAACATTCCACTACATGCTTGTGTGTTTCCTACTTCGATTTTATTTCACTGTTCGTGGACACTCTTGTATGCTTAGCATACATTTCGGTATCCATGGTCACTGAATTACTGATTTACTATTTGAAGCGGGCTCTTCTAGTAAGCATTGTAGGTTGTGCAACTGTCGGGACATGTTTACGCCTCCGTAGAGTACTTGTACACGCCCCCTGCACTCGCACACATTTCCTGTGCACGTCGAGGGTGCGGTGGCATGCCCTTATACATATTCATATGGCGCTGCGGCACCATCTGTAGTGAGGACGCTCGGCATAAGGCTAAAACCGTCCTTATTCCGAGCTTCTTGAATCCCGCGGGTGGTCTTTAAAGAAAATTCAAGCATTTCTCATTATATATCAATTACAAAAAAGATTTTCTTTCTACTCCAATTCACAATTTTATCCTAACTTTCTTGACTGCTCCCTTGTCCTCATTTAGTAATTCCTGTTACATCTTTCTTTCATTTATCAACTTGTTGAGTCAAACTGTCACCCATTTCACAATTTTTTGTCATTGAGTAATAAATGCCCACACTGTGAACTTGATTTGCACACACACACACACACACACACACACACACACACACACACACACACACACACACACACACACACACACACACACACACACACACACACACACACACACAACAAACATGCACACACTTCACACTTTTCTTGTGATGCCTTCTACATGGGAAAATGGCATCTGAGCCAAAGGACATACAAGCATCAGAATGATGTAAAATAGAATGTTATTAGTAGTGTACTTTATAAACAGGAAGTCTTACTGAACTTGTATACAGATAAAAGCATGTGTGCTAGTGGTGTAGGGACTTGACTATTTGTGTGGTGTGGAGAAACCTGGCACCTGATATGCAACTGGCCATGGTCCTCTCTTTGCACAGCCTAGTGAGTGGTGCATCATTTTTCTCAATATAGAGTCATCTATGAAGAGGATATTGGTATGTTTGGTGGTTTGCCTTATGGCCTTTTTGACTTAATACATGTTGTGAATAGATGTATGTTTCATGCTTGGACCTGGCTGTGATGTGTGATTGTGAGGTTGCTGAGGGCACTTGTTTCTTGAGTTACATTTAGGAAGCCTCTGTGGTTTAGGTAGGTTACTTCTAATATCCTCAGTGTATGTAGGTCTATGTGTTTGGTTTGAGATTTGAGAATGGTTCAGTGTGCTTTTGACAAACTTGTTATTTGTAATGTCTTTATGTTAGAGCTTTGCCTCCAATAACATTACATAACTATATCCCTTACACTCTGGTATACTATTTAAGAAGCAGGTGGTTGTCAGTGAACATGAGGCAATTGCTACAAGCTCTATCAGTACTATGCCTAGTTCGACAAATGATTTTCTTTTCACAATTCAGAATAAAACCACTAATCCCACACAGACCTGCATCATGGTCGAATCGGGCCTTAGGCAGGAGAACGGATTGAGCAGCCCCTGCAGAATCCCCTCTCCCATGCAGATATTACAATATACTCTTACTTGGCTTTTTCTCCTCAGTTATCATAAACACTGTTTATACCTGTCAGTATCCATACTATTTTCATCTTTACTGCTACAATGGTTACAGATATTTGGATTTAATTTAAAACTATTTTAAATTTTATAGCATAGACACTAATAGCCATTTGCTAAACAAAGAATATCAGTTTGAGAATGAAAACAGACTTAGCACAAACAGTAAACTTCTCTGCCCTTGAAACAACATTGAAAACCACTTTTAAAGAAATGCATCTGGCCAGTAGTGGATTAAGTTTATCTTTGGTCTGTTTTCAAACCATAGACCATTTGTACACATTTTTAGAAACATGCATATGTGGATGTGTTCTTTGATTCACCTTCCTGATTGTATTAAATCATAGTCTATGTATAATACAGCAACACGTATTAGACTGTGTTTTAAATTTGTTGTTTTGAACATTTTTAACAGTAAGTAATGAAATAAACGTATGATCCAGTGATGACAAAACTACCCATTTCAGAACAATTCAATCTTAAAAGGCCACTCAAACTTCATTACACTCTCCAAATATCAGTCAATAGGCACAATCTCTGCAGAAGTAAAAGTCATCTGAATAATTAAAGAATTTCAGTGTTTCATCTACAAATTCAATGCCTACTGCCCTTGAAGAATAAATCACCTATGTTACACTAAAAAAATGGCATGCTGGTAATATTGCAATAGGGAATGGCTGGGAAACAAACAACAGGTTCATAGTTTTTAGATGTCTCATCTAAAGGAGGACACGTTCAGGAATGTAGCACCTCTATCCCCTCCGTAAAGTACACCACAGTATCAGCAATCCATTTACAAGGTGTGGGAGTTGAACCCACAGTCTTCTATACAAAGGCAAATATACCACCTATTGTGCTACTAACACTACTTTTACAGTCAAGAGCAAAAACACTGATAGCCATTTGCTAAACAAAATACTTGCACATTGAAAACGGGCTTTGCATGAGCAACAGTAAACCTTGAAACTCAGAATTCCTTGAAAAATGCACTGAAATGCACAATTCCCTGAAAAATGCTGTGAAACTCAAACTTAATTGAAAAGTGCATTGAAATT
The DNA here is from genome assembly GCF_019279795.1 of Protopterus annectens. Classification (NCBI taxonomy): domain Eukaryota; kingdom Metazoa; phylum Chordata; order Ceratodontiformes; family Protopteridae; genus Protopterus; species Protopterus annectens. The sequence goes on along the minus strand of NC_056729.1, from coordinate 221,122,816 downwards.
CTTATCATACCTCTCAATCTATTAACATAAGAGCTCTTGACAAAACCTAATATAACGGGTGGACAAACGGACAACATCAAAGACACCTTTTAATTAAAGCTCTTATAAAGTTGTTGGAATAACATGTTTTGCATCAGCATGCATTTTATGATGGATCTAAAGTCTGAAATTCAAATGTCTGTCATTATTTAGTGACTTCAGTCCTTAATAATTTGCCATAAAACCACAAGTTTTATGAAGAACAGAACAAAAATATGAGGCAAAAATCTTGGCAGTTGAGAGGTATGACATTTAAGTAGTTTGGTAATTGGTGTAGAGGATGTTGTTACGAAGATGCAGTGTTTGTGCTTGAACAAGGTAGTTAACTAACCTGTCATCCATAACCAGGGCATTTTACACACACATACAAACACATACTACGGGAAGGCATTCTCAGAATGAACCCAAGAGAATGTCTGTCCCATCACAAGAAAGAGAATCCAAGCAATTGAAATGATGTGTGCATGAAAAAGAAACAACAGCAACAAAAATGTCTATGCATGGACTGCAGACTGCTTTTCAGGAATGTCGATATGCATGCATTAATGCTTGCACAGACGCACAGTACATTCGTAAAGAATGTTGTTAAAAAATGTGATTTTTTTTTTTTTAATTAAAAATGAAATCTTGTGGCAGCCCCCTGGACAGTGGGCTCCGCCAGCCAATGGGTCCTAGGCAGCTGCATAGATAGCCTAGTGCTGGAACTAGCTCTGATCCCACATTTTTTTTTTCACTTTTCAGGTGTTCATTCAAATTCTTTTCTCACATGAAATCAGTGTAACCTTCTCATATGAAATCAATGTCACCAATCCATCTTCCATTAAGACATACCTTACATTAATTTTAGTACCATTAAATTCCAGTTTTTACTGAGACTGAACAGAAAAAACATATATATCTGTCTTGTCTCTGCAACAGACCATCCACATTCATAGGTTCATACTAAGCTAACTGCCCTTGCGAGCCATTTTAAGCCTAGCCAATTATCCCTTGTGAGACTCAAACCCTGCACCTTGTGCTTGTAAGGAAAGCACCTTAACCATTAGGCCACCCTCCTACTCATTTAATTCTCAGTATTCTCTATTTCTTTCTTTTTTGTGCATTTGTTTCCTTGATTGGAATTTTTTGCTAGATTCCTAATTCATCTGTAACATGTTTTACATTTCTATTAATAAAGTCAATGCATTGCTAGCAAAACAAATTAACATTTGATACCACAAATACTAAGGAAGAGCCAAATCAAAACAAAGAATAAAAAAAAGTAGGTGGTATGTTGTATTGGTTTTACCAACTCATCATTGCAGAAAGTGTAACAACTGTAAATATATTAATTTGGGTGTTGCTTTATACATCCAGTTACAGGGAAAGTATTACTTTTTTTGTTTCTAATTTTGCAGACTCTACCTTTAAAAATTTTGTTTATTTAACTAACTGTAAGCTAGGTATGATCTTTTGTGTTGGCAAAAGTGACAGAACATTGCACAAATTAGTGAAATCACATATGACATTAATAAACAGGATAAAAAACAATGCCTTAGCTGAGCATACAATTCAGTGCAGAATGCAGCATGAGTTTTCGTTTCTTGTGCTGGAGACTTAAGATGCTCAGCAGGAGAATTTGGATACAAATGGATAACTGGATTTAACTGTACTTACCTGACCTACATTATTCATACTCTTTAAAACCTACTTTAAAGAATAGAACTAGTGCTTTAAGATAATAGACTGTTTTTAATTAATCTATTTGACTTGTTTTGATGATGTCATATGTCATGGGAGTCTACTTGTTTGCAATGAGTAATATATATGGGACGCAATTTTACCAAGGCAGTTGGTGAAGAGAATTATGGTTTGAGTTGTTATAATACAACTTATTCAGGTACAGGGTTTGATTCCCTCAGATTCCATTTATATACTGTATGACCTTGAGCAAGTCATTTAACTCGACAGTGCTTTACAGCAATTGGGAAATTGGGCTGTACTCATTAATGGTCTTCTGGACTGCATGCCCAGTAACTTCCAACAACCCCATGAACCTATTAATGCACACACCTAAAGACAGATATATCCATATACATATATAGGTAGATGACAGATATATAGATAAACATAGAAAAACAGGGAGACTGAGAAGTAAATCAAATGTGAGGGGTCTTGCCACCTGCCAGAGGATAAATATTTTTGGGTCTTTCATATCCATGTGGGGGGGGGGGGGTCACTGTTCTGAGTTGAAGCCTCCCACATTATTAGACATTTTAAGTTCACTCATTTGCATGACAATTAAATGAGACACAGTTGCTAATACTAAATATAATAAGCTGCTGCTTTATAGTTATTGTTATATTTAGAATTAATGAAAAAGTCATGCTTTTAAAAAAGTTCTAAACTACTGGATTTTCCATTGTATAACTTTGTATACAGCCTTTATTGCAATAATTAGCATTATGTCAAAACTAGGTATACATGGTTTAGCAAGCAGTACAATAAATATTGATGATAAGGAAGAGCATTGCTTGTTTGTCTTGCACATTGCGTTTTAAAAGGGACTAATGTTAAAGGCATACTATACATCTTCCAACCTTGCGTTGTGCAAAACCTTTAATGAGTTTGAAAAATGTTGACACCTTAAAATTTGCTTCGGATAAGAACATAATGCCCTGTCCTTTGAAAATGTAGCTTGAGACCTTTACTGTCCATTTAACGTGGAATCCAATAACTGTATGCCAGAGGAAAAAGATGGGAGAAAAGAAACATTAAATTGAACGTGAAGGAAAAATGAAGAGCAGCTACAAGTCTTTGCTAATATTTCTGATTTAATGAAAACCACTGCTTATAGCATGAACCATAATGTAGCACCAGTTAATTAGTTTAACACTAAAAAGCAGTTTTTTTATACAGCACTATTCCCCTCAGGTATGTTCACATCCTTAAAAGAGTCTGTATAAATGTCCAAACATGAAAGAGTATGGGTATGTGATGGAAAAATGTTGAAATTATAAAAATAATATGCAAGCAAGTACAGCTACTGTACACCATTAAAACCTTTTTTTCAAAAATGTGATACTTTTCTGAATATTTTTATTACTGGGCTAGAATATTATTGTGTTTTTCAAACACCTGCTTAGCCATTCTATGTAAACGATGAAACATCTAAATGTAATTGCTTACCATACACACACACACACACACACACACACACACACACACACACACACACACACACACACACACACACACACACACACACAAACACACACACACACACAAACACACACGTGCGCACATATGCACATGCCTGAATGCAAACATGTGTGGACTAGACAACATGGCGAGAATTCCAGCTATTCACACTACGGCTATAATTCAGTAAAATCCTTGCTGCGCATTTTAATTGTCCATTGAGTTTTGATCAATTAAGTGTGATGGCGATAAAGTGTAATTCAGAGTTAGACATTGTTTCAATATGAAATATCTCATTATTGGCTCATTGCAGTGCCTCAAAACTGAACACTAGTGTTGTCAGACCTGGTCAGGCTTGTGTACTTTTTAGTGGCCCATGTATCTCCTTAGCAAAGGCATCACCCTACAACCACAGACACACACACACACACACACACACACACACACACACACACACACACACACACACACACACACACACACACACACACACACACACACACACACACACACACACACACACACACACACACTGGACTGCATGAAAAGAGACATGGAGGAGCTTTCTGATCTTGTAGCCCAGGCAGGTATGATCCTAGCCCTGAGTAGCATCCTGCCATTACCCAGAATGATACCACAGTACAAGGACAAAAAGATTGACTTCAACAATTGGCTAAGCTTCTGGTGTCATTCTAAGGGGATCCAGTATCTGTCTGCCTGGGATGACATGATCAACAAACCACGATGCTTTGCCAGAGATGGTCTGCACCTGTCACCCTTGGGATTCCGGATACTGGCTAAGGCTCTTGCCACCCCTATAGTGCCTTTTTTAGGAAAGATTCAAATAACAAATTCACCACAGCAACAGGTACAAGCAAGCAAAATCTGAGGGTTATGCTACTCAATGCTAGAAGTCTAAACCTCAAAATGCACTCACTCGAGGCACTCCTTAAAATGGAGAACATCGACATCTGTGCAGTGACAGAGACATTGTTCAAGGCTCCAGAGAGCACCCCTGCTTTACCAGGCTATAATTCATACCACACCTTTCGGCCACCTAACTTGGACCGAAGCACTAAAGGCGGAGGCATGTCCATATTCTTTAAGGATATCCACACCTCCAGGCTAGTTGCTCAGCATAATGCATCTGAGATTATCCAAGTGCAACTAACTCTGGGCAAGACCGCGATGCAAATTGTAGCTTGCTACAGATCCCCCACCATGCCCCAGGATTCTCACTCCTCATTTCATGATACACTGGAAAATATTAGGGTACAACCTAATACCCTAATAATGGGCGATTTCAACTACCCCACCATTAACTGGGAAAACTACTCATGTACCAACTCTTGTGCTCTTTTTCTAGAATTCATAAATTTCAATGCCTTAGATCAACTTATCCACACCCCCACCAGAGGCACCAATATCCTAGACCTGGTCATTACCAACATGGGCAACCAGTGTCCCACACAAGAGATCAATTCCTCATTGGTCAGAACCGACCACAAGCAAATCACCCTAGACTTCCACATCCCAGCCCCACCTCCCATTAGGGAAACCAACGTAAAAAATTTCTCCAAAGCCAACTTCATGCTTCTTAAGACAGAAGTGGCAAACTTCACGACACCCATGCTGATGGACAATAGAGATACGACTGTTGAATCCTATACAATTGCACTTTATAAGCACTTACACGAGTGCATAGATTGTGCAATCCCTAACAGAACCAAGATGCTATCCTCCAAAAAAGGAAGCCAATCTGGTGGTCCCCTGCTATAAACAAACTCTACAACAGAAGAAAGAAACTGTTGCAAAAAGAGTAAAATCCCATGATTGGAGGAACTCTGTGGTCAGCCTCAGTAAGAAGCTGAGATTCCTCATAAATCCTCCAAAGCTAGTTACAAAAACAAAATTGCCACTGATTCTAAAGACAACCACAAAGCATTCTATAGCTATGTCAAGAATCTCAATGGCAACACTCAGATCTGCTCTGAGTTACAGCACAATGGCACTAAATATACAGAACCAACTGATATTGACAACATCCTGGCAGATTGGTTCAGTGCTAACTTTACCCCTCTCTCATCCCCTAAAGGGCCCATCTCTATACCGGAAGAATGCAAAGTACCTGTAATCACAGCTGCACAGGTAAAAAACACACTCTCCAAAGCCAAGAACACAGCATCCATGGGACCTGGCAACATCCCAGGCTGCGTTCTACATGAACTACAGACTGGCACCCCACCTAAGTACCATATTCAATCATAGCCTCACCTCAGGCTTTGTGCCCACTGAATGGTGCACAGCAACAGTTATCCCACTCCACAAAGGGTAAGCCACCACGGACCCCAGGAATTACCGTCCCATTAGCTTGACGAGCCTGGTCTGCAAGGCTATGGAGCGTATAATCATGGAACTTATAAACATTGACATTGGTAATCTCCAAACTCAGGACCCTACCCAGTTCAGGTATGTAAAAGGCAGATCATGTCTCCTAAACATGATAGACTTCTTTGAAGCGGTCACCAAAGCTGTAGATAAGGGTAAAGTGGTACACACAGCCTATCTAGATCTCACCTAGTCTTTCAGCACCATCCCCCACTCTGGAATTATAGACAAACTCACTAAACTAGGTATAAATCCCTATGTCACAAGATGGGTTGCCAACTGGCTCACTGACTGAACCCACAATGTGAAAGTAGCAGACTCTAAATCCAACTTCAGACCAGTGACAAGTGGAGTACCACAAGGTTCAGTCCTAGGTCCTCTCCTGTTTGGTATCTACTTCTCTGAAGTACAGGCTAACACAGAAGGTCTTTGGCTAACAAAGTTTGCAGATGACTGCAAACTAGGAGCCATAATCAAATTTCCTAATGATGTGGACATCCTACAAAAGGGCCTCACTGAGACAGATTCCTGGTGTCAAAGCCATGGCCTCAAGCTCAGTGCCAAAAATTGCATTGTCATCCCTTTTGATAAAAACTCTGTACCCATGAACTATCACATAGGCGGTAGTCTACTTAACACAGAAAGTGTGATAAGAGACCTTGGGGCACAGGTGGACAGTAGTCTCTCATTTGATAATCACATCGCCACAGTAGCCAGGAAATCCCTCTATGTGGCACACGTCATCACAAAAGGTTTCTCATCCAGGAAAAAAGAGGTCATTGTTCCGCTCTGCTCATCACTCATTAGACCCATTATAGAGTACAACGCCCCTTTTGGTATGTACCTCACAAGACATCTACAACAACTGGAAAGGCCACAGAAATACCTCACAAAGAGGATTACTGGCCTTAAACAGATGTCCTAAGCAGATCATCTCAAAAAATTCCAGCTTTACTCTGTTGCATATCGCCTACTCAGAGACGATCTCTGCCTAACATACAATGCTATGTCAAACCCAGAGCTGTTGAACATGCTCCACATAAAGAAATCCCAATCCCTTCGAGATACATGCTCTAGGGACCTAAACCTTGTCACCACAATAAACAGAACATGCTGTAGGGATAGATTCTTGTCTCAGAGACTTCCCATACTCTGGAACAAACTATGTATCTATATCAAATAAAGCTCCTCATTAGCACTCTTCAAGAAAAATCTTGATGATTGGATGGGAGATAGGAAATTCACCCCGCGGATCACTTCTGTGGCTCTGCTTGGCATGGGCACAGAAAAATAATTTTCTTGGGTGGCAAAAGCCAGGGTACCATCTGGCTAGGCTTAAATAGGCCCCCGGGCCAATAGCCTAGTACCTATCTATGAACCTATGAACACACACATGCAAACACACACACACACACACACACACACACACACACACACACACACACACACACAGACTTTACCCAACACATCCACACACCCACATCCAGTCATCAACAATTAACTCCCCCAAAACAGAATGGAGGTCTTGGTAACACTCAGCCATGCACTGACACATGGACAAATATGTATGCATGAATATAAGCACAACAGACATACACATCTAGACACGTGCAAACTAACATACCCCCACCACTACTTCTTCGCTGAATGTACCTGCCCTGGTTCAGTCATAGTGAAGAAGCACATATGAGAGGCAACTTTTTCTACCATTGTTCATGACAAGGAGCATTATCACCCTCTGAACATATGAATTCCGCTACTCCTAACACACCATCAGCTCCATCACAAGATATAATCAGCTGCTAGCATATGGCTAGAGATATCATACAACAGCTGATAGACATGTACCACCTTCACAAGGAATCTCATTAGATGCATGGAATATAAATCACTGTGAATAGTAATTTGTATGCAGCTTTGACTACTCTTGCAAAGGGACTTTCCAGTGACCACCAGCAGACATGTTGGAAGTATTCCAGATATCAGACTCTTAAATCATATATCATTTTCTTGTAGTGATACTGCAGTATGTGGAGGAGCATATGTGGTTCCAAATAATCAATGAAAAGAGAAACAGAACGATATGGATGTTCTATAAAATACCCATTTCCATGAGTCAAGGCCAATGACTGCTCCCTCATCACTATCAAAGCCCCACCTGGACCATATAGACATCAGTGCCATGACTATAAGTGTTTCTATTATGTGAACAGCCAGGATGTTTGCAATGTACAAGTTATCATATACAATGTGTCTGTGCACCATCTAGGCCATTCCCATGATTCTAACTTATGATACATGTCTGAGCTATATCAGTGAATTTTGGTAGGGTGACTTCCTTCAGGGACATTTAATTGGTGATGCTGGATATGCATTGGAGCCATGTTTGCAACCCAAGCAGCATGGTTAAAATGCAGTACAATGCCACACTATTACACAACTGAAACATCACTGAGTGTATGTTTTGACTAAATAAGGCCTGCATCCACTATGTACATATGTTAAAGTATGCTTCTGAAACCAGCCGCAAGATATATGTTGTCTGGGCAATAGTGCACAACACGATTGCATACAGGTGTCTAGAGTAGGGGAATGATATTGAATGATGAGACAGACTAGAGCCAGCAGTAAAGATGGTCCAAGTTGAGGATCCTTTGGAGGAACTGGATACAGGTGAAGACCGTTCAAAGGAGAGGTTGGCACAATGTGCTATGGCTCTGGCAAACAGATGGCATCTGGTTCACAAGTATGGTCCTGATCAGGCACAACAATGATTAAAACTGATGCATGCAGTACTACTACCAGGCTCTGCCTTACTGTGCATTCACTGATCATGCTGTGCATCAGGCATCATCTACACATATAACACAGATGTAAGGGAGGGGAATAGCATTAATCAAATACAGGGATGGGAAGGGGCACAGTGACTGAAATCAGTAATATGCACAGAGTTGGTGCATTTAATAAGGGTTTGCAAGGTAATGTGTGATATGGTTAGGGCATTTAGGAAAATAGAGTATACTGTGTAGAACAGAGGTAATGTTTTTTAAAAGGGTAGGTTTCCAGCAGTACTGTGTATGCATTGAAAATGGATGTCAGATGAAACAGCTCATGCTAATGTTAATGCACTGTATACATGTGTAAGAGACAGAGGTTCTGAGACCTCATATGGAAAGGATAGAAATCATGAATGGCCATGGCTGTAGGTGCATCCCATCCAAGGAAAAGCATTGGCATCAACAGCTCCCCAACAGAGGCAACTGTGAAGCCTGAGTCCATGACTGCCTAGATGGCATATGTTTGATCATGACTTACTTCATGTTTTCACAGGTGGCCATTCCATGTGAGGTGTGAAGGAGGCAGCAATACATTAATGTGATCTATCTACTCTGTGAGTGTACCCACAGTGAAAGCAAAAGAGTTGTGACCATTGGTTTAGCATCAGCCCTGGTGTTTACAGGCAGCTGGATGTAGGGTGTCAATGATGGCACCCACATGCCTTTCCAAAAGACCACTGGGTAGAGCCATGTATTAACAGCCATCATGTATGCTGTCTCAAAGGCCATGTAATACAATAAACATCTCTTTCTTGGAGTTGGAGTCACTTGTCTGTCCCTGGATGATCCCCTGCACTTTCATTATGTAATACTTGTCGTGGCATCCATATCAAACAATGACCAGGAGGCATGTCTGTGATGGCCACCTGACTGTTGGTCCTGTCCCCTTTCTCCATACCCTGTTTAGCTGCTGTCACCAACTGCAGGTACAGGGGCAATGGACAAAGTTGCATCATGAGTATGTGTGCCAGGTATGAGTTGCCCTACCTTGGCTCCTGGCAAAGTGGGGGAAGGTTCAGCAAGCAAGAGAGCTGTGTGACTGGAGATGGGTGATAGTATGTTATCTATTCTCACCATTACTGGCATTGTCACTGTGCCTTTGGACTCTGCTGCCATAAAGCTGCCATCACTATGCACAGGTAATGTCAGGCATGCCCTTTTGCATATATGAGAACTCAATAGCCATAACACCTGTGAAAAGAGACAGATAAACACCTATGTGTAGCATCATTAATTTGTGAAAATTCCACAGCACTGTGATGTGTAGCATTATTGATAACAGTTAAGCCAAGAATGTAAAGAAATGTATCTTACATGGTATGCCTTCATGCCTGCATTCTGTATGTACCTGTAGAGGAAAGACCATGGTGTTGAGCATTAATGAGCACACAACACAGTGTGACACTTAACTGTGTTACAGCAATAAGTTAATACCAATGAACTGCATCCCCATCAATAACATTGGATGGGGCATCCAGTTTGACTACCACATCCATGTGGACTCCAGCTGTCACTGTCCTTCCTTTCTCCCCAAACATGGACAGCAGGGACACTGAGCTATAGCCATCCTCTCTTGTTCAATGAAGTGGGCCATTTGGGGAGTATGCATGATCATGTTAGTGATCTGGAGGTGCACCTGATACACTGTTCTGTTACAGCTACTGACAGCATTCACATCCATTGTCAGCTCAATTCAGACATAGTTACAGAAAACCCAGTTGCTCTGTGTCATGTGCCCACCAACTGTGCTTATGTAGAGCCTGCAGTAGCACATGTTACTCTGCCTAGGAAACTTTTGTTATGTACTTTTCTTTGGTGCCGTGTTTGACATGTAAATTGGGATGTATAGCTATTGTCGGGAATGGGCACATTATATTCATAACAACAGCTGTAGGGTAACCACAACAACTTGCCTAGTGTGCCTTTATAAGATGCAGTACCTACCATACCCCATTTTGACATGACAAGTCTCTATAGCATTCCAGTAAGGCAGCATATGGATGGGCTGTATTGTGACATGAAGCCTATCAGTCAACTACAACTATCTGTGACCAGTAAAGTACTGTCATCATATATGCCACATATTTACAGTAGCCATGCATCTATTAACCCTTTTCATTACCAGTTCTTGTTGTCCCCTATATTTCACATGTGTTACAGATATGTAGACAGTGTGAATATCAACACTGTTCTCTCTGTCTATTCTACATAACAGTAGTCAGATTGTACATAACACAGTCCCACAGTCAATATTTTGGTGGGCTACTGCTGTGTGCACTTAAGCCCTGCTCCTAGGCACACTATTCAATCCATCCTGTACGCTTCACACACCTGTTTGCAGGTGACTATAGAGGCCCACAAAAAAGCTTCATATTTATCCATTCCCCAACCATCCCACCCCTCACCTGCATGAGGCCTGTCTATTCTTACTCTGTCACATGTTATGCTCTGCTATAATCTGTACAGTACTCTGGATATGTGACACAGAGCACCATCACACACTTCCCTGTTATGTGCCACAAATCACCATCACACACCTCCCTGTTATGTGCCACAGAGCACCATCACACACCTCCCTGTTATGTGCCACAGAGCACCATCACACACCTCTATGTTATGTGCCACAGAGCACCATCACACACCTCCCTGTCCCACTACCCAGATGTAGAGCAACCTCCCTCCAAGAACAGCAACAGAATACTGATGTTACCCAGTTTTTTCTTCCCTTTTGGCATTGCACCATATACCCTTCCAACTGTATAAGCAAGAAATACTCACTACTAGTTCCACTTGCTATTCTAGAAAGCTTCTGCTGTGTGATGACCTTTGGAATGGTTGTGGCTCATTTATCAGACAGTTTCACAACTCAAAGAATGGCAGTTGTAGCAGTTAGACAATTTAGGGCAAATGTATCTGAATAGCATATGTAATTCACTGGATACCGTCCTTAGACTGCACAATGAAGTTTGTTCTTGGATGTGCACATAAATAGATGACTTTAAAGAACTCTGGCATGTTTGGGCAGTCCTTATATTTGTTGCAGCACTGCAGCTTGATTGCTCATCCTCATGCCATAGGAGCACTATATTGCAGGTATGGACATGCATGTAGATTGTAGTAGGTACATGCCTTTAGGCCAGTATGTTTTCTCCTCAATACTCTCCAGACATGATGTGTGCTAATGCACAATTATTTTATTTATTTATTTTATTTTACATTTGTTAACCGGGAAATTCCGACTGGACCAGGTCCATTTTCAGCAGAGGCCCGGGGAGAAAAGCTCCAACATCAAGTTATACAAATACAGTACATCCAGCATAATACACAAAACAGGTTACATCATGTATGCTGAGCATAGTAATATAACAAGAATTAATAAAAACACTCCAGGTAAGATATAGAACATGGGTAAAAAGACAATGTCAGTCATACTTTGGTAAGAAAAGAAAATATATCAAGTAAGATTCTACAGTTAAAAGTACCCTTTCAGATGACCAAGCCGACAGGGGAACAGGTGGTATTGGTTTCCATCTCACTACCCTAATGCCCATTGATACATATCAGTGAACAACTGCAGCATAAAATGACCACAGATTTGCTAACCATTTCCTTTATACTACAACCTATGAAGTAGCAGTGACTTCTGAAGACACTAAGTAAGCTGGGGTTCCTGTGAACTGTAAGAAAGAAAACAAAATCTTTCTGCAGCAGAAAAGTGGATGAACGGGGATGGCTTGCCATGATAGTGATGCACTCTAAGAAACAATGCCAGCAGTGATATAGTGCCCTGAATAAGCACTACTTCAAACTTCTTAAGCAGTGAGAAGAGGAGGTTAAAGACACTGAAACAGAGTTCCTGTTACTGATGTGGTGAACTGTAATTAGGTAAGCATAAGTGTCTAGAAATATACAGGACACCTGGGCCATGTACAGTTATTTTTTTGTTTTCTATTTTACAGCACATGTTGAAATAGAAATATATATGCTAATGTGCCAAAGGTGACAGATATGACTGTATATACATAGCATGCATCTCTCTCTCTCTCTATCTGTCTATCTTTCTGTAGCTAAACATAAATCTATAAATAATATTATATCACAAAAGGTAGAAAACTAAAAAAAAATCATAAATGGTAGGACAAAAAAGAGACAACTAAAAATGCAGAATGACTCATAATCTATAAATAATATTATATTACAAAATGTAGAAAACTCAAGAGAGAGAACCATAAATGGCAGAATAAAAAAGAGACAACTAAAACCACTGAATGACTCATAAGAGTGAATCACAAACTTTGAATAGTGCTCAGTAAAAACAATGCTAACCACTAAATCCCAGCTACAAAAACAAGATTAAGTGTCATCCTGGTAATGATATTGTTAGGAAGAGGGTTTTTAATAACATGCAGTGTAGGATCATGGTTAGGTTTAAGGCCAGGAGTATGGTTAGGCATAAAGTTACAGTAAGAGTTATTACACATGAGTAATGTTGCAGATCCTGCATTAGTTTTTTGACTTGATGCTGAAGCACATGGACACGCATATTTCATTTCCAGACACAGCAGATGAAGTAACCACCATGATGCACACATATAGTTGCTTAGCCTATTTCCCTGATGTCCTGGTGGTATTGATTGTACTCAAATTGGAATCAACTGCCCTGCTCCACAGTATATCAGCCATAATGGATTCCATTCCATCACCTACCAGCACATGGAACTAGACACGATTTGTCTGTGTGCCACCCAGACACTTCCCATGATGCCTCCATCTGGCCATGTACTACCTATACCAGTGGTTCATGTTGGGTAACTTTCTGGGTCATCTAGTTGGTAAGTTCACATGTTGCCACCAAGCCTAGTCCCATGAACATAGATAGCAGACCAGTCATAATAGCATGTGAAAAGTTCACATGTTCCCACCAAGGCTAGTCCCATGAACATAAATAGCAGACCAGCCATAATGGCATGTGCTACTGTGTGTTACAGGTGTTGCTGTCCATCCTGAAGCTATAGCTGATGACCCCCATCCACAGACCCCTGGACCATGGTGGACATAGCATATAAAACTACACTGTCCAAGATTTATAATATCATAGAATATCTGTACAGATTGTGAATGCCCACTTCCACTGACTTGATAAATTTGGAATCACATCGTAGTATGCTTCACAAACTGCAACAAGATAGCTGTAGTATCAGCCATCATTTTCTTCATTGTGTTACAAATACTGTTACAAGAGGAGGCCATAGTAGACCTGACATACCTGTGGCAGGATTGAAGGATAAGCCAGGTAAGGAGCCATCAGATGAGACATCTGTGGTGGCAAACATTCACGTGAGGTAAGAACAGGCACAATACATCTGGCAAAAATGTGGCATCTGGTCCATAACTAATGACCATGACAAGACAAAAACAGATAAAACATTGATGCATGTATTAACATCTTCAGAAATTGAGAGTTCACACTGTATATTAGACACATCATACCGACATAAGACAAATGGCTGGCCAGGGCACAATCATCATCACATTTATGGGTGCTGTGTTACATGGTTACAAGGGAAACTGCAATGGTAGTATAGGTGAAGAGATCTTGAGTGGTGCATACAGTAGCAAAACACGTGGCAAGATTATTGCGAATCAGGTATCATTTGATGGGGTAGAGCCTTCATTGGGGGAACTCTAGTCAGTTGCACTATTTTGATTTGCAGTGTCAGGGAATGGTGTAGCACATCAGATTCATGTGTGGAATCATAGGCCCTGCTGTGGTGTTCCATCAGAATTATAACACCAATGGCCCCAAAAATGGGCATAGGAAGGTGGTACGTGTGGAAAGGTTGCAGTGTACTGGGCTAGCACTGAACAGCAGGGAAGAAACTGGATTATCCGATGGGGTGTTCCCACAGGTGAAGCCAGAATGACATCTGCTATGCCATGTGATTAGCCGGGGCAATTGTTGGAAGCAGCCACTGGCAACGAGAACAACGCAGTCATCATTAGAATAATGTGTGTCATTTGTTTAAATCTGTTGTACAATCCTGCATTGTGCTTCCATTCTCTGGCATAGCCATGATGATCATTTTGCTCTATGCTCATGGATATCCCAACGGATGAAAAATGGGCCACTGGTGCCCCTACCAGCTGTGTCTGCTCAAGGTTCCTATATGCAGCATCATTCTTCTTGCACTTCAAAATGTTCTGTAGCCCCTACAGTCATTACAGATCTTCTGACAGGTTATTGGGTGTAGTTAATATCTCTGACAAGGTATGATAAGTGACTGTCTATACCTTGATCATTGTTTAATACATCTGCAGATTGATGACAAGTGTAAAACCCAAGTCAAGGAATGTTCTGGAGTTATGATACAAATGCCCACTTTCACATCTCTCCATTATGCCATATGGATGCACATTTAACACAGTGTGACCCTCCAATACTCATTATGGAGGGGATGACAGTGTATTGGAGTAGGGGCAAACATGGAAAAGGCATCCCTGTTAGGGTTGATTACAGTACTTTTGTGTCACCAGATGGTGTGAAGTACATAGGTTATAAGTGCATAGGTTAAGAGTTTTGGCTAATGACCACTAAGACCTTTATAAGCCTAGCTGTGCAACCTACCCCAGTTGTGCCCCTATGTATCATGGGTGTTTATTAGAAGGGGGTATGTTAAGAAATTTCTATATGTTATGTGGGGGGTTGTTAGTTTTGGTATTAGTTTCTGCTTCTCTGTCACAAACATGGGGGTCAGACCAAGAGTGAATTTCCTACTTTCACTCCATTAGTCAAGGTTTCACTTAAATAAGGTTAGGGATGAACTCTCCTTCACAGGAATGGGGGATCCTCTGAGACACATATCTGTCTCACCAACATATCTTATTTATGTCACAAGCAAAATTTAAATAATTGGATCTAGCAATCCTGTTGCTGGTTGGTTTGCAGATGTGCAAAAGATCCAGCCAAGCTGGATCCAAGATACCTTGTATGCCAGATGTAGATCACCTATCAGTAACCTGTAGGAGACAAAATATAGAGATAGGGCTTTAAGGTAATCCATATAGGACAATGTGTTTATACCCTAGATTCTCCTGGTTAGTAATGCTTGTTGACATTCCAACTGTTTCATATATCTGATCACGTACATGCTTAAGAGGGCATTATACTCAGTGTTGAGTCCGATAAGGGTTGAATAAAATGGCACAATGACTTCCTTGTACATGGATGCCACGGACTTAGTTATAAGTGTGTGACATAGAATGATTTTCTCACTGCCTTTGCCACATGTTGTTCAAAGGTCAGATTACTGTCCACACTTGTTTCCAGATCCCTGACTAGTGGGTAAACTCTTAGGGGTGTCTTATCTATGGAATAATTAGCCTGGATGGTAGTTTTACCAAATGGCTACACTGTAATGTAGGTCTTGGCACTCAGTTTTAATCTTTGACTTTGGCACCAGTCATTTATCTGTGTTAGACCCTTTAGTAAGATGTTTTTTTCATGGGGGAATTGATGATGGGTCCCAGCATGCAGTCATCTGTGGACTTGGTCGGCCAAAGTCCCTTGAATTTAGCCTTTACCACTGAGAAGTAGATGCTAAACAGGAGCGTTCTTAGCACATTGGCATGAAGTAGCCTGCTGATGGCCGATCTCTTAGAGGAGGTTATTTCACCAATCCTGACTTCCTGGGACCTGTATGTGAGCAAGCTGGCAATCTAGTGAGGTATGGTGAGGTTTATGCTCAATGTCAGTTTGGAGTGTTTGTCAACTATACTTGTGCTGTGGTGCCTCCATTGTGTTGAGTTTTCTAGCTAGTGTATCTCATTATGTAGGAGTTCTAATCTCCCTGCAGTCAACTGCTGTGTAGTCAGAAGCACATGACTGTGTATCCTACTGTGAGCAGTACAGTATTGTGAAGTACATATACTTGGTGGGAGGTTGGCATAATGGTAAAGGTGTTTACCTTATAGACACAAGATGCAGGGTTTGATTCTTACATGGGTTAATTGTCTAGGCTTTAAATGGCCCAAAAGGACAACTAGTCTAGTACTAACTTATGAACTTAAATACCTTTGGCAGTTCTAAGTAGAAAGTGTGTGCCACTTTTTCCTTATCCATTTCCTTGGTGACATTTTCAAAAAAATTCACCACATTTACTAGGCATTATCTTCCCTAGACAATGCTAATCTGAGTTAAGTCCAGTATTTGAAAGTTACCTATGTTTTTGTTGACCATTTCCATGATAATTTGTCCAATGGCATCACATATTGGACTACTCAGACTAATAGGTCTGTAGTTTCTGGAGTCAATTGATGGCCCACCCTTGTTAAGTGTGATATCCATTCCAGTCCTACATTCTCTTGGTACAAAGCCTGTCTTAAGTCTAGCATACCTCTCAACTGTACAGATTTTTGCAGCATGTCCAGATTTTGCCTCATGTTTTTTGGTCTTTTCCTCCTAAAATATTAAGTTTTCTGACAAATCACAGAGAATTGAAGTCAGGAAAAAAAATGACTGACAATGGAGTTTTGGACTTCATATCATTCAGAAAATCCATGCTTATGCATAACCTGCTGTTCTAGTAACATCCTGTTTATAAGAGCAATATTTAAAAATTGTCCCTATTTTTGGGCCTTTATCCCCCAATTATATATGGTTTCATCCAGATTTCTTGCTCTAAGAAGTTGAGATATGGAAAAGTGACACATATAGTCCTGATGGGTCATGTGTCAAGCTATTTAGAAGTCATCCCGTTATATTGTTGAGGACCAGTGAGACTGTGTTTTGGCCTTGGACCTGCTCCCTATTAATAGTCGGAGGGGTTATGCTAGTAGGTATTTTGTGGAGGAAGGCAGTAGGGGAGTGGGAGGTGAAGTCTGAATTAAATTAGTTAGCCATCAAGTTTGCTATGGTGCTCTGCTCACTGAAGGTGGCACCATTGAACACCAGTTTGACACACTGATGTGTGCTGCCTTTAAGGTTTTGGACATAGCTGTAGAAGACCTTGTGGTTAACTTTAGCCTTTTGGGGCTATCCTGACTTTGTAACTGACCTAGTTGTACATAATTATTTCTCTTATTTTCCTGTTTAATTTAATTGGAAAGCACCTATAATTATGGGAGTTGCTCTTCCTGATTTTAACCATGACATTTTCCCATTTGTTATATACCCTCATTAGGTTAAGATTCCACCAGAGTGGTTTAATTTTAGAGGTTATTTTTGGCTTACTTCCAGTAGGTACAGTAGCTTCTATACAACCATTTATAGGTCTATATTATAAGAACAAATGCTTGAAATGTCGAATACGAGTTTATCGACACGTTTTAAGCGAATGTTCTCATGATCAGAACCTATAAATGTCACAACTCTTTATTTTGAAAAAGCATAGTCAGCCAACACATGCAAACAAATGGCCAACGTAAACACGTCTATACTATTCATACTTCTGTTCAACTATGTTAAATAAAAGAAATAAGTTCAAATAATATTCAATATTAGCATAACATTCGAATATAGTTAAAGCCATACTTGTAGCGCATATATGGTTACAAAACATTTATTTACTGCACTCGTAAATTGTAGTTACATATTAGTTATAAAACTTAGTGAGTCACTGAGTTTACTGTGATACACACACGCTGTATACTGCAATGGCGAATCCAACACTGTTTTCACCTGGAGTCATGAGAGAATATTAATAAAGCTGAATACAGTCAAGATTACTTTTTTACTGGCTGTTGCAATGTTGTTAAAAGTGTAAAGCAGTCGCTGTGTATTTCACACATAGGGTTCACTAGGGTGGATTTATTTAAGTTGAAAATACTCTGAGTTATTTGTTGTTGTTGTTGTCTTTTGGCTTTTCCCAGTTAGGGGTTGCTACAGCGGAACTCAGGTCTGCTAATGATTGGCAGTAGATTTTCACAAACGCCGAGGTGCCAGCTCAATGTTCAACCTTCAACGAAGGCACGCCCATTTACGCATGTCTTTCGAACGCCCACCCAACCGCGGGGAGGACATGCAGACACCACACAGAAGCCACTCCCCGCACTCCAGCCGAGATTGTAAATAGTTTAATTGATTCAGGTTAGAATTTAGAATGAATGTAAGGTATGTGGGATGTGTTTATGCTTTTGGTGTGTTTCAAATATGTATTCACTGCTGCACTAGGGGAACGGTGTTGGCCAAACAAAATTTTTCGACAATATGAGTTTCAACCCTATCAGTGTTTTCTTAAAAGAGTGTTCACTTAAAATGTGTCGATAAATACATATTCAACATTCTACGCATTCGTTCTTTTAATATAGACCCCCATTTACATGGGATAGGTGGAGTATTGAATTTTGGCAAACTATCATTTAATAGGATGCAGTTTGCTTTGGAATAGTTCCTAACTGTCACAGGGTTTGCTGTGGTTACCAAGTTGTATTTCATTTCAAAAGATACAGCTTTGTGGTCCAACCTCACCAGTGAGGACATGACATTGGGGGGGGGGGTGATGAGTACCAGGTTCAGTATGGCTAAACCCCTAGTGACTATGCGCACAATCTGGTCAAGCATATTTGTGTTAGTAAAGTCCAGGAATCCTCATGCCTGCAAGTATGAGGCAGAGTATGAAGGGTAGTTAAGTCTGACATGAATAAGGCATTTGGTTTAATGGTGGGTGTCTCCATTAGGTCTGGGTATGAGCTATGTGATTCTAGGTGCATAGTGGATGCCATATAGCTTGCTATAATATGGCATGCCATCATTAATTCATTCAGACTTTAGAGACCAAATGACATCAGGGATGCACAGACTTGTTCTAGATCCTCTCTGACAGTACATAAGTGTAGCCCCCATCACCATATGGTATATAAATTACTGCATTTAAGTCCTCTACATAGCCCATGGGGACATATACATGCACATGCCATGTAGTGCAGCTTCTCTTTTTCACATTGCTGATACCCAGTATGAGAGAATTGTATATATCTTTGTCTAAGTAAACCATACAAAGGTTTAGTTCGATAGCATACAGGAATGGCCCTTTCCCCTACTCACCTATGGTATCCTCTGAGACACTCAAACTGTCATTACCGGCCCAGCTCCCACGCCCAAGCCATTGCCAGGTGTAAGGATTATTTTCCACAGTGAATGATGCCAGGACTTCCTCCATCTCTGGAAGATGTATCTGTGTCAGTGGCTCAGCCCAGTGGTCAGCCACTCCCCTGACAATTTACTGTGTCTTGACGTTAGGATGCAGTAACATATCAGTGATCCTGTGATACATCTATTTCATTGTTTTATTAAGGATAACCAATCCCTGCCACACTTAGTCCTTGAAAGCCTTGTCTGCTTTATACTTCTAAAACACACATTGCAGGTGTACCATTAAGACCAGTAATAATGCCACTTTCTCTCATGAGGTGAAGTACCGAGTGTGGAGACTGATTTTTGTCAGTTAATTGTTGAAATGATGCGGTTTGCATGCAATGTCATGTTAAAATGATTTATGGCAACAATGCCGGTATTAATGTTACATTATGACAGCCAAGTATATTTATACCTAATATGCATCCTACTATTTTAATGTTTGTAAGAACTTGTGAGAAGGGTATTGAAGTGCATTTACAAAACAGAGATCGATATAGATATTGTAATTTCAGCAATAAGGAAAGGATGGCCATGAAACAATTATGTGAAGATTCACGTTTGGTTATAAAACCCACCAACAAAGGCGGAGCTGTTGTTGTGATGAGTAAAGAATATTATTGTCAACAAATACAGTTATTACTTAGTGAGGCAGATGTGTTTAGCCTGATTTCACCTATTATGGTTCATAGGTACATTCAGAAGGTACACAAATCTTTGGACAATATGCTAAGAACAGGTTTACTGGAAGAATCTTTATATGCCTTTTTGTATGTGAAACATCCAACTATTCCAGTATTCAAGGCCCTACCAAAAATCCATAAAGATTCTATAAACCCACCCCTTAGACCCATTGTTTCTGGGAGGGGTGGGTCACTGAAAATTTATCAATATATGTTGAATGTATTTTGAGGGATATTGTCTGGAGATATTTGAGGATTGTGAAAGATACAGCCAGTTTCTTGCAATCTTTAGAGACACATATGGAAATTGAACATGACACTACTTTTCTATTTGTCACTTTAGACATTAAAAATATATTTACTGTGATAGATAATACATATGGCATTACCGCCATTGAATGTATATTGGAAGAAGTAGGTCTTGACACAAACGTCAATCTGCACACTTGCACTTTGTTAAAATTGATTTTGAAGAATAACTTTTTTGTGTCAAGGGAAATATTACCCACAAAATCAGGGCATATGGATAGGTACACCCTGCGCAAACTTTTATGCCAACTTAGTCTTAGCACACTGGGAGGGCTCAGTGATTTTTGATGACAGTAATAAGTGGTTAAATAAGATAGGCCGTTACTGCAGATTTGTAGATGATGTTTTCTTTCTTTGGAGAGATATAGCTGCAGAACTAGACATGTTCATTGCATGTATAGAATCCACCACAATTTTTTTCAGATTCTCTAAAAATGCCTCTGACATACAGATAGACTATTTAGATGAATGTATAAACAAGAGTAATGGCTGCTTGGAAACCTGTTTATACAAAAAAAACATGCTGGAAGAACAGTACCCTAGAATTTGACAGTATGCACCTACAGTATATTTTTAACAACATTATAAAGGGGAAAACATGTAGAGTCTCCAGACTTTGTACTAAAGATGAAGAGTTTGAACATGATATTAAGGTATTGGAAAATAACCTCTTGAAAAGGGGATACAAAGAAGGATTGTAAAGAAAGAGATAGCCCATGTTAAACAAAAAAGGTTTACCAATGCCAAACCTTGGTGCCATCACAATAGAACATTTGTAACAGGGACAACACAGGATGTGAATATGAATCAGCCACACATGTATCTCACATACAGTAATGACATAGGAGGCATTTGCCAGATTATTAGGAATAGCTGGGGGATTTTGTCATCAGATGACAAGATCTCAAAAGTGGTGGGGGCACAACCCAGATTCATTTTTAGGAGGAACAAGAATCTGAAGGACATTTTATGTCATGAACCGCTAGTGAAAGTTAAAAAAGCTGTTAAGATACATAGGAAATCATCTTTGTCAGAGCTGCAAAGCCTTATACATATAAAAAAGGACAATCTCTTTGTACATCCAAGAACTAAAAAATCCTATTTTTTGAACACATATGCAGACTGCAATACACAGAATGTTATCTATTTAGTGATGTGTCGATCTTGCATGGCATATTATGTAGGCAAGACGAACTGTAGACTGAAGGATAGGATCCTTAAACATATGTCAGAAATCAGGCTAAATAACAAGTTGCACTATACACCCACATCCAACAGAACCATGGCCATACTTTTTCTTTTGTGGTGCTGTGGTAGCGTTGTTGCCTCACAGTTAGATGCTGCCCGTTCGATTCTCAGTTAGAGCGTCTTCTTTGTGGCGACATGCGTGAATGGGCATTCCTTCGGTGAAAGTTGTGCGTTAGGCCAGGCAAGCCAGCATGTAAAAATCTACTGCCAATCATTAGCGGACCGGAGTTCCGCTGTGGCGACCCCTAACCGGGAAAAGCCGAAAGACACAAACAAACAAACAGGTTGTGAATCAGAAAGCTATAATGGGTGATATTCAGAATGAAACAGAATACATGGAGATGAGATGGATTATAAAATTAGGGGCTGACGAAGCACCAGGAATTAATGCAGTTGTACCTTTAAAGCCAGCCTTGAAAAAAGGGCAGACTAAGTACTGAGTTTGATTTGTTATGTGTTTTATAAAAGGCTAAGCTGCTTTTAATGATGTACTATCTGATGAAGGGGCAACACCCGAAAGCACTTATAGAGCTTTCTACTTATTTTCATGACAGTTTGTTTTAATAAATATTGGATTAGTATACAGCCTGGTGGTTCCTGCTTTCTTTTTGCTGTTTTTCATGAGGTGAAGTATTCCAGACATTGCTGTTTCTTCAGTCCCATGCTAGGACATGTACAGCTGTGATTTACACATGTTTATCAGTGCATGTATGCATAACAGTCAAGCTACAGCCTTGAGCAATGTCACAGAGTTGCAGTTCTGACACTGTACCATATTCTGTCAGTCATGGACATGTTAGCCATGGTTGGTACCAATAGCATAGTCTGTGTCTGGTGCACTAGCCACTGCCCCCCCCCCCACCATTGCTTATCCATTGGCTTTATGGTTGTATTTCCCTCTGGTTACCGTAATACTGTACTCAAGGGTAACACTTATACCTGAGGCATCATAATTGTGCTATGATTTGTTTTAAATTCAGTATTCCGTTGCCATTGTCATATGTTTCTTTGGTAGTTTGTTTTCTCCATTTCAGACCCTGTTTTAATAATCTACACTACATATATCTGCCCATATGTAGTTGTGTCCTTTTTTACTTATATTACAATGTTGCTCTGTTTTTTCTCTTTTCTTTTCCAAAGAATCAGAAGTGCTGCAGGCAAAGGGGAGGCATCAACCAGCATGAGTGCACTGGCTCCCATGCCAAATGTTGGGTAATCAGTAACCCAGCCCCAGACCTGCTTCTCTGCATTGTGATGAAGGACATCCTGTGGAAAGTGACCTGGAAGTCTCAATGATAGCTTCAGCTGCTGTTTATCTGGTGGGTGATATAGGCACCTTCTCAGAGACTGAAATAGAGTGACTCTCCTAGATCACCCAGTGTGAGGCGTTTTGACTGATTAGGACTGAAGTGGACTTGCAATTTGATATCCACATTGGAACTTCAGCATTTCAAATCATGTGGCTGGTTGAGTCTCATATCTCTCTAGAACTGACCATCAGGCCACCAGAAGTGTCTGCAGAATGGCATCTTGATAGTGTCACCAATGGACTGGCTTATTCCTACCTCTCCTAATTCATAGTGTTCTCCTTCCTTATGTGTGTCCGTTCATCTTCTTTTTGTAATCCATTCCTGCCTATCACAAGCTGTGCATGGTCTCACAGTCTGCCTATCACAAGCTGTGCATGGTCTCACAGTCTGCCTATCACAAGCTGTCAATGGTCTCACAGTCTGCATCTTTTCATTGTTAATTCCCTTGTGCTCCACTGTTTCTATTTATATTATCTTCTTCCAATCCATACATTTTCATTCTAGTTTCTTTAACTTCCATTCCTTCTAACATCACTTAAACCTGCACCTCAACAACATATGGTCTGACTACAGGTTTTAGGTCTTCTTCTAAATCTATAGAAGCTAGGGAAAATAGACTTCTAGTTCTGCCAGGATAATGTTCACAGCTTATTTACAGAGCACTGTTCTCACCTCCACCTCCCACCACCACAGTTTTAAAAGAGGATTTAATGCCCTTTAACTTCAATGAGCAGTCAAAGAGTTCTTTGTGTAATTCTTGATTGTAAAT
The DNA here is from genome assembly GCF_019279795.1 of Protopterus annectens. NCBI lineage: Eukaryota > Metazoa > Chordata > Ceratodontiformes > Protopteridae > Protopterus > Protopterus annectens. The sequence goes on along the minus strand of NC_056729.1, from coordinate 221,098,922 downwards.
GCAGGTCATTTTTATGTCCCTCTGTAAATCTCATCAGAATAATGGATTAATACCTGCCCCTGCAGGATTGCCACATGGTTTAGATATTGTCCCACTAGACTGAAAGGGGAACGGTCACACAGCTGTTTCTCTCTTTTCATGGAAATGAAGTCTACTACTAAAAAAAATATGCACTAATGGTAGAGTTTCAGAAATAACCTCTATATTGGCTAAATATGCTGAGAAGGCTTATAAAAGTTTGATGGGTGATATGGAGACTGTCATAACTGCACTGTCTGATCAACTCTCAGAGTATAAGGCCTATAATCATGACCTGCAGCAAAGGGTGCAGGAAATTACAGCAACGGTGGAATTTACTGAGAGCAAACTGATTGATTACAAAGACATGAATCATATGGCAACTATCAAGATAGTAGTAGTGCCAGAGAGGTGGAAGGGTAAACTGCATGGAATATCTCATCAACATGTTGGCTGTACAGACTGGCGTACTTCCACAAGATTTAATAATGGAATAGGTGCATCAGTTTCCTCTTCTACAGTGATTGAGAGCACAATATCCTAGATCAGTTGTGGCCCACTTTCTAAGCTATGCAACTAATGAGTGCATGTTACAGCAGCTATGGAAACCAGACAAAGTTTTGAAATAAATATGTCAAGAGTCTTCACTGAACAGGACAAATCCATGGATACTCACCCCTGCAGAGAGCAATTTCCAGTTGCTGCAAAGATTTGTAAAGTCATTAGGTGGAAATTTAAGCTATTTTACCCTGCAATCCTTAAGGTGCCTCTTCCTGGTAGTACAGTGTCTTTCTCTTCACCTGATGATGCCATACAGAAGTTCCAGAAGTCAGGATGACTCCATTACAGGCTCAGTTACATGTCTGGGGGAACAAGACGAGCCATCCACTAGCACTAATTCAACTCTGCTGAGGCAAACCTTTGACTATTTCCCTTTTTTAAAAAATGCCTGCATGAAAAGCCAAAAGGTGTGCATGTAGGCACACTAGTAGCAGGTGTGCATGTAGCCACACTAGTGGCCAGGACACTTCTTTCATCATAAAGCATTTAAAACTTTCCAATGGCGCTACTTTGCTATGCATCAGTGAGAGACTTTTTTGGGTGAAGCTTGTTTATGTTTATTGGCAGCTAGTTGAATTTGTAGACTATCTAAAAGAGTTTATTACTTTGTAGTCTTGTGGGGGGAAGTCACTTTATGTATTAATTGTATCTATGCATATAACTAGTTGGCTATTGTTTTAGCAGAACTGAAGTGTTTTGTTTATACTTCATTGGTCAGTAAACTGCCTTAGGTAGATTGGCTCCCAAGTACATAGATTCTGTCTTTTAGTTTTTAGAAATTTAGATACTATACTCATATTAGCCTACTTTCTCTTGTTTAGAATGTCACTGAAATGTTGTTTGATTGGTAATTTTTTTTTTTAAAAAGCCATGCATTTAGATATCTACTTGTTAATAAAAAGCAAAGTATAGCAAACGACTAATGGATGGCCTGATACAACAATAAAAATCAAAAAGATATAAAACAGACCAACCACCAGGGCTAAAAGCATAAGTTTATTCAACGAGAATAAAATAAAATAAAATAAAATAAAGAATAAGTGCTTTCGCACAGTAGTGCTTCATCAGATCCATAAAAATCATTAAGAAACAGCTCAAATTTAAATAGCAATCCACCAAACAAAAACATGGATTCAATGATGTAATGGTCAAGCCTGCAAGACAGGTTTTAAGGGGACAGAAGCATTTAATCCAGGAGAACTATGTGCTTGTAGTTTTATTAACAAATATCCCCACCTCTAATATTATGTTCAAGCATTTCCAACATAGCAACTCTAAAAGAATGTCCCTCATTAAGATTAATATGTTTAAAAAGAGCATTCTGATATCTAGATGTGGCCACACAGTATATATTTGTTTTAATGAAACGTGCTGCTAAGATGTTTATTTATTAACAATTTATTATCTTCTTTTTATATGGCAAATGTATGGTTATTGTTAAAATATGATCATGGAATATTAACAGAGTCTGCAATGGCTAGAAGGGTAGGAAAGTCTTTCATTTTCTTCACTTGTTGAACCACAATTGTTGTACTTCTAGGAAATGTTTTTATCCAATGCTGATCAAGCTACTTTATGAAAAGGGCTCTACACACATTGTTACTATTCCTCTTTACCTTTATGTCACTAAAGAGGAATGATTAAATTTTTGAGGAAGGATGCTCCCTTCGAATATATTGATATTATAGCAGATGATCAATGGAGATGTGTGATTGTGAAGGGGGTGGATGTTCTCTGTTGTTAATATTTATCCCTCGCCAAGTACAGACACTAAAGAACTAGATTTCTTAGTGAAAGAATTGGTGGGACTGAAGTTGAGTTTATCAGTTTTGTTGGGGACTGGAATCTGGTGTTTCCACCCATGCTTCCTGTAGGAAAGATATTTAAGAAATCTGTAGATCTACTGGGAATGAAGCATGTCTACACTCATGTGAGTAATGTTAACAGCACATATACATGCTTTACAACAAGGTACAATACTTTTTTGAGACTTGATGCATCTTATATAACAAGTGAGCATTCCCATTTGGTCTGCTCAGTGACAACTTTTCCCATTTTCTTGTCAGATCACGCTCCCACAAAAATCAACCCTTAAATTATAAGCATACAGTAATCTAGACAATATAAGCTGAATTTATCATAGAAAGTGGCTAGAGATATGATGGACTCTGCCTTCCATAGAGCTAAATTACTATTTGTAAACACCTTTTTTGAATTATCACTTGTGACATAGACAACTTTACATTTATACAAAAGTAATCAAACTGTATTACCAAATTAACATTAACAAACATTATACTTTACATATATTGCTATATATCATACAACCTAAGCAACATTACATAAATTACTCAATTAAACAACAAAAAACATCTTTATTAAACCATCACTTATGACACAATCATACATTTATATAAATAAAAACAAACCACACTGACCTAATCCTAGTTTCAAGCATTTTACATCAGAAACCACACTGACACACTCCTAGTTGCAAATATTATACATCACTTATAATCTACCCTTCTTTTAAACCTCATTTCTCCCCTGTGTGCATTGTTCCCACAATTCCCATTTTTCCTATGTAGTTTGCTCCTACCCTTTTCTAAAGATCTCAGTTCCAGTTGTGTTATCTCTGTTACTATATTCACTACCATTTTCTAGTAATTGTGTTTTGGCAGCCACCATAATTAGATACAGCAAGGCCTTACCATGTCTAGGCAATTCCAAATCTGTATCATAGTTCAGAAAAATCATTACCCTCATCACACCAATCTGCCCACCCAGCATCTCCAACAGTGCATCCTGGAGGGAATCCTTAAAGTCTGCCAACCCATCACACTCCCAGAAAATATATTCCCAAGTACATCTTTCTTCTCTGTCATACCTCCAACATAAATCCTAATCTTCTAGATTTTGTTGCATATTTGGAAAGCATACAAATATCCTCCCATCGTTTCTTTGTGAATTGCTTAGCCACTCTCTTTACCCAATCATTTCTATCCTCCTCTGATTGATTATTATAGTTATTGTGCAATTTTGTTATGCTCTACTAATTATTCATTTTTAAAAGCAGCTTCTGTTCTAGATTCTATGAAAAACTCTACCACTGCTGGTCTTTCATATAGGACCCCCTATTTCTTTCTCTTTTCCTATACTCTGATATCAATGCTTGATAGGGAAGGCAATCTCTAACCTGCAGTCCAAAAAAATTATTGGTTTCTTCCCATTCTTTTACCTTTCCCTCTCTAGTTATTTGCTCCCATACCTTGGTTCTTTTGCCACTTTTCTCCAATAAATTCCAGTCCCCTCCTGCCTATTGTCTATATCCCTATCAGCAGAATTTCCTTTCGCCATTCCTGTGTTGTCTTAGTTCTTAAAGTACTTTCTCCTACTTTATGGGTATAATTTTATGAATAATTATTGTTATTATCCTTAAAGGCCTGTATTCAAAATTATGTTGTGATCCTAGTGCCTTTGCCCTTACAGATATTTGGGATTCTTTAAAAAAGAAAATCATCTACAGAGGGGGGTTAAGTTTTCCTTTAAAGCCAGGTTAGCAGGACCTCATTTTGGCTTAAGAGCAGTTGGAAAAGGCTGTCACAGGTAATGAGATAAGAGTTAATATCATAAATGGACAGGCAGAGAAACTACTTTTCAATAAGGTAGACCAAGCATGCTGATCAAGACTTTGATCCTTACCCCCCAAGTAACAAGTACTTTTTGCCATGCAACTCTGTAAGCAAGAGGTGGATGGGGATATATTACACATTAGACAGCTGCAAACAAATAGACATAGTAATATCCCTTTAGAAATTGTGGCGGCTTGTAATCTACATTACAGAGATTTGTACTGTAATAAAGAGGAATTGACCCGATTTGGGGTGGAAATACTAGAATTCCTGCACTCTGCTCCATTGCTTGGTAAGACCAGTGTGAAGCTGAATATATGATAAGCTAACCTTAGGAATAGTGTTCGCCGCGCTCTGCTCGCCCTCGCACCTCCCTACCCCAACTCCTAAATGCCCCCAGTACAGCTAAATTTATAACACCTAACCCCTCCCTTTACCCATACACCCACTCACAGCCTCCTACCACTTACTTCACCTTAATCACCGATCCCTCCCCTATTACACTTTAATTCCTCACTGTTGTGTTCCTCTTCATCTGCTACACTAATAGTTTAGTACACAACCACTTGCTAGCTAATATATTTAACACTCTGTTTATTCACTATCTTAAATATTACAATGATAACATCCAGATCCATCTCACCCCTCTACCTATTTATAATGATCTATATACCATACCACCTTACAGCGTATGAACATGTACACCACTCACACCTTACAGGCCCAAATCCCCAAACCTCCACCACTCTTGCTTTTAAGAAATCAGACCATTTTAACTACACACCCCCTATCTTAGCCAAACCCCCCCCCCCCAAATACCGCAACCCTCTCCGACCCAGCTATATCAACTAAAAATGCAGGCAGTATCTAAGGCTTATCAGTAAAATATTGAAACTAATAACCCAGCTGAACTCCAACCTAACTAAAGATGGTGATATCCTTCCTAACCCTATCCACACCAGAGATTTCCCACTGAAACTCTAACAACGCTACACCTCCTGACACTGGTTCTAAGGTAAATAATCCTACCCTATATTCTTTGTTAGATAAGTATCCAAACTCCTTTCTAGCCTGCCATCTTAACATCCAGAGCTTAAATAATAAAATCCACTACCTCCATGCACTGCTAGCCGACCCAACCCCAGACATTCTCTGCCTTAACAAAACCTGGTTAAAACCTGCAACTAAAGACACTGAAATACACTGAATTAACTCCCCCAGGTTATAACATCCTTAGGTTAGACAGAAAATCCAAGAAAGGGGGCGGGGTGGCTGTATTAGTTAAGTCCAACCTCACAGTCACTTGTGATACCCAACAGCCTCTGCAGGTAAATAATGCTGAAATTCTCATCACTAAGCTGCAAATAAATAAAGATAAAAGTAGCTACATTGTCTGCACCTATATTCCTCCTGGAAATAATGTTAGCACCCTAGAACATATATTACACTGGCAAGCCTGCAACTACCCCAAGAAACCATTATCTTAGGTGACTTTAATATCGACAGGAACACTTGTTCTTCCGAGGCCCCTAGAAACCACTTAAATCTCCATGGGTTTACTCAAATCATATCCTCCCCCACTAGGTACAGCAAAAATAAAGGCAAACATAGTATCCTAGATGGGATCCTGATTAATGGTGACCTGCAGATTCACCACTCAGGCACACTACCTGATGACCTTAGTGATCATTGCCTCATCTACATTATCAAATTCAAAGCTGAGTTCACCCATCAACACACCTATAAGACGACAAGAAATAGAAAAAACTTTTTCCTAGATAACTTTCTACAAGACCTAAAAGCTACCAACTGGTCTGAACTTAAAAGACTGTCACTAGATGAGGCTGTGGCCTTGTTTAACACTAAATTCCACAATATCCTTAACTTCCATGCCCATATTTGCACCATCCGTGCCAAAACTTGAATTGTTCCATGGCAAACTAAACTCACAAAATCCAAAATGTTCAATATGAATAAGGCCTGGTCCACTTGGCATAACACTAGAGACCCTATAGATCTAATCAGATACCGTCAAATAAGGAATGACACTAAAAAATCTATCATAGCTGGCAAAAAAGACTACTGCACCCACCTACAGCAAAAGCATCAAAATAAACCCCAAAAGTTCGGAGCTGGAATAAATAACCTCCTTCACCCATGTTGTACCACCACTTCCCACCCCTTCAGTTGCTCTCGACAAAACACCAGTGTCTATTGCAAACACATTTAATAGCTTCTTTACAGAAACTATCCAGGCACTACCTACCCAACTAATGACTAGCAAGACTAACTCCCCTCACCCATTCCCCCCAGCCCCACCAAAAATAACAAAACAGATAGCTCAAAGCCTCCTGTAACCCACTTCTCCTTTAGCTTCCAACCTATCTCTACTACCCTTATATGAACCCTTCTCAAAAAAATTAAACCCACTTCCCTAGCAGTAGATCACCTCCCAGCTGAATTCCTGCAACTTGCTGCTGATGCTATCACTGTCCCAGTCTCTATCCTCATTAATAGATCCATTTCCAAGGCAATCATTCCATCCATCTGGAAAATTTCACATGTAATACCCCTACATAAAGGAGGTAGTTCCACAGAATTGTCCAACTATAGGCCCATGGCCATTCTCTCACGTCTAGCAAAAATCTTGGAAAAGTGTGTCCACATACAACTTATGGACTACCTCAACCACAATAAACTTCTTACAGAGTCCCAGCATGGTTTCAGACCACACCATAGCAACACATCAGCCCTCTTATCATTCACCATTGTCATCAATCTTAATGGCAACAACAACATGCTATCATCTGCTCTCTTTCTGGACCCCTCTAAGGCCTTCGATATGGTTAACCATCATCTTCTGCTTAATATCTTGAAAGCTGTCTTCCTGGATGATCACTCTCTACAATGTTTTCAGTCCTATCTATGGGATAGACAGCAGGCTGTCATATGCCAGGACAAACTGTCATCACATCTCCCAGTCACCTTAGGAGTCCCTCAGGGCTCCATTCTTGGTCCCCTCCTCTTCTCTATCTTCATAAATGACCTTCATTCTACTATCCCAAAGGCACAATGTATTCATTATGATGACGATTCCACATTGATTTGCTCTTCCACCTCACCAGCCAGTCTAATAACCCTAACCCAGAATACTTTTAACAGTATAGAAAACTGCCTAACTGATCGACAACTTCTCTTGAATCCCAACTAAACCAAGCTGCTGCTTTTCTCTCCCATCTCTAGATCTACTCTTCCATTATTTACTATTAAGTCTAACAATGGCACAATCATCTCTCCTGATAACCAAACTAAGCTCCTTGGAGTAATCATTGATACTAACCTCAAAGGTGATGCACACATTGACCATACGATTAAGTCCTTTAACAAAAAATTAGGATCCCTCTATAAGATAAAACCTTTTCTAACCCCTTATGCTAGGTGTGCTATTGCCCGAACCTATCTTTTCTCCACTCTCCTATATGCTTCACCTATATTTTCAAATCTCTCTAAAGCTAACTTCGGCAAACTATCTTCCTGTTACTACCATATAGCTAGATTCACCACTGGTTTGGCATACAGGACACACCACTGTAAAAACCTAACTGAACTTGACTGGCTGGAATTTTCTTTCTTACTTAAGCTTTACCAGCTTACAGTAGCTCACAAAATACTTAACCATCCAGACAAAACACCAAGCCTTAAGAGTATTATTAGCCCACTTAGATTGTCCAACAAGCTATTAGTCCAAACCCTAAAATCCAGTAATAATACAGCAGGTGATTCCCTGCTTGCTAACTTAGTGGGTAAAACTTGGAACCTTCTTCCTGCAAACCTGACCCAAGTACTATTTCTTCCACTACTTAAAAAAGGCCTAAAAAATATTTAAGGGATAACTGGCTATGCCCATGCCTAAACCCTGATTAACTCATTTTAACATTTATGGTCACCCCCTCGTTAGTCAGGTCTGAACATAAGCTAATCAGCCTTAACATCAATATCCCACCCACCCCCCAGTAAGGAAACCTCCATAAAAAAACTTCTCCAAAGCCAACTTCATGCTACTCAAGTCAGAAGTGACAAACTTCATGACACCCATACAGACGGGAACTGAAAGTTCAACTGCTGAATACTACACTAAGGCACTGTACAAGCACATCCACTCATGCAAGAATCATGCCATCCCAAATAGAACCAAGATGCTCTCATCCAAAAAAAGGAAGCCAATCTGGTGGTCCCCTGCCATAAATAAACTTTACAACAAAAGGAAGAAACTGTTGCAGAAAAGAGGAAAATCCCAGGATGTAAAAAACTTCCTTACCAGCCTCAGTAAGAAACTGAGATCCCCTCATAAAATCCTCCAAAGCTAGTTATGAAAATAAAATTGCCAAAGATTCCAAAGACAAACACAAAGCATTCTATAATTATGTCAAGAATCTAAATGGCAATGCTCAGATCTGCTCTGAGCTAAAACAGAATGGCATTAAATATACTGATCCCAAGGATATTGCCAATATCCTGGAAGATCGATTCAGTGCCAACTTTACCCCCCTCTCACCCCCTAAATGGCCCATCTCAATACCGGAAGATTGCCAAATTCCGGTAATAACAGCCACACAGGTAAAAAAACGCACTCTCCAAAGCTAAGAATACAGCATCCATGGGACCAGATGACATCCCGGGCTGTGTACTACATGAACTACAATATGAACTGGCACCTCACCTAAGTGTCATGTTTAATCATAGCCTCACCTCAGGTTTCGTGCCCACTCAGTGGTGCAGAGCTACAGTTATCCCACTCCACAAGGGGGGATCCATCTTGGATCCCAGAACCTACCATCCCATCAGTCTGACAAGCCTTATCTGCAAGGCCATGGAGCGTATTATCATGGAACTTATAACCAAAGACATTGGCAACCTTCAAACACTGGACCCCACCCAGTTTGGTTTCGTGAAGGGACGATCTTGTCTCCTGAACCTGATTGACTTCTTCACATCAGTCTCCAGAGCCATGGACAAGGGTAAGGTGGTCCACACAGCCTATCTAGACCTTGCCAAGGCCTTTGACACCATCCCCCACTCTGGAATCATAAACAAACTTACTAAGCAGGGCATTAATCCCTACGTCACCCAATGGGTTGCTAACTGGCTTACTGATAGAACCCACACTGTAAAAGTAGCCGACTCCAAATCCAGCTCCAGACAAGTGGCAAGTGGAGTACCTCAGGGTTCAGTCCTGGGACCGCTCTTGTTTGGCATCTACTTCTCTGAAGTACAGGCCAACACTAAGGGACTCTGCATAACAAAGTCCGCAGATGACTGCAAACTGGGAGCCATTATTGAATCCCCAAACAATGTGGATACTTTACAAAAGGGCCTTACAAAAACAGATGCTTGGTGCCAGAGCCATGGGCTCAAGCTCAATGCCAAGAAATGTATAGTTATCCCCTTTGGGAAAAAACATGTACCCGTGAATTACCATATGGGTGGCAGTACACTAAACACTGAAAGTGTGATAAGAGACTTAGGGACACAGGTGGACAGTGATCTCACCTTCGATAACCACATTGCCACAACAGTCAGGAAATCCTTCTATGTGGCACACCTCATCACTAAGGGATTTTCATCCAGAAAAAAGGAGGTCATTGTCCCACTGTACTCATCCCTCATTAGACCCATTTTAGAATACAATGCCCCATTTGGTATGTACCTCTCAAGACATCTGCAACAACTGGAAAGGCCGCAGAAATACCTCACTAAAAGAATCACAGGCCTAAAGCAGATGCCCTACGCTGACCACCTTAAAAAACTCCAGCTATACTCTTTTGCATATCGCCTACTCAGAGGTGATCTCTGCTTAACATACAAGGCCATGTCAAACCCAGAGCTGTTGGACATGCTACACTTAAAGAAATCCCAATCCCTCAGAGCCACACGCTTTAGGGATTTAAACCTTGTCATCACAATAAACAAAACATGCTGGAGGGATAGGTTCCTGACCAAGAGACTCCCCAGACTCTGGAATAGATTGCCCATACATGTCAAGCAGAGTGCCTCTTTGGACCTCTTCAAAAGGAACCTTGATGATTGGATGGGAGAAAGGAAATTCACCCCAGGGATCACGTCAGTCGTCCTGCTAGACAGGGGTCCAGGAAAGTAAATAGTGTGGGAAGAAATAGCCAGGGAATTGTTATGGCTAGGCTTGTATAGGCCCTAGGGCTGATAGCCTAGTACCAACCTATGAACCTATGAACCTATTATCTTAGCTAGTAGACTATCAGTAAGCATGTACTCCATCTATCTGATGTGTTATAACTTAATGTACAGTTATGCTTGCTGAGTCTAACATTTCTCCATACAGTTGTTGCCCTAATGTGCTCTAAATTTGTGTACTGATTCTATTTCTTCTCTCACTTTATTAACTTTCTGTATATGTATTAGTGTTCCTTCTGTTGTGAACTATCTGACATATTGTATATATCTCTATCTCCTTTGCTCTCTTTGAATATTATTGTAATGTTACTACTATTATTAATTTTATTATTGTGGAGCTTTTCTCCCCGGGCCTCCACTGAAAATGGACATGTATCCAGTCGGACTATCCCGGTCAACAAATGTAAAATAAATAAATAAAAATGATATCATCAATCACATCTCAGAAGGTAGTAGAGACTGTGAATAAACTGACTCTTGGAAGACCCCGGAGTGAGCTGGCATACCAATGGAAGTAATAAATAGACCGGGGCAAATTCTGTGGAAATCTTAACCAGTTTGTGCAATGTACACTGCAGGAAGAAACTCTCCCTCTGAGTTCCTCGAATCAAGTGATTTTGGTAATTCTTCATTTCTTCAATTATGCTATTAAAATCTCATTATTAAGTACTAAAGAACAAAGACCGATCAAAGGAACCATACCTTAATAATAACTGTATATGTTACTCTCCTATAAGCATCTTTTTAAAATAAATTTGTAGAATTAATGCAACATCTAGATGTCATATTTTACCTGCACCTGATACTGTACTTTGTGTAAAGAAAGAAAACACCACTCAGCTATGAAACAGTTACTAGCAAGGGATACTCTGGGTGATTCAGATAAAGTGACAACTGTATGTCAACACTGGACTGAATGATATCTGGACTCAAGTAAACTAATATGAAATATTCCTTTTTATTATATTTGGCTATTACTTCTGAATATTATGCATCAAAAGAGTACAGAAAAAATCTTCCCAGGGCCATCTTGTTTTCATTCAAACATTTTCATTATTAAAAAAATCATAAATTATAAAATAAGATGTGAGATATTATATTCACATGCAACCACAGTGATGAATAAAGATTACAGTCATATAAAATAATGTGAATGCAAAGTAACAAAGGGGCTCGATTAACTCTAGAACTGAAATAGCATTTAAAACTGAGATGAGACTTGGGCAAACCTGGAAAATGACATAAACAGCCCTTCTAAAACCTCTCCCACTAAATACAAGCAATTAGCAGAATTAGCACCAATGTTCTTAAAGCTACTTACAAACACCAGGCTCTCTTCTTAGGGAAACCCATTTCTTCTTCTTTTTTTTTTTAAACAATGTTTGTGTCTTTCAGCTTTTCCCGGTTAGGGGTCGCCACAGTGGAACTCCGGTCCGCTAATGATTGGCAGTTGGGTTTTACGTAGCAGCTTGCCATGCCTGACGCACAACCTTCAACGAAGGTATGCTCTTTCACGCATGTCTCCATGCAGAAGACGCTCTAGCTGAGAATCGAACTGGACAGCGTCTTACTGTGAGGCGACAATGCTACCGCAGCACCACCACCACGGACTTTTTTTTTTAAAACAATAAAACCCTTAATTAGTACCAAAATGTTAGCAAAAGCATACCAAGATGAATTAACTGATATGAAGTTTTAAACTTACTAAATTACTTCATTGTTGCACCTTATTCTGGCACAAACAACCTTCACAGTAATATTCTTATCTCCATTCCTAACACTGCTTTAGATAACTAATACCAACCCTACCCTTCTACTTTGAATCCATCAGCCATAAAGCTGTTCATGAGTTATTGCAAAACATGGCAGGTAACTATGACCATAACTTCCAAACTAGCTAGCTAAAATTCTTAAAACTACATCTGTAACCTATTGCTTGTATCAGGAGTCCTTCCACATAGACTGAGGAATGATGAACTTAGGATTCATGATTATTTGTCAAAAAGCTGTTTCCCTGGGGGACAAAACAGTGATAAAAAAAAAAAAACTTGCTGCAAGCTCAATTCAGAAACAATGACGTCAAGCTTGCAGCTTTAAGTGATAAAGCAGTCACAATGCTATCAGTTAGACAAGCAACATTTAGTATGAACAAATGTTCCCTAAAACCTGTCTCTTCCCAAATACTTTAAAGTATTTTTTCTGCAAGAGGCTACTTCTCTGTTGCCACTATCTGTGCAATGGCAAAAAATACTAGCAAATTATCTTTTATCTAATACTTGAATATATTTACAAATATGGCATTCTGCCACTCAGACAACATAGATTTCCTTCAGTATTCAGAACTATTACAGTTATTCATTGATTAATAAATCTGTTTTAACCAAACATGGAAAATAATCTAGCTTCTAGTGCAGCCTTGTATCACATAAAATATGTATTTCAAACATTGGACCATTTGTTCCCATGTGAATTCTCAGACACATGCAAAGTGGTTCTCTAATTGCCTAACTAACAGGGCATTTCAGATGAAAATATTCTTGAATTCATGTAATACTAGGTCATTTTACAGTGGTGTAATAAATAGTCCTTTTCTTGGTCTGCATTGTATTTCATCATCAATTATCTGCCTATGCTGATGATACCATAATACTTAATGCTAACTAATCAACCAAAACTATACCTTTCAACCTCTAAGAGCAAAAAATCTGGACCAAGCCTAAAATGATGGGGGGACAAATATACACAGATTTTAAATATTGCTCTTACAAACTTAGAAAGTCGATAGAATAACAGGTTTTGCATTAGCATGAATTTTCTGAAGGATGTGGAGTCTTAAACTCAAATGTTTGTCATTAATTAATTACTTCAATCCTCAGCTATTTGCTGGGAAAAATATAGATTTTAGGAGGTAGACACCAAACATATGAGTAAAAAATCTGGACATTCTCCAAAAATATGTACAGTTGAGAGGTATGACAAAACACTAAAACATGTACAAAAATTGTTTTTTTTTTCAAATATGAAATGCACTTACAATTTACAACTTACCATTAATCTCACAGATACTATAGTTATGACCTTTTGAACTCCAAAATAATGTAATGTAAATATTTAGTAACTTATAAAGGACACCTTTGGAAACCCAAGACTACATTCCTAAAAGTATTCACACGACTTGCAGAAACTTTGGGTAATAAAGTTTTAAATCATTTAACATACTGCTGCAAAAGATATCAAATGTCTGCACTGAAATTAAGGAATATCATTGTTCTCATGTCCTTAACCTATGATTAGAATATTCTGTACTTATTAACCCCTTTAGTTCACATTACAGCACAGCCTTAATCCAAACCAACAAAAACAAAAATCCTTTACTTCATTCACCTACTTAGTGATACAGAACACCAATGTCTAGCTCTCCAGTAAGCCAGCTGTCTTTCGATAACAAGTAAAGAAGCCTATCCTGCCAGCTCCTTAACTGTTAAACTGTTTAGCTAGTAGTACTGTTGTCCATTAGTCAATGTATTAAAACTTGTGTTTTCTTCTTACCTCCCTTGTAGCCCAAACAGTGGCTTTTTGAAAATACCTTTTCATCTTGTTATGTTTGAAAGTACTTTCTTCAAAATAGAATTAGTTTGCTGCTATTGAATCCCCTCAGACATCATTAATACAATAATCATCAATTATTCAGAAACTTCTTCAGGGTAATCTGACATGAACCAATAGCTGTACATTCTTTGTGGGTCTCTACAATACTCTACCACAGTAAACTTGTTACCTTATTGTGAAAACGTATGTGAACTATATTGTCTGCAGCTGACTTCTGCACATTTCTATACCTCTGTTGTAGGCCTACCATATATCTTATCATTGCCTTTTGTTCACCAAAACATATTGTGGATAGTACAATAATATTTTCTAACAGTGCTATTATGTTTGTCTTTGCCTCCTGGCTGAACATGACAATTAAAGATAAAGTAAATAAAGTGCAACAGAGTGTCCCAAAAGATGACTCAGGATAGTTAGTCTGCTAGCAAGTGAAGTTCAGAATTAATAATACAAGTGCTGTGTTTAAAACAGACACTAGTGCAGAATGCAATATAATATCCATTTAAATATCCAAAGCCCTCACTCTGAATGTAAATATGTTAAAGGATTCAAAGTACCAGCTGGTCATTTACAGAAGACAGTGCATAATGCAATGGGTCTAAAACTACTTACTTTCAGATATAAATATAAGAAATAATATTTAATTCCATGTATCTAAAATATAAGCTTCAGCAATATTGCATCAACTTGTCCAAGGCTTACAGCTGTGAAAATAATTCAAACTGTTATTGCAAGTATGATAATTTACTTCATATGATAATTATTTTTTGTGAATGGACAATTTACAAGGGAACCACCATACCTTGTTAAACCACAACATTTTACCCACATCCTATTTTTTGTGAATGGGTAATTTACAAGGGAACCACCATACTTTGATAAACCACAACATTTTACCCACATCCTATTTTCTAAGGAAACGACCAAGTGTCCTGAGGAGTAAAACTGAAAAGAAATTGGACTGACTGGAAATAATGGAAGTGAATCAGAAATAAACAGAGCCTGCTGAGAAAGAAAATTACATGTTCACTATAATGAAGTAAGATACCATTTATATAAAAAATGGAGCACTTGTAGATGGATATCATCATATACAGGATTTTATACAGGGCATAGCATTATGTCCATGTTGGTTAGAACATCATTCACACAGAAAAGATTCTTTATCATATTAGTGTCATCCTCACATGGAGTCTTGTATGCCCATCTTAACCACTATATTTAATGCCGGATACACCACTGCCTTCATGCAGACAACTTAAAGTGCACAGCAGACTTTTATTTAATTATCTCCATTTCTCTGCAAAGGTGCCTGCACCTAAATAACTCGTAGTTAAAGGAAAAATGAAATAACAAAGCAGTTCAGGATTTAAAAAAATCATTATGAGCATATAAGCAGGACTGTGTTAAACATGTGATATGTACCCAAGCGACCATCATATTATCTTTCCAGAGAAGAGTCTGTATAGACACAGTGTTGTCCTTACACAGATAATTCTGTTCTGCAGACTATATGTTGTAACTTTCATACCAGAGACTTAGTCTCTATAGTATCAACTATGGAAATCAAACAAACAAAAATCCCACTAATAACCACACCAGATATTTGGAAAAAACAGCAAAGCTCCAAATAACATTCCACAGATTTATTACAGACAGTTAAGAGCTTTCGTCCCCAAGTGGGTTCTCTTCAGAACTGCCATTACTAAACACAAGCCATTTAAATACATCTCAAACTAATCATGTGACATCCAATGAACTAATCAATGTAATAAAACATTAAAACACTTAAAATTGTGTGTGCAAAACTTAATGCTTAAACAAAGACACAAATACATAAAACAGTATGAAAACAAATATGTGTGCCCCTGAATGATAAATTGATTCATATTAGAACAACAGATCCTTAATTTATTAGATATGCAAATGTATGTTTACATAACTCCAACTTTAAAATATATGAATAATATCTATTCTAAAAAAAACTACTAAACATATAAACTTTTAAGTTTAATAAAGGGCTAATAGAGCAAGCTGATGTGGATATCAGCTAAGGAAACAGCTGTTGTTCTGTGTTAGATTTCAGCAGAGTATTAAGTACCAAATCATAAATCAACCAAAATATTAAATATAATAAATATTCAGTTACTGATAATTACCAGTATATATGATACCTCTCTGAGTTTTCATCCAAATGTCACTTAGCTCAGGTGACTTCAGAGATTCCTAAGATCAATGGCCTCAAGACCCTCAGTTATGGACAGGCCGGAAGCCCTATCACTGCACTCAGTCTCTCACTGACTCATTCTTGGTGATCTATGTTTAGCTTTTCAAGCCATGAAAGATCTGACTTCCCTAGATCTCCGTCTCAAAATAAATAGACCCTCAAATATCTGACTGAAAGACCTAAACCTTCATCAACAGACAAATAAGAGACATTGGCATGATAGATTCATATCCCAGTGAATCCCTCATCTTTGGAACACATTTCCAATAAATGCCAAGCCAAAAAAAACCCCGACAATCTTCAAGGTAGACCTTGATAAGTGGATGGGCACCCTCAAATTTTCTCTTTGTTAATCTTGTCTTACCCTCATTAAATTTGAAAGGAACATATGAATATGGTTTGTTGGATAGGCATGTAATGGTCTATAGACTGATTTTTAGATTTCTATGTATCTATCCCCTATCCTTTTCATATAATGTAAAAAGTATTTTATTTATGCCTAGTGGAAAGAATGGTTTAATGTTTGATGCGAATAAGGAATATTTGGCAAATAATTACTGATGAAGAGAGGTTAACATTGTGTACTTTTATCTCACCTAAACTAAGATGACAGTTTCAAAGAATTCTATTTGATATTGCATCCGAGTCTGAAATATTTGATACAACTGCTGTACGAGTGATTAATATGTTTGAAGATGTTATGCATGTAATTAATCAAATATTAGTATGTGATATGAAAAGAAGTACATGGTAAAAATATTATACAGTTGCTGATTTTACTGAGACAGTATAGCCTCAAGCTAAAAAAAAAGTATAAAGTCAAAGTAGCAGAGGTGAAGTGTATGGGTAACATTCTAATTTTAGAGGGCTTGAAACCTGATGATGAGAAAGTTAAAGTTATAACACAGATTCTAAACAAAAAACTCCACTCCCTAGAAGCTCTCTTCGCCCTAGAGAATGCTGATGTATGTGTGGTCACTGAGACATGGTTTAAAGCTGTGGACAGCACACTGACATTGGAAGGTTATAATGCCTTCCATACCTTTAGACCATCTACTACACAGACATGGGGCTAAAGGTGGAGGTGTCTCAATTTACAAGAAAAATAAATATACCTCAAGGCTGGTCAAACAGGACAATGCACTTGAGCTTCTCCTTGTTCGAATCACCACAGGAAATATCCAATACCAATTCCTTGCAACCTATAGGTCCCCTTCTATGACCCAGGAAAACCACGCTATGTATTTAAACTTATTGGAAACACTCACCATCCATACCAATACCATATTTATGGATGACTTTAATTACTGAACTATTACCTGGGAATCATATATGACAACAAATATACAGGGACAGAGATTCCTGGACTTTGTAAACACAAATTCCCTAGGCCAGATTGTCAGTGCACCAGTGAGGAGTGCAGCCATACTAAATCTGGTCCTCACTAATATGGGAGAGTGGTGCACACCACCTAGTGCAAAGCCTTCTCTGGTAAAGTCAGACCACAAAATGGTCTCCTTTTAAGTAAAAATAAAACCTGCGCACCTGCTAACTCTGGAATATTCAGGAACTACTCTAAGGCTACCTTCCTACTATGAAGTGAGAACCTGGCAAAATGTCAAGCCCCCTCAACCCTGAAAACACTGCTGCCTATGCAGAACTGTTCACAGATATCCTGTACAAGCATGGTAATAGCTGCATAGAGACAGCTGTACCCATCAGGAAGAAGTACAGAACTAACTTAAAAAAACAAGCCACCCTGGTGGAATCACAACAGCAATAGGCTGTATGAAGGCTGTAAAATCCTTCTAGCTTTCTGTGCAGTCCACATGGAAGCTTCTACTCTCCCCTGCCTGTATGCTCTCTGGATTTAGAAGCTTCTCCCAATGGGTTAAACACTCTGTAGTAATCTCCTGTCCAACAGACTCGCCCAGCAAAATACCTTGTGAAAGAGTATAAATCTGCTTAAGTTACCTGCCTGAAGCAGCTCCAAAATCAAACGAAAAAGCACAGCATTCTAAACTGTAGGTGTTCCTTCTGTTGCAATTTATCCACAATCTGAATCTGTTTTTAAAGCTATCTGCTTTTTAAAAAAGTAAAGTGCTCCTTATTTAAAGTATTATTACAGGGCAGATGACCATACACACAGGTTAGTTTTTCTGGTTGTAGTAGCTTACTTTTGCCACCAGGCAGCAACACAATGCCAGCAGTCTACCACACTCCTTGCTGTTTTAACTAGTAGTACCAATAGCTTTTAGTTTAATGTTTTAACTTTCAATAGTTCCAGTATATTTAGGTTTAATGTTGCCAAGCCACACTCTAGAGTGCCCCTAATGCATCTTCTGTTACCTTTGTCTCCTGTTTTTAAATTTAAACTTATATCTGCAACATTTCCATGTCTGGCTTGCTCTCATGCCCTCTTCAGCTCTGATTTCACAGTTGCTTCCTTTCTAATTGTTTTAGTGCTGTTTCACACTGCTGACCTGACCCTGTCAGTACTGGTTCCAGCCAGCTAGGCCACTGTGATATCCATCTCCAGTCTCTATTCCAACCCTCCCTCAATTTCTTTCACTTTATTTTCTTTCCAATCCCTCCCCTAGACTCTTTAACTTTTCCTTCCTTCCTGTGGTGACATCTTTTACCTCTCTGAACCACTCTAATCCTTTCCCCATACCACTGCTAGAATATCTCTTACCCCTTGCATACTTTCATCTGAACTTACCTTATATTCCACTGATTGTTTTTCACTGACCTTGATTCTTCCTTTCCTTGGCTCTATCCCCTCATTTCGCTCTATGGGCTCAGTCCGTTCCCCTACCCTACCCCCAAATCTCACCTACCCCCAATACCCTTACAGTTATACGTAGCTAGTCACTCCCACCACTTCCACCATCCAATCCAAACTACCCATCATACCCCAAAATCTCCTCCCACAGTTCATCCATTATAGTAAGCCTACCTTTCAGAGTTTACTACCAAACACAACTTTTTCATGATAAACTACTAAACAATTAACCTAAACCATAATCTCTTACTTAAACTTCACAACTTAACTCACCCCCTACTTCTACTCTAATAACCAACATCATGACCCTCAAATCTATATCCCTACTTACTCAAATAATAGTTCTAATTACCTTACCTTAACTTACCTAAATTATATCACCCAACCTACTAATGCAAACAACCCCCCATTTCACACCACTGCACCATCCTCTACAAGGTACACATCTACTGCTACTCATATATATCCAAGTCTCTACCCTCTCAACACAAGCATGCTCTTCCCCTATAGACTCCTACCTAACTCTAATAACACTGTTCCCAACTACACTAGTCTAATGTCCACAAAACTCTCTACCTGTATACTATACCCCAAACAAACCAAATACCTCATCCATCATCTTACATCTGTCCTTCTCTCTGGGAACATCCACCCAAACCCAGGCCCCTCTACCACACTGCATCCAACCCCCCAAGCAACAGGCAAACCTCTCCACTTATCAGCTCTAAACGCTCAGAGCTTATGTAATAAAATTCCAAACCTTCATGCCTGGCTTCTACATAACCAGCCCGATATTCTCCCCATCTCAGAAACTTGGCTTAAGCCCCACATACAAGATTATGAAATAACTCCTCCCAACTACCACATGTTAGGGAATTACAGAACACAAAAAAAGGAGGTGGTGCAGCACTCCTTTACTCAGCATCCCTCTTAGTCACCCCCTATACCAAACCCTTTCCCAAATTTGGCAAGGCAGAAATAATACCAGCTCTACACCACTTAAACAAGCATAAACTCATATTTGTTCTCTCCCTTTATATTCCCACTGGCGACAATATCTCATCCCGTGAAGATATTCTCTCATGGGTCTCTACCAACATTACTCATGAAACCATAATCCTGAGGGACATGAACATAAACTGGGCCACAATCCAATCTCCCACTAACTCACTCAATATTAACTTATATAACTTTACACAACTAAACAATTTCACTACCAGGCCTTCCAAGAACTCCACCACTGGAACTACAATAGACTGGATTCTATTATCCCATCCTCACTATATCTCTGATAGTGGTATTCTCCCAGACCCATTATCTGACCATTTCCCCACTTTTGCCCACCGTCTCTCCTCTTCTATACAACTAACTCACACCTATATTTCCAGTTGTTGCCTAAAGAACTTCAGTGCTGAAACCTTCTCAAATGCACTAAAAAGCACAAACTGGAACCCATTAAAAACTCTTTGCCTAGCACAAGCAAGCTAACATCATCCTTCATCAATACCTCTACAACCCCTCCTCAATGTTCTCCCATCCCTTCCTCCCCTAGCATCCCTTGCCCCCAACCTCCACCTTTCTCTATCAATCCCATCCCTATAGCCACCATAAAAAAGTCTCCTAAAATTAAAACCTGTCCAATGCCGCTGACGAAATTCCCTCCTACTTCCTAAAAATAGGCACAGAAGCCATTGCTCTCACTATCATCATACTAATGAATTGGTCTATCTCAGAAAGCCAGGTCCCCCAGCTCTGGAAGAAGGCCTTTATTATTACTGTCCATAAAGGTGGCAGTAATCTTGACATCTCAAACTTTCACCCTTTCGCCATCCTATCCCTTATTTCTAAGCTACTTGAAAAGTGTGTACACCAACAACTTATACACAACCTCATCAATAATCAGCTTCTTACCCCCACACAGCATGGCTCTAGACCAGGTCAAAGTACCTCTTCTGCCCTCCTCTCCTTCCTAGAAATGATCAACAAAGCCCGCAACTCTGGCCACTTCGTATCCATTCTTTTCATCGATCTTGATAAGGCATTTGACACTATTTCCCATAACCTCCTTCTTACCAAACTCTCTAAACTTAACCTATCCCCTTCCTCTACCCAGTGGTCATCAAGCTATCTCACAAACAGGCAACAAGCAGTTAAATGGAAAAAAGCTACCTCACCCTTCCTTAATACATCCACAGGCATCCCCAAGGTTCCATTCTAGGCCCCCTACTATTCAATATATTCATAAATGATTTCTTCCAAGCCATTCCTAACTCCAGTCTCATCCAATATGCCGATGATTCTACTATAATCTGTTCCTTCCCTTCCATCCCAACTATAAATAATCTAACACAAGCCGCTTTCTCTTCCAGTGAACAGTCATTTATCCCTTAATGCAACCAAAACAAAACTTCTGTTATTCAATGCATCCAAAACCTCTTTCCCTAGACAAACAATCCTTCATAATTACCAGCAATAATAATACCACCCTAGAACTAGTTTCTGACAAAAAATTACTAGGAATTATCATTGACAATCAACTAAAATTTGATAAGCATCTACAAGCAAATATATATAAAAAAAAAAATTAGGTATGCTTTACCACCACAGTCGCTTTATCTCTCCCACCACCAGGATTACATTAGCTAATACATACCTCATCCCATTCCTTTTATAAGGTGCATCTTTCCTAACCAGGCTACAATCTACCCTCAAAACAAAACTCTCATCTTGTTATAACAAAATATCAAAATTTGCAGCAGGTCATAGAGCCTCTTCTCACCACTGTAATTTCCTTCACCAACTAAGTTAGCTAGAATTACCAAACTTCCTCACATATACCCAGCTCATCCAAGCACACAAACTCATTCACAACCCATCTCTCTGCCCCTCCCTAGCAAATACCATTGAAATGCATAAACTGGATAGACTCTTAAGACTTTATTCCCAAAACCTAATTAAATTGCATAAACCAACACGTCCTGCTGGGGATCAATTGATGTCCTTCTCTCTTGCATGCCTCTGGAACTCTCTCCCTTCTCCCATCCGCACCAGCAGCAGTCTCTCATTGTTTAAAACCTCACTGCACTCGCACCTTACTTCACAATGGAAATGATCTTGCTGTCATCCAACCTAATTCTACCACACTTTCTTCCTAACTTTCCAAACGTTGTTGCCTGTCACTACCTCAAGTTTTACATCCTTACCTCATTGTAATTCCCTAAAAAAAACTACTACTTACTGAATTAACCTGATGTACTTTTCCTAATGAAAATCTTTTATTTCTGTATTATGAAACATCTATTTGAATTGTGCAATATGGGCTTGTACTATACAAAGTATGTATTTAACATTTAATTGAAATGTATATTATGGATTTGTGATCTTTCTGTAATATGCATTTGTATTTCTCTGGAGCTTTTCCCCCCAGGACTCCATTGAAAATGGGCTCCTTGTAGCCCAAATGGACTATCCTGGAAAACAAACTGCAAATAACTAAATAAATGACAGAAGGAAGAAAATCATGGCACAAAATACAGGGTTCAGCACCCAACAGGATAACAGCACTCTCATCAAAGTAAAAAAAAAAAAACAACTCAGAGGACAAATAAAGTCTACCAAAGCCAAATTTGTGGTAAATTTGGCCTCTCAGGCCAATGTCAGCCACAAGGCGTTCTTTAGATATGTCCGCAACTTCAAAGGCAATACACAACAGTGTGCAGAGCTCATTGTAAATGGAACCATCTCTACTGATCTAGAAGATATAGCAAACCTCCTGGCTGACAAATTCAGCTCGAGCTTTACCCCTCTCTCTTCCTTAACCTTTCCTCAGAAAATATCATTAAATATAACTCCACCTACTATCACTAGGGATCAGGTCCTTAATGGTCTCTCTAAGGCAAAGAACGCTGCATCATTGGGCCCAGACAATATCCCAGGATGCCTTCCAGATAATATAAAACATGATCTATCAGGCCCTCTGGATTTGCTATTTAACTGTATCCTCCAAGCATGCTTTGTGCCTTATGAATGAAGAACAGCAACTGTAAACCCTCTGCACAAAGGGTGGCCGTCTACCGACCCTGGAAACTACAGAACCATACATCTGACTAGTTTCATATGCAAAGCTATGCAAAGAATTATCATGGAAATGATGAACAATGACATAGGAAACGTCCAGACACTGGAACCAACTCAGTTTGGTTTCATCAAGGGCAGGTTTTCCTACTCAACCTGGTGGACTTCTTAGAGAAGGTCACCAAAGCAATTAATGAAAGCAAAATAGTTCACACTGCATTCCTTGACCTGGCCAAGACATTGGCACAATCCCCCCATAAAGGCATTGTTGACAAACATTAGAGGTTAGGTACAAACCCTTAGGTAGCATAGTGGATAACCAGCTGGCTCACTGACAGGACCCAGGAAGTTAGAACTGGGGAGTCCACCTCTACAAAGAGGCCAGTCATAAGTGGAGCCCTTCAGGGATCAATCCTTGGATTTCTCCTTCTTGGCATTTACTTCTCTGAAGTCAAGACCAATGTCAATGGCTTCTGGCTGTCAAATGTTGTAGACGATTGCAAATTAGGAGCTTTCAATGAATTCTCCATCGATAAATGTTCTACAGGAAGGGCTGACACAGACAAACAACTGGTGCCAGAGCCATGGACTAAAACTAAATGCCAAGAAATGCATAATAGTATCCTTCGGGAATTCATCCACCCCTGGTAGCTATCATATTGACAACACACCCTTAACAGTTTACCCAGTAGTCAGGGACTTGGGAACACACATAGACAATAATCCAGCCTTTGACCATCACGTGTCTACAGTAGTGCAGAAATCATTCTATGCCGTGCAACTTATTAACAAAAGTATATCATCTAGGTCCAAGGAAGTCATTGTTCTACTGTATTTGGCATTCATTAGACCTATCATTGAGTGTAATGCCCTCTTTGGTATGTACGTAACCAGGCATATCCAACAATTGGAATTTCCACAGATACTCTTTACTAAAAGAATACAGGGCATAACTAACATGTCCTATGTAGACTGCTGGAAGGCTCTATCCCTGTTTTCTGTCTCCTACAGGCTGTTGATGGGAGATTTATGCCTGGCATACAAGGCATTGTCATACCCCACTCCAATGGAGCTCCTACATATCCACAAAACAAAAAGCACCAGCATTACCCATTCTGAAGACTTAAACCTTGCCTGTGATATAAATAGGACCTGCTAGATAGACAGGTATGCATCCCAGAGACTACCCCTTCTCTGAAACAGGCTTCCCATCCAGAGTTCCTCCCTAACCCAATTCAAGTATAAATTTGATAACTGGATGGGGAATAAGAAATTCATCCCTGGTTTGACACCTATGCCTCTATTGGACACAGGCAGCCTGTAAATGGTTAATCTTCCAGGTTCCTGCTCTTAAATGTTCACCTGCCAAGCCGCTGCTTACACTTATCAAGTGTAGGAGAACTTCTCAGAGATTTGGGATGCATGGTTATGCTTAAAAAGGCCTTTGTGGTTGTTAGCCTAGTAAACACCTATGAACCAAATTGCACCACAAGATGTAGGCATACATTGTAGGGATTTGTTGGTATGTCAAAGTATTTTTGAAAGTGTATTCTTAATATGTCTGAAATAAATGAGTCATTAAGGAAATTATTGGAATATGATTTGATATAATATTGGAACATCAAGAAAGAACAAGTTTTGAATTATTTAAACTATAAAAACACAAGTAGTCATACTGAAATATGCTGTTTGAATATGATACATTCACAAACAGATGTCAGGGAGTATAGATGTGGTGCAGTAATTTTGGAAAAATGTACTAATTTTAAGATCTAAGGAAATACTAAAAAAATAATTGAGTGAATCTGTCAAGTTTAGAAAACCATATTATGTAGCATGTCTAATTTTAAAGGGCACGTCTGCTGACTCCAGGTAGATTCGTGTGCTACTTCACTGATAGGGAAAAGTAATAGAGAGGGATGAGGCTAAGCAGCTGTTACTACAGGCTGAAGATTGCCTTCTCTACCAGGGATTGATATCTGAGTATAGCAAAGAAAAAGGGATAGGGGAGATCTAGTAGAGTGTTTAGTCAAGTCTAGAACATAAGCTGTTGCTAACAAAAGGGATAATTCGTAAAGCATGTAGAATTTGACACAATGACTATAAAACTTAATGAAAGGAGGTTAGAAGAGATTGTGAAGAGAGAATGGAAAGGCAATTAACAAGGGCACAATGGAAGGACATAAATATAGCTCCGAAGTATGGAACAAAATCCAAACATTTTAGGATTTTTGCTTAGAAACGTTTGCCTGCATATTTTTATAACTTGAGTAGACTTCAAAAAAAATTTACTAAGGTAGGTAATAAATGCTGAAGGTCTGATGGGAAAGACAGAAGAAACTTAGGACATGTTTTTGGGAGTGTGATGAACTCATGAATTTTAAAACCAGACTAACTATTGTGAGAACAAATTGCTGTAGTTAAGGAAATTATGTTTTGCACTGGTACACATGTCCTGAACTTCTAATACATTGTAAGTCCTTAAGTTTAATGCTATTGGCTGCCTAAAAAGCAATTACAAGAAAATGGAAATCAAATTTTTAAACCAACTGCCATTGAGCTATTAAATACTGTTAAAGAGATAAAAAATGGAAATGAGATATTTTGATAAGGGAAAGATAAAAATACATAGAAATAAATGGAAATTATGGGAAAATACATGCAGACTAATATTGAGGTGTATGAATAAGGCTTAAGTGAATGAAGGGATTGAGCAATTTATGTAATGTTGGTGAGAGGTACAGTTGTTATAGATTAAGATGGTTGCCAGCTGATAAATACACCTACCTTGCAGTTCCTGACATAAATATTTATTTGAACCATTAAAAGCCATGAGTGCTAAAAATCAAGTGGAAAATTCCAACTTTCCAAAAATTTTAAACTATCAGTGTAACAATTTAATAGCTTAAAAGCTGAAAATAATCTCTTTAAAGCAGATAAGCAAGATAAATTAAACTGGGAACATTCCCTATGTTTTCCTAGGTCTCTGCCAAGTGTATACAGGCCTGTACCTCCTTGGTAACCAACAGAAGAAGAGAAAGAAAAAAGAAAGAAAATGAATTGAGAGAATCACTCCAATTAAGTACTATGGTAAATGGCATGGAACAAATGGAAGCACAAGTTTCAAAAAATAGGCTATCTCAAATTGCCTCTCCTGAAAAAGAAGTACCTTCTAAAAGGCAAAGAATTATGAAGCAGCAGCAACAGGAAACACCAAAACCCAATTTAAAATAAAAACTGGATCAACTGTATAGTCTTGATGAACTGAAATTCATGGTCCAACCCTTGCAGACTGAAATTCAAAACTTCTCTGAAAAACTAACAGGTTTTTGTTAACAGATTGGGTCAAATTATAAATCAACTTGAGCAAACTGAAGCAAGAATGACAAGTAACAAAATTAAAATTGCAGAGATACAAAAGGAGCTGAAGATAAAATAATCTACCCTTAATGAAATTCAGCAAAAGTTGTTAGATCTTGAGGCTAGAAGTCGCAGAAATAACATCATTAGAGGTATCCCTGAAAGCTACGACCAAAGGCAACTACAAAATGTATTAAAATATATCTTTACCATTGTGTTGGACAATAAAGAATTAGCCCAAGAGATTATTGTTGAAAGAGCTCATAGAGCTTTGCATAGATCTCAAACTTCTACAAATCCTAGGCAAGTTTATGCTAGAATATTAAACTACCTGCATGCACAAAAGTTAATCTCAGTGGCCAAGTCGAAAAAGTTCGTTCAATGGAAAGATCTCAAAAAAACTCTTTCCCAAGACCTATCAATGCCAATAAAGCAAAAGAGACAATTACTTTCTCCATAGTGTGTTTATTTAATTAATAAAAATATTAGATTCCATATGAAATGCCCTGCTACTCTGACCTTTCAAGTACAAGACCAAAAATACCAAATGAGCTCACCTAATGAGGCAAAATCTGCTTTTTGCTTGGCTTTTAATGAAGTGCTGTCCCTGTGAAAACCAAAGTCAGTGTCTCTTCATTCTCCTCCTGCTTAAAGTAAATAGATATTAATTATTAATCAGTTAAATAAAGTTTATAATCCCTACATGTCTCAATTTAGTAAAATTTAGAATATAAGTGGCTCTGTTGCAAAGTTTCAATGGTCCCGGAAGTCAGAGATGTAAAGTGGGCCTTTTACTCTGTCCTGCTGTTTCCAATAGGGCATGCTTCAGAGTAGTGCAGCCACTATTTCCTCTGAGTTTGGTGGCTCTATGATGTATTTGAACCGAGGATTGAACTTTGAAGTCAATTCCTTCTATTTTTTTTCCTTCAGCACATCAACTTGTTAATTCAAGTAAGTCTTACAAACCACAACAAATGCAAGATAAGGCTTATTTAACTGATCTTAATTATGTTGCCTAGAAAGCATAGCAATGTTGTAATGAAGGTGGTACTAAAAACAGAGAAGAATGGTATCTGAATACCAGGAACTATTAATCTGTAAAACATAATAGTTCAACAGCCATCTGTGGAGGGCTATCCAAGATAAAGATAATCAAAATATGAAGCTATGCAATATACAAATTTGATATTTTTCCTAATGAATAGTTCTTTTGGAATGTAAACTTATCTGCTGGCTAAAAATTGAGGCCATAAATATGTAGTCCAGTATTTGCTAGAAGACTACGTTTTCTTTCTTTTAAGTATGATGTTCTAATCTCTTATAAACAAATGAGGCAGTTACATAACTGTCACAGTCAAAATATTTGTACATTGTTTATGCATGTAAATTCTTTCTACAATTCTAAACAGATAAACAATAATAAGCCCTTTATCCAAATGTAAAGTTTAATTTAACTTTCATCCAAGAACAATGTAAACTCTTATTTTCCTTTATAAATACTAACTTCTTTATTTATTGGAGTTTATCAGAGTTGTATTATATGACGTAAGTTTTGTTTCCAAAGTTTAATAATGCAAGGCAAACTTTAAATCTATAATATCTGTCCATTTTATAACTGTAAGAAAAGGCTGACTTTTAAAGCAACAAGTGAAACATACTAAGAAATTTTAGTTCAGGAGTATGTTTAGAGTGTGTTGTATTGAGTCAGACTGTGCAATCTCGTGATGTAAGAAATTTTGTTTTATAGTTCATTACGATAATTATATTTTTTAATTCAAATTTTGTAAAGTTCTATCTAAATGTTTGTTGTTATCCTCTTTCAGCATGGGTGGGTAGGCACTGGGAGGTGTGAAAGAATTTAGTGCCACCATGGTAATAAATTTTCTATTATTAATAAGAAAATCTTCTACCAAATTAAATAAAGAGGTTTTTACTAACAAAATAAATGTCAAATTCATCATTAGAAGCAAACTTACTTAAGAATCTTTTTAAGAAATGTTTGAAAGTGATTTGTATAATGTCAACAGCCTTCAAGATAAAAAGAAAAACATCTGTTACTGCATCAAATATACCAATCGAATGCAAATATAGCTTACTTACAGAAAACACACTTGCTAAATCTGCAGTGGGAAAAAGATAAATGTAGAAACTGGATAAAAGAAATAATAACAGCTGGAATTAGTACTAAGTGAAATGGAGTGGCAATTATCATTAAAAAATCCTTTAAAGGCAAAGTCATTAATCATTTATCAGATCAGAGAGGATGATGGTGTTCTTTTACTTGTTCAATCCCCCCATACACCTTACCCTTTTTATTCGTTAATATATATGCTCCATTTATAAATCAAATTGACTTTATATATGAGATATATAGCTTGATTAAAAAATTCCCTAACCATTACTATATTTTGGGTGGGAATTGGAACATGTTAATTAACCCCTCTGAGGATAGAACGACTAGAAATAATAGGCAGCCATCTCAAAATCTCACTAGCAATAGAATATTTAATGAACAACTTTAATTTAATTCACCCATATAGCTTACATTGAGGCAACACAATAACAAATAAATATGCATACAATTCTCCCTGTAATAAATCCTGGTCAAGAACTGATATGTTCTTAATATCTGAACTTTTACTGGAGAATGAAGTCAAATATAAAGTAGAACTCAGATCTCTTTCTGATCATTCTATCGAAATAGACCACTCCAAAGCTAAATCATATCAAAATAATAATCTGAGTTGGACGTTAAATATAAATCTACTTAAAAATAAGGAAATAATAGAAGAAATAACTGTTATTCTCACCCAACTAGAAAATGCTTTACCTAAAGTTGCCATGCCCCAGGATGTCCAAATGGGTGCAACTAAAGCAGAAATCAGAGGCATATTAATTCAAATGGCATAATTATATATAAAGAAAAACAGAGAAAAAGGAACCGAATTACAATATGAACTTAAAAAAAATTGAAACTACAAAACAATTATAGTCCTGAACTTGAATCTACTATGTTAAAATTTGCAAAGAGAACTCTACCTATCACAAGCATATCAGTATACTCTTACAGAACTGAAGACACTATCTAAATATGCTGAATGGGTCCAAATACCATCTTGAACACTAGCAAGAGTAATTTACATAAAGCAATCAACTCCTAGAATAACCAAAGTAAATTATAAAGGTAAATCAGTAACTACAAATCCTGAAATCATCAAACTCTTTGAAGAAATATATCAACATCTCTATGGCCCACAAAATCAGTTTCACATGTAGGTTTATGAAAAATATTTAAAGGATATAAAATTTCCTCTTTTAAATAGCCAGCAAAGGGATGTCTTCAAAGCCCCTTTTAAGAAAACTGAAATTAAATCAGCAATAGATACACTAAAACCTAATAAGGCCCCTGGACCTGAGGGGTATACAGGTGAGTTTTATAAAATCTTTAACTTGTAAGTATTGAATATTTTAGCTAAAGTCTATAATTATATAAAGGAGTATGGTGTTACAGACTTATATCTTAATAACTCCAAAACTATCCTCATTCATAAGCCCAATTCAGACAGGACAAACCCTTATAATTGCAGACCTATTGCACTTATACATGTAGATGTTATGATATTAACTTTAGTTGTAGCAAATAGACTTAAAAGAGTGTTGCCAAGTATTATATTACCTGAACAACCTGGGTTTACGAATAGAAGATAAGTATGTGACATCACACTTACATTAGATGCCACCATACAAATTCTTAAAAAAGACAGAAATCCATGGTATGCTTTAGCTCTAGAGGAAAGTAAAGCTCTTGACAGAGTAAATCTAATCTTCTTGTTCAAAGTATTAGAATACTTCAATATACTGCAATAATTCATTGATATCATTAAAATACTATGTCATAGCTCATATGTAACTCTTTCAATTAACAAAATAAATTCAAACTCAATAAAAATAATTAATGGAACAAGGCAAGGGTGCTCCCTATCCCCTTAATCTTTTTAATCTTTATATTGAACCCCTCCTGCTCTGTATAGGCCAAAAAAACCTTCCACCATATACCAACAGTCCAAAGCATAAACTTATAATTTCCTGCTTTTGCAGATGATTTAAACATTTATTTTCAATTTCCTACACGGATTTACATAAAATAATAAAAACCATTGACAAGTTCTCAAATATAACACACTTTGAAATTAATCTATCAAAATCCTATATTTTCCCAATTAATCCTGTTGGACATAAGGAGAACTATTTCCCAGTTTCTGAAATTAAAATAAATTGCTCACTTAATATCTATGAGTAAGTTTTGAGCATACTCAAGAAGCATTAATGAAAGAAGATTTGCAAAAAACATGGGCAGATATATTCAATATAAATAGATGATAAAATATAAGGCTCTCTTGCTTATCCAGAACAGCCATCATTAAAATTAATATCCTCCCTAGGACTGTTTACTACGTCAATACAATTTATTTTAATAATCCTAATAAATTCTTCTGTAAAATGTATGCATAATTATCAATGTGTATCTGGTACCCCAAAACAATCAGAGTAAGTTATAACAAAATGATCTTGCCCAAAGTCAGAGGTGGGCTTGGCCTACCAGACTTTAAATTATATTATGATATAAGTTATGCAAACAGGATTATTCAAATATCTAATTTTAACTGAAATGATACAGAGTGGACACCAATGTGGGTTAAGACGTTGTTTGGGCATATAAAAACACATAACATCAATCTAAAATTGCTTCCTTATATCAAATAAGAAAATATTTTAAAAAAATTAAACTCCAAAAATTATTAAAAGTCAAATTAACATATTTTAAAAGTTATTTAATTTTTTAAATGTAGAATGCTCCTTAGAAGTACTACAACCAATACACCTAAACCCAAAGCTTTAATCAATCTAAAATTGCTTCCTTATCTCAACCAAGAAAATATTAAAATCAAACTCCAAAAAATGATTAAAAGTCAAATTAACATATTTTAAAAGCTATTTCAATCTTTAAATCTAGAATTCTCCTTAGAAGTACTACAGCCAATACACCTAAATCCAAAGCTTAAAATTAACAACATGATGATTTATTTAAACCTTTATACTTTGGTGAGACATACTACAGTTTGGGACTTTTACATACTAAATAAACTTTCAATTCTGGATACTAGGAAAGCACTAGATTTACAGAAGAAATGTGACACTGTAATAATACTTATTAAAAGTCTCATTAATACAGTAACATATAAGAAACAAGTAAATGAATTAAAAATTATGATGGCAGAGCTACCAAATGCTACCAAATGTTATAAATTAACCTCTGCAATCAAATACCAGTCTTCCTTATTACACTGAAAATATTGGAATAAACAAAATATAAACATCATTCCAGAATAGAAACTGCAAGCAATAGAAGGTACAACTAAGCTTACTCCTTTAAAAAAAAATGTACACACAACTTATGATAAATAATAAGTCCGACCTTACACCTATGTCAATTAATAAATTAAAAAAAAAATTCTCACCTTTCTGTCTGTTCTGCACTTCAAAGATTGCAGATATGCTTCACATGCTTTGGAGCTGTAAACATGTATATAAACTATGGTGTGTGTTAAAAGTCAGGCTTGAGAAAATGGGCTACGAAAAAACAATGCTCTCATGGGAATTTGCAATTCTTCATATAACATTATAGGAGCTATCTAAACTAAATAAACATGTTAATTACTATTTTTGCTTTAATCAAGCTATATGCAACCCAAAACTGGCTTGACCATACTAAAGTATCATTGAATGGATTTAAAAATATGGCAATAAAATACATATCCTCACACAAAGTAATAATAAAAAAATAAAAATAAACTATCATACTTCCAGAAATAATTTGATCTCGTACTAAATAACCTACTAGAGGATTAAGTTAATCTAAAATGTATCCCAGTGCAGGAATTAGTAATACAAGTTTATATGCTTAATACAAACTCCATAAGATTAAAAAAAACAGGTAATCCCAAGGCCTGTGAATGTTTTAATAACATTTTGTATGCTTTTTGTCTTTTCTCTTAACCAAATTAAGAATTAAGGATTCTATTTATGGTGGCACTATATTGTATATAATTGTATTTTGTATGTTTAGCTTAACTTCCATTTTTATAACTATAAATGTACAAGCTAAATTTTTTTTTCTCAAGATAGGATCATAAATACTCAAATGTGACAATTCTGTGTATCTCAATAACTTAAATTTGCATTGTTTGTACACTGACATACCTCACTTTTCGTATATAGCTTGTTAAATTTCTTGTTTTGTTTGTATGTACTTTTAATATCTAAAAGAAATAAATATTACATATGAAAAAAGTCCAATTGTTATAAAGAAAGAAAACAAGTGTTCAATGTATAGTGCATGAAAAAACATCATTATGTTTTGTTTTCTTCTGTGTTAATGTATGTATACTTATGTCTTAAGTGACAATTTAGTAAAGATGATTAAAAAATGCCAGTGTTGTATCCTCTGTATAAAACTGCCATTGTTCTCTATTTCTTACATGCTATTTAGAGCAGACATCTGCTTGCTTTCTAAAGCAATGTCTACTTTTGTGAATTTAAAAGACTGCCTAGAACAACACTTGGAAATTAAAACAAGACTTTGAAAATAAATTCAAAAGCACCCTGCATCCTTCCACATCTCAGGTTAATTATATATATATATACCTATATACATATATATATGTGTATATATACTAACTCAAAAATCATGCAAGCATGGTTTAAGGGCAATTTTCTCAAACCCTAGAATTGTGACATCTTGCATAGCTGTCAATCCGATTGGTCTAGGACTGATAAGCGAATGGCCGTTTCACCGAATCCTAAACAGCTGGGCATACTTCCGAGAAAGTGCTTTTTACTGAAGAAGCACTTTTGCTGAAGTATGCCTGCAGGTAGAGGGAGTTGTGGGGGAGTGACTGTTGCAGAGATCGTACTACGGTGAGGATAAGGGAATTTTTTCCTCTTCCCCACTGTACTGTGAACTCGGAGTGAGAATATTAAAGTAGGGGGGTGTGGGGGGCACAGCCTCCCACATGGGGAGGTGCAGGGGGGCTTGCCCCCTGCATAAATGCTCTTTTCTTGTTTTTTTTTTTTTTTTAATGCACTTTAGCAAAAGTGCTTTTTCGGTAAAAGCACTTTTGTTAAAGTGTGCTCAGTGAAGTTGGATTTGGATTGTTGAAGTTTCATTCAACAGTCTTAGATCCATATATATGTTGCAGAAAAGAGGAAAATCCCAGGATGCAAAAAACTCCCTTACTAGCCTTAGTAAGAAGCTGAGATTCCTCATAAAATCCTCCAAAGCTAGTTATGAAAATAAAATTGCCAAAGATTCCAAAGACAACCACAAGGCATTCTATAACTATGTCAAGAATCGAAATGGCAATGCTCAAATCTGCTCTGAGCTGCAACAGAATGGCATTAAATATACTGATCCCAAGAATATTGCCAATATCCTGGCAGATCGATTC
This sequence comes from Protopterus annectens, assembly GCF_019279795.1. NCBI lineage: Eukaryota > Metazoa > Chordata > Ceratodontiformes > Protopteridae > Protopterus > Protopterus annectens. The sequence goes on along the minus strand of NC_056729.1, from coordinate 221,064,938 downwards.
AATGCCAACTTCACCCCCTTCTCACCCCCTAAATGGCCCATCTCAATACAGGAAGATTGCCACATTCCAGTAATAAGGGCCACACAGGTAAAAAACGAACTCTCCAAAGCTAAGAATACAGCATCCATGGGACCAGATGACATCCTGGGCTGTGTACTACATGAACTACTAAATGAACTGGCACCTCACCTAAGTGTCATGTTTAGTTATACCCTCACCTCAGGCATCATGCCCACTGAGTGGCGCACAGCTACAGTTATCCCACTCCACAAAGGGGGATCCACCTTGGATCCCGGGAACTACCACCCCATCAGCCTATCAAGCCTGATCTGCAAGGCCATGGAACATATTATCATGGAACTTATAAACAAAGACATTGGCAACCTTAAAATACTGGACTCCACCCAGTTTGGGTTCATGAAGGGCCGATCTTGTCTCCTGAACCTGATGGACTTCTTCGAATCAGTCTCCAGAGCCGTAGATGAGGGTAAGGCAGTCCATACAGCTTATCTGGATCTTGCCAAGGTGTTTGACACCATCCCCCACTCTGGAATCATAGATAAACTTACTAAGCTGGGCATTTTTCATTACATCACTCGATAGGTTGCCAACTGGCTTACTGACAGAACCCACACTGTAAAAGTAGCTGACTCCAAATCCAGCTCCATACAAGTGACAAGGGGAGTACCTCAGGGTTCACTCCTGGGACCTCTCTTGTTTGGCATCTACTTCTCTGAAGTACAGGCCAACACTAAGGGACTCTGGCTAACAAAGTTCACAGATGACTGCAAACTGGGAGCCATTATTGAAACCCCAAATGATGTGGATACTCTACAAAAGGGCCTTACAGAAACAGATGCTTGGTGCCAGAGCCATGGGCTCCAGCTCAATGCCAAGAAATGTATAGTTATCCCTTTTGGGAAATAACATGTACCCATGAATTACCACATAGTTGGCAGTACACTAAACATCGAAAGTGTGATAAGAGACTTAGGGACACAGGTTGGCAGTGGTATCACCTTTAATATCTACATCGCCACAACAGTCAGGAAGTCCTTCTATGTGGCACACCTCATCACTAAGGGCTTTTCATCCAGAAAAAGGGAGGTCATTGTCCCACTGTACTCATCCCTCATTAGACTCATTGTAGAATACAACGCCCCATTTGATATGTACCTCTCAAGACAGCTGCAACAACTGGTAAGGTCATTAAAAGAATCACAGGCATAAAGCAGATGCCCTATGCTGACTGCCTTAAAAAACTCCAGCTAAACTCTGTTGCATATCGTCTACTCCGAGGCGATCTCTGCTTAACATACAAGGCCATGTCAAACCCAGAGCTGTTGGACATGCTACACTTAAAGAAATCCCAATCCCTCAGAGTCACACGCTCCTGGGATATAAACCTTTCCATCACAATAAACAAAACATGCTGGTGGGATTGGTTCCTGACCCAGAGACTCCCCAGACTCTGGAATAGACTGCCCACACATGTCAAGCAGAGTGCCTCTTTGGCCCTCTTCAGAAGGAACCTTGATGATTTGATGGGAGAAAGGAAATTCACCCTGGGGATCACGTCAGTTGCCCTGCAAGACAAGGGTCCAGGGAAGTAAATAGTGTGGGAAGAAATAGCCAGGGAATTGTTATGGCTAGGCTTGTATAGTCCCTAGGGCCGATAGCCTAGTACCAACCTATGAACCTATGAATCTATATGCATATCCATATATATATATATATATATATATATATATATATATATATATATATATATATAGCTATACATATATATATATATATATATATATATATATATATATATATATATATATAGATATGTTCATAGGTAGGTACTTGGCTATTGTCCCTAGGGTCTATATAAGCCTAGCCAAAGGTACCCCGGCTTTCGCCACCCAAGAAAATTATTTTCCTGTGCCACTGTCGAGCAGAGCCACAGAAGTGATCCCCGGGGTGAATTTCCTATCTCCCATCCAATCATCAAGATTTTTCTTGAAGAGTGCTAATGAAGAGCTTTGTTTGATATAGATTGGTAGTTTGTTCCAGAGTATGGGAAGTCTCTGGGACAGGAATCTCTCCCTCCAGCATGTTCTGTTTACTGTGGTGACAAGGTTTTGGTCCCTAGACTGTGTAGCTCATAGAGATTGGGATTTCTTTAAGTGGAGCATGTCTAAAAGCTCTGGGTTTGACATAGCATTGTGTGTTAGGCAGAGATTGCCTCTGAGTAGGTGATATGCAATGGAGTAAAGATACAGTTTTTTGAGATGGCCTGCATAGGGCATCTGTTTGAGGCTGGTAATCCTCCAGTTGTTGTAGATGTCTTGTGAGGTAAATACCAAAAGGGGCATTGTACTCCATAAGGGGTCTAATGAGTGACAAGTACATGGGAACAATGAACTCTTTTTTCCTGGATGAGAAACCTTTTGTGATGAGGTGTGCCACATAGAAGGATTTCCTGACTACTGTGGAGATGTGATTATCAAAGGAGAGACTACTGTCCACCTGTGTCCCAAGGTCTCTTATCACGCTTTAAGTGTTAAGTAGACTACCACCTATGTGGTAGTCCATGGGTACTGAGTTTTTACCAAAGGGATGACAATGCACTTTTTGGCATTGAGCTATATATAGTTATATATGTATATATGCAGGTTTATGGATATGGTGAGAGAGGACATGCAGGCGGTTGGTGTGACAGAGCAAGATGCAGAGTATAGGAAGAAATGGAAAGAGATGATCCGTTGTGGCGACCCCTAATGGTAAAAGCCAAAAGATGATGATATATATATATATATATATATATATATATATATATATATATATATATATATATATATATATATATATATACATACATGTATGTACAGATATACATATTTAGACATAGTTATAGTTATAGATATGCAGATATAGATAAATGCAGCCATTAAAGACAAGCACCACCAAACTGCAAGTAGTATAAAATGTTAATTTGAAACTAATGTAAATATTGTATATTACACATTGCTAGTTTATGCTAATATGCTTACACCGTTTTTTCAAAGTAACTCATCTGTGCTATTCTGTTATTGCTTACATTTCTATTTTTTTTTCATGTTTTTTTTTGCAAATTATTTTGAGTTTCATCCTGGCTGAAGCTTTAATTTGTCAAAATTGATCCAGTACCCAAAACCAGTAAAAGAATATAAACAAATAAAAATTGCAATCAGACACACAAACAAATGACAACACATTTGAATGAAAATAAAAGCAGGACTAAGCCTACCCATGCAAAATCCTACAGAACTGAAACTACCCCATTTAATGTCTAACAAAACTCTAAATTTACTAACTGTGAATGTAAACTACTACAGTACAGTACCTTAAGTTACTATTTCTACTGTCTATACATCTAAGTTAAATTACCAAATAGAAATTACAGTACTGTTGCTACTTCAGCAAGCAACCACAGATGATACCGTTTCTTTCGCTGTATGACACCTAATCCCTATGTCAGACATCTTTTAAACCAAAACCAAGTCTTTACACTGGAGTTCCAGCCTTACTGATAAACACACATATATCTATACATCTATATATAGCTATATATATCTATGGGTCCCTATCATTTGATCGAGTTTTCAGAAACTCAAAATCCATATGATTGAGACCATATGATTGAGATTTTGAATACACAAACTTTTGAATGCAGACAGCGGTTACATGTTTCCTCACTGTAGTACGATCTTGGAGTTGGTAAATAAAAATATGCAGAGGGTATGGTTTCGCTTTTATTTATTTATTTTATTTTTGATGTTCAAGTTTTCGGAAAGTTGATCATATAGTCTGTTTGATATTGTTTTCGAGTTTCTGGAAAGTCAATCATTCTGACATAGACACACACATACACACACACGCACATATATATATATATATATATATATATATATATATATATATATATATATATATCTTTGTATATATATATATATCTATCTATATATATATATATATGTGTGTGTGTGTGTGTGTTTATATATATATATATATATATATATATATATATATATATATCAACTTTAGTGCCACACAACTGTAACAAAAGTGTAATTCATTTCTGGCTGATACAGTCTACTAAAAAGTAGTGTGTGTGTGTGTGTGTGTGTGTGTGTGTGTGTGTGTGTGTGTGTGTGTGTGTGTGTGTGTGCATATGCATTGGAAACAAAAAACACTATCAACATGCCAGGAAATCAAGCCAGCATATTGAGTTCAATCTTGACAACTGAAACTATGATAATCTGAAACTATAAAAGGGTGTCTTGTATTTTCAAGGGCTGAGTCACATTTTGATCTCTGATTAGTCAAATGTTATGATCTTTTATGTCCTGTTAGATTCTAAACCATTATGTTAATCTGATGATCTAACAGTATCTCCTTCATTATGACAATATGACATGTTATTAGGATATCCTATATTAGGATGGTGTAGCACACAGACAGGATCTACTACCTTTTGATACAATGACATGTTGGTAGGGTATCCTATTCAGATGCCATAACACACAGACAGCCTGTCCTATCTTAAGATACTAAGACATTTTGGTCGGGCATCCTATATTAGGATGCTGTGACACATAGACAGGATCTCCTACCTTATGATACTATGACATGTTAGTACAGTATCTTATATTAGGATGCTATGACACACAGGATCTCCAACATTATAATACTATGACATGTTGGCAGGATATCCTATACAAGGATGCTATGACACACAGGTAGGATCTCCTGCCGTATGATACTATGACTTGTTGGTAAGGTATCCTATATTCAGATGCTATGACACACAAACAGGATCTCCTACCTTATGATACAATGAAATGTTGGTATGGTATCATATATGTGGACGATGTGACAGACATACAAACAGGATCTCCTCTCTTATGATACTATGACATGTTGGTAGGGTATCCTGTTTTAGGATGCAATGACACACAGACAGGATCTCCAACATTATGATACTATGAGATGTTTGTACAGTATCCTATATTAGGATACTGTGACATACAGGTAGGATCTCCTACCACATGATATTATGACATGTTGTTAGTGCATCCTATATTTCGATGCTATGAACAATGACAAGATGTCCTGCCTTATGATACTATATATATTTGTAGAGTATCCTGAATTTGGATGCTATGACACACAGACAGGATCTCCTGCCTTTGGGTACTTTGACATGTTAGTATGGTATCCTATAGTCAGATGCCATTAGGCTCAGACAGGATCTCCTTTCTTATGATACAATGAAATGTTGGTAGGGTATCCTGTATTTGGATGTTGTTCATAGGTTCATAGGTTCATAGGTTCATACTAGGCTATCTGCCCTAGGGCATTTATAAGCCTAGCCAGAATGTGTTTGGCTTTCGCCACCCATTTTAAATTTATTTTGCTATGCCCTTTTTCGAGGTTAGTATACTGTGCCTCTATCTAACAGTGACACAGAAGTGATACCCGGGATAAACCTACGATCTCCCATCCACTCATCAAGATTCCTCTTGAAGAGAGTCAATGAGGGACTCTGCCTAACCTGGACTGGGATTTTATTCCAGAGTGAAGGGAGCCTCTGGGTTATGAATCTGTCCCTCCAGCATGTCCTATTTATTTCAGTGCTGAGGTTCAAGTCTCTCGAGCGTAGCTCGATGGGATTTGGATTTTCTGAGGTGCAGCATGTCCATTAATTCTGGGTTGGACATGGCTTTATACGTCAGGCACAGATCGCCTCTGAACAGGCGGTATGCCACTGAGTAGAGCTGGAGTTTCTTTAACCGGGCAGCATATGGCATCTGTTTGAGCCCTTTGATCCTCTTGGTGAGGTACTTTTGGGGTCTTTCCAGTTGCTGCAGGTGTCTGGTAAGGTACATCCCAAAAGGGGCATTGTACTCAATTATGGGCCTGATGAGGGATGAGTAAAGAGGCACGATGACCTCCCCTAGTCTAGATGTGAATCCCTTCATGATTAGGTGGGCTATATAAAATGTTTTTCGAACCACTTTGGCCACGTGGTTGTCAAATGAGAGATTGCTATCAACTTGGGTCCCCAGGTCCCTAATTACTTCTTCTGTACTTAATGGATTTCCACCTATGTGGTAATTTGTGGGCACTTTGTTTTTGCCAAAGGGGATGACTATACACTTTTTGGCATTTAGCTTGAGGCCATGGCTCTGGCACCAGTTGTCTGTTTCTATGAGGCCCTTTTGGAGGATGCTTGTGTTGGCTGGAGAGTCGATTGTGGCACCCAGTTTGCAGTCATCTGCGAACTTGGTCAGCCACAGTCCTTCCGTGTTGGCCTGTACCTCCAAGAAATATATACCGAACAAGAGAGGTCCCAGGACTGAGCCTTGTGGGACACCACTTGTAACTGGTTTGGAGTCTGACATGGCTCCAGCAATTCTAACCATGTGGGTTCTGTCCTTGAGCCAGTTTGCAATCCATCTAGTGACATAGGGGTTTATATTTAAGCTGGTGAGATTATCTATAATGCCCGAGTGGGGTATTGTATCGAAGGCTTTTGCGAGGTCCAGGTAGGCTGTGTGGACCACCTTCCCCTCGTCAATGGTCTTGGTGACTGTTTCAAAGAAATTAACCAGGTTTAAGAGGCAGGATCTGCCCTTAACAAAGCCGAACTGGGTAGGATCCAGTGTTTGTAGGTCTCCAATATCTTTATTTATGAGGTCCATGATGATCCTTTCCATAGCTTTGCAGACCAAGCTAGTCAGGCTTATGGGGCGATAGTTTCCAGGATCCGTTGAGGCACCACCTTTATGGAGAGGGACCACTGTTGCTGTACGCCACTCTTTGGGCACATATCCTGTAGTAAGGCTGAGATTGAACAGTAGTTTTATGTTTGGGTTTAGCTCTTCTTTGAGTTCATGTAGGATGCAGCCCGGGACATCATCTGGTCCCATTGATGCTGTGTTTTTTGCTTTGGAGAAAGCAGCTCTTACCTGAGCATCTGAGATGTCAGGGGGGGCAGCACTCTGCTGGGATAGATATTTGCCCTTTTGGTGGGGAGGGGGGGGAGAAGTTTGCGCTGAACCTGTCAGCTAGGATGTTGGCAATGTATGTGGGTTCGGTGTATTTTTTGTCATTTTGGACTAATTCTGAGCATATCTGGGAATTACCACCCAGGTTCCTAACATAACTAAAGAAAGCCTTGTGATTATCCTTAGTGTCCTGTGCAATTTTTCTCTCGAAGCTGGCTTTAGACAATTTTATGTGTGCCCGTAGTTTTTTGCTAATACTGATCAGTGATGCCTTCCCTTTTTGGGATTTTGCTTTATCATTTAGTAGCTTCCTCCTTCTATTGTATAGTTTGTTTATGGCTGGGGTCCACCAGACAGGACGTCTGCCTTTGGAGGATTGGGTCTTGGTTTTATTTGGGATCGCATGATCCATGCATTCCTGAAGGTGTTCATAGAATGCATTTATAAAGGATTCTGCGGTCTGGGCCGTATTTTCCACAGGCCTGGGGGCTTTGAAGGATTCCACCTCTGTTTTGAGGAGTGTAAAATTTGCTTTAGAGAAGTTTTTCACTGTGGTTTTCTGGGCAGGGGGTGGGGTCGGGATGTGAATATCCAGTGAGATTAGTTTATGGTCTGATCTTACCAGTGAGGGATACACTTCTGGTCTGGAGCATAGAGTCCCCATGTTGGTGATGATCAGGTCCAGTATGTTTTCCCCTCTTGTGGGAGTGGTAACAAGTTGTTCCATAGCATTTGAGTTTATAAATTCTAGGAACCTTTGGGCTAGGGTGTTGGAGCTAGAGTAATGCTCCCAGTCTATGTTTGGGTAGTTGAAGTCGCCCAATATAATGGTGTTTGGAGAGACCTTCATATTTTCCAGTGTTCTCAGGAAGGCCGAGTGGGGTTCCTGGGTTTGGGAGGGTGGTCTGTAGCAGGCTATAAACTGGAAGGCAGTTTTACCCACTGTTAGTTGCACATGGATAGTCTCTGATGCTTCGTGCTTTGCCACCAACCTGGAGGTGTGGTTATCTTTGATGAATATCGATACTCCCCCTCCTTTTGTGGTTCGGTCCAAGTTTTGGGGCCGAAAAGCATGGTATGAGGTATAACCTGGTAGTGTTGGGGTGCTCTCGGCAGCCCTGAACCAGGTTTCTGTTACTGCACAGATATCGATGTTCTCCATGCTAAGGAGAGTTTCGAAAAGTGCATCTTGAGGTTTAGACTTCTGGCATTGAGTAGCATTACTCTTAGTTTCTTATCCCTTGTGATACCTATGGAGGTGGGTTTGTCTTTTGAGCCTTGCCTAAAAAAGGCACTATTGGGGTAGCAAGAGCCTTTGCCAATATCCGAAAGCCCAGGGGTGACAGGTGCAAGCCGTCCCTAGTGAAGCATTGTGGCTTGTCGAGCATATCATCCCAAGCTGACAGGCATTGGATCCCCTTTGAATGACACCAGTACTTAAGCCAATTGTTGAAATTGATCATCTTGTCTTCATATTGTGGCATCATTCTTGGTGAGGGTAAGATGCTACTCAAGGTCAGGGTCATAACGGCCTGGGCTACATGCTCAGAGAGCTCCTTTATGTCTCTTTTCATGTAGTCCAGGGAGGTACATCTCGGGTCATTCACACCAGCATGGACAATGACTGAGTCATATTTGTACTTGCCTTGGAGTGACCTGAGTGCTTGTGTTATGTGGCGGATCCTAGCACCCGACAGGCTGCTCACCATGACCCTCTCCTTGTTCAGCCTGGTGAGCGGAACGTCAGTGTGCCTGACGACAGAGTCACCTATTACAAATGTATCAGGTGTGTTGTTTATTCTTAAGGGCTGTGACTGTTTGGCACACTGGCTTTGTGAGATATGTGTTGCACGTGTTTTGTTTTGGGGTAGCAGCTGCTTGGGTGTCTGCTTTGGAGGTCTCTGCTGCTTCGGCAGATCTTTATTTAGAGCCTCTGAGTATGTTTTTGTGTGATTATGTGTTTGGTTTGCTGTCATGGTAGGTCTATGTGAGACTGGAATTGTAGTGAGTGTGGTTTCCTTCTCCTCCTGACTGGTTATGCCAGTACTGAGTTGAGAGAGCTTAGCCTCCATTTTGGCTATATGGTTGCATCTCTCACATGTGTTGGAATTTGTTGGGAGGAGGAGAGGGTTGTCTGTGTACATGAGGCAGTTGTAACATTGCCTCAAGATTCCCAGATTCACCAGCTGGACTGGAGAGGAGATTGACAACTGACCTTTGGACATGCTAGAATAATATTGGGAATTCCTTAATAATTGAAAACCAGGGCCAGTGGGGAGTGAGGGTGTAGTGCTTTTAATTTTTAGTGCTGACTTATATAATTGCTTTAGTGAGCAAGTGCCAGGTAACTTAAGTGCAATGTGTTACAGGTAACTTAAATGCAAAAACGACAAACAGTAACTTTCTTTCAAGTGAAACAAGGAAATAAGTACAGTAAGCAATGCAGATATCACTAGTGATCCACAGAAGCGCTGAGAAGCCACGTATTAGGTGGAATTAGCGTTCCAGGGAAATAACAAGCAAACAAACAACAAGCATATAAACAAAGCTATATTCAGCAGGCCTGGATCTAGTCTATGCTACAGCAAACAAGGTGTACCAATTTCAGTAAGATACAGTTCAAATATTCAGGCACTATAAACCTTTAACCAGAAAATCACAGCTTAGAAGGGCAGAGTCCAGCCTCTTCTCCCACAAGAGTGCAGACCACAAACCTTCTTAATGTAAAATAACTGGCCTGAAGCCCAAGTGCTTAAACCAGAACTAATACACTTTAAGAATAATTGTTGTGACATACAGGCAGGATTTCCATCCTTACAATACTATGACATGTTGGTAGGGTATCCTATATTAGGATGCTGTCACACAAAGGATCTCCTACCTTACGATACTATGCATGTTTGTAGTGTATCATATATTAGGATACTATGACACACAGACAGAATCTCCTACCTTATGATGCTATGACATGCTTTTATGGTATTTTATGTTAGCATGCTATGACACTAAGAGAGGATCTCCAGCCTTATGATACTACTACATGTTGTTAGGGTATCCTACATACTAGGATGCTGCAACACACCGACAGGATATCCTAGCTTATCATGCTACACATGTTTGTATGTTATCATATATTCGGATGGTATGACACACAGAAATAATTTCCTAAATTTTGATACTATGACATGGTAGGGTATCCTATATTCAGATGCCATTATACACAGACAGGATCTTCTTCCTTATGATACAATGAAATTTTGGTAGGGTATCCTATATTAGGATGCTATGACAAACAGAAAGGATCTCCCACGTTATGATACTATGACATGTAGCTACGGTATGCTATATTAAGATGCTATGACACACAGACAAGATCTCCAACATTACGATACTAGGATATGTTTGCAGGGTATCCTATATTCAGATGCTATGACATACAGACAGGATTTCCTACCTTTTGATACTAAGACATGCTGGTTGGGTATACTATTCAGATGCCATCACACACGGACAGGATCTCCTACCTTATGATACAATGATATGTTGATCGGGTATCTTATATTCTCCCTTATGCTACAATTGCATGTTGATAGGGAGTCCCATGTTAGGATGGTATGACACACAGACTGGATCTCCTACCTTACGATGCTATGACATATTGGTAGGGTATCCTCTATTGGGATCTAACACAAACATGCAGGCTCTCATAACTTACGATACTAAGACATGCTGGTAGGGTACCCAATATTAGGCTGCTGTGACATCCTGATAGGATATCCTACGTTATGTCACTATGACATGTTTTTATGGTATTTTATGTTCGCATGCTATGACACTAAGAGAGGATCTCCAACCTTATGATACTATAACACGTTGGTCGGGTATCCTATATTAGGATGCAATGACACACAGACAGGATCACCTACCTTATGATACTTAACCTGTTGGCATGGTATCCCATATCAGGATGCCATGTCACTCTGAGAGGATCTCCAACATTATGGTACTATGATATGTTGGTTGGGTATCCTATATTAGGATGCTATGATACAGAGGCAGGATCTCCTACCTTTTGATACTATGACATGCTGGTAGGGTATCCTATATTTGGATCTATGACACAGAGACAAGATTTCCTACCTTACGATACTAAGATATGTTGGTTGGGTATCTATATATTAAAGATGCTGTGACACACAGACAGGATCTCCTACCTTATGATACTATGACATGTTGTTAGGGTATCCTATATTAAGATCGTGTGACACACAGGTAGGATCTCCTGCCGTATGATACTATGACATGTTGGTAGGGTATCCTATATGGGTCTATATTATAACATCGAAATCTACAAAGATCGAATGTTATAATATCGAACCCTAAACACCAAAATCTGAAAACATCGAACAGTCAGAATAGCAAATTTTTTCCCAGGGAAAAAATTTGCTATTCCGAGAAACATACACACAACACAAACACACATAAAAAACAGTAATCCACACACATACACCTAAAATCCTACACCTAAACCTAAACTAGCTATCCACTTACCTTTACCCAACCCTAACCCTAAGATCCATCACTATCGCACATTCACCTCACCCGCGCCCTAACCCTAACTCACCTCACCCACTCCCTAACCCTAACCTACACACAACCGCACACTTATCTGACCTGCACCCTAACCCTAACTCACCTAACCCACCCCCTAACCCTAACCTACACACAATCGCACACTTACCTGACCCGCTCCATAACCCTAACGTTCACACAACCGCACACTTACCTGACCCACTCCCTAACCCTAACTCACCCCCTAACCCTAACATACACACAATCACACACTTACCTGAATCCGACCCATAACGTTCCAACATATCGAACGCTGAAAACAGCAAAGCCACAGCAACGGCCTATCAAATTCTTTCCCTGGGATAGAATTCGGTGTCCTGCACCTTCACTGTTTTCAGCATTCGACATTACGGGGTTGATAATATAACATTCTATCTTTGCAGATTTCGATGTTATAATATAGACCCATCCTATATTAGGATGCTATGACAAACAGACAGCATCTCCTACCTTATGATACTATGACATGTTTTTATGGTATTTTATGTTAGCATGCTATAACACTAAGAGAGGATATCCAACCTTATGATACTATCACATGTTGTTAGGGTATCCTACATATTAGGATGCTATGACACACCGACAGGATATCCTACCTTATCATGCTACACGTTTGTACGTTATCATATATTCAGATGGTATGACACACAGAAATAGATTCCTACCTTTTGATACTATGACATGTTGGTAGGGTATCCTATATCTGGATGCCATTATACACAGACAGGATCTCCTTCCTTATGATACAATGAAATTTTGGTAGGGTATGCTATATTTGGATGCTGTGACACACAGGCAGGATTTCCATCCTTATGATACTATAACATGTTGTTAGGGTATCCTATATTAGGATGCTGTGACAAAAAGGATCTCCTAACTTATGATACTATGACATGTTGGTAGGGTATCGTATGTTAGGATGCTATGACACACAGACAGGATCTCCTACCTTATGATACTACGACGTGCTGGTAGGGTATCCTATATTAAGATCGTGTGACACACAGGTAGGATCTCCTGCCATATGATACTATGACATATTTGTAGGGTATCCTATATTAGGATGCTTTGACAGACAGATACGATCTCCTACCATATTATACTATCACATGTTGTTAGGGTATCCTACATATTAGGATGCTATGACACACCAACAGGATATCCTATCTTATCATGCTACACGTTTGTACGTTATCATATATTCGGATGGTATGACACACAGAAATAATTTCCTACCTTTTGATACTATAATATGTTTGTGGGGTATCCTATATTTGGATGCCATTATACACAGACAGGATCTCCTTCCTTATGATACAATCAACTTTTGGTAGAGTATGTTATATTTGGATGCTGTGACACACAGGCAGGATTTCCATCCTTATGATTTGGGCGGCACAGTGGTGCAGCGGTTAACGTTGTCACCTCACAGCAAGAGGTTCTCCGGTTCGATTTTTGGCTGGGGTGCCTTCTGTGTGGAGTTTGCATGTTCTCCCTGTGTTCGCGTGGGTTTCCTCCGGGTACTCCGGTTTCCTCCCACATTCCAAAGACATGCATCTGGAGCGTTTCTCCCCGGGCCTCCACTGAAAACAGGCTCTGTGGAACCTAGTCGGACATTCCCGGTCAACAAATGTTAAATAAATAAATAAAACATGATACTATGACATTTTGGTAGAGTATCTTATATTAGGTTGCTGTGACAAAAAGGATCTCTTAACTTATGATACTATGACATGTTTGTAGGGTATCCCATATTAGGATCTATGACACACAGACATGATCTCCTACGTTATGATACTATGACATGTAGCTATGGTATGCTATATTAAGATGCTATGACACACAGACAGGATCTCCAACATTACGATACTAGGATATGTTTGTAGGGTATCCTATATTCGGATGATATGACATACAGACAGGATCTCCTACCTTTTAATACTAAGACATGCTGGTTGGATATTCTTTTCAGATGCAATCAGACACAGACAGGATCTCCTACCTTATGATACAATGATATGTTGATAGGGTATCCTATATTTGGATGCTGTGACATACACACAGGATTTCCTCCCTTATGATACAATTGCATGTTGGTTATGGAGTCCCATGTTAGGATGGTATGACACACAGACAGGATCTCCTACCTTACGATACTATGACATATTGGTAGGGTAGCGTCTATTAGGATCTAAGACAAACATGCAGGCTCTCATACCTTACGATACTAAGACATGCTGGTTGGGTATCCGATATTAGGATGCTGTGACACCAAGACAGGATATCCTACCTTATGACACTATGACATGTTTTTATGTTTTTTTATGTTCGCATGCTATGACACTAAGAGAGGATCTCCAACCTTATGATACTATAACACGTAGGTCAGGTATCCTATATTAGGATGCGATGACACACAGACAGGATCTCCTACCTTATGATGCTTGACCTGTTGGTATGGTATCCTATATTAGGATGCTATATCATTCTGAGAGGATCTCCAACATTATGGTACTATGACATGTTGGTTGGGTATCCTATATTAGGATGCTATGACACACAGACAGGAACTCCTACCTTTTGACACTATGACATGTTAGTAGGGTATCCTATATTTGGATCTATGACACAGAGACAAGATTTTTTACCTTACAATAATAAGATATGTTGGTTGGGTATCTTATATTAAAGATGCTGTGACACACAGACAGGATCTCCTACCTTATGATACAAAGAAATGTTGGCATGGTATCATATATTTGGATGTTGTGACACACAAACATGTTCTCATCCCTTATGATACTATGACATGATGGTAGTTTATCCTATGTTAGGATGGTATGACACACAGACAGGATCTCCTATCTTACGATATTATGACATGTGGCAAGATGTCATACATTAGGATGCTATGAAAGACAGACAGGATCTCCTACCTTATGATACTATGACATGTTTGTAGGGTGTCATATATTAGGATGCTATGACACCAGATAGAGTCTCCTACCTTACAATACTATGACATATTTGTAGGGTGGCCTATATTAGGATCTTATTACACAAACATGATCTCCTACCTTTCAATACTATGACATGTTGGTAGGGTGGCCTATATTAGGATCTATGACACACAGACAAGAACTCCTACCTTACGATACTAATACATGTTGGTTGGGTATCCTATATTAGTATGCTATAACACGCAGACAGGATCTCCTACCTTATGGTACTATGAAATGTTGTTATGATATCCTATATTAGGATTCTATGACACACAGACAGGATGTCCTACCTTATGATACAATACATGTTAGCATGGTATCCTATATTCAGATGTCATTTGGTTCAGACAGGATCTCCTTTCTTATGATACAATGAAATGTTGGTAGGGTATCCTATATTTGGATGATTTGACACAAAGACAGGATTTCCATCCTTACAATACTTTGACATGTTGGTAGGGTATCCTATATTAGGATGCTGTGACACAAAGGATCTCCTACTTTTTGATTCTATGACATGATTGTATGGTGTCATATATTGGGATGCTATGACATACAAACAGGTTCTACTCCCTATTGATACTATGACATGATTGCAGAGTATCCTATATTAGGATCTATGACAAACAGACAGAATCTCCTACCGTATGACACTATGACATGCTGGTAGGTTATCTTATATTAGGATGCTACGACAAACAGAAAGGATCTCCTACCTTATGATACTATGACATGTTGATAGGGTATGCTATATTAGGATGCTATAACACGAACAGGATCTCCAACATTATGACACTGTGACATGTTGGTAGGGTATCCTATATTAGGATGCTATAACACACAGAAAGGATCTCCAACATTATGGTAATATGACATGTTGGTAGGATATTCTATATAGGATACTATGACACACAGACAGAATCTCCTACCTTATCATACTATAGATGTTTGTATGGTATCATATATCCCTATGCTATGACACAAAGAAAGGATCTCCTACCATTTGATACTATGACATGTTGGTAAGGTTTCCTATTCGGATGTCATACCACACAGACAGGCTCTCCTACCTTACGATATTAAGACATGTTGGTCGGGGATCCTATATTATGATGCTGTGACATACAGACAGGATGTCCTACCTTATTATATTATGACATATTGGTAAGGTATCCTATAATAGAAGGCAATGACACACAGACAGGATCTCCTACATTGTAGTACTATGACATTGTGGTAGGATATCTTATATTAGGATGCTATGACACACAGATAGGCTCTCCAACATTATGATACTATGGCATGTTGTTAGTGTATCCTATATTAGGATGCTATGACACAGAGACAAGATGTCTTATGTTATGACATTATATATGTTTGTAAGGTATCCTATATTCGAATGCTATGATACACAGATAGTATCTCCTATCTTATGATACTATGACATGTTGGTAGGATATATTATGTTAGTATGCTATAACACAGAGACAGGATATCCTGCCTTTTGATACTATGACATGTTGTTAGAGTATCCTATATTAGGATCCTATGAACCACATACAGGATGTGCTACCTTATAATACTATACATATTTGTAGGGTATCCTATCTTCGGATGCCATTAGGCGCAGACAGGATCTCCTTTATTATGATACAATGAAATGTTGGTAGGGTATCCTATATTTGAATGCTGTGACACACAGACAGGATTTGCATCTTTATGATACTATATCATGTTGGTAGGGTATCCTACATTAGGGTACTGTGACACAAAGAATTTCCTTTGATATTATGCCATGATCATATGCTATCATATATTTGGATGTTGTAACACACAAACAGGTTCTCCTCCCTAATGATGCTATGACATGATGGTAGAGTATCCTAAATTAGGATCTATGACAAACAGACAGGATCTCCTACCTTATGACACCATGGCATGTTGGTAGGGTATCTTATATTAGGATGCTATGACACATCAGAAAGGAACTCCTACCTTATGATACTATGACATGTTGGTAGGGTATGCTGTATTAGGATGCTATGACACAGACAGTATCTCCAACATTATGACACTGTGACATGCTGGTAGGGTATCCTATATTAGGATGCTATAACACTCAGAAATGATCTCCATCATTACGGTAATATGACATGTTGATAATATATCCTATATTAAGATGCTATGACACACGGACAGGATCTCCTACCTTATCCTACTATCGATGTTTGTAGGGTATCATATATTTGTATGCTATGACACACAGACAGGATCTTCTACCTTTTGATATTATGACGTGTTGGTAGGGTATGCTATTCGAATGCCATGCCACACAGACAGGCTCTCTTGCCTTACTATACTAAGACAAGTTGGTCGGGTATACTATATTAAAATGCTGTGACACAGAGATAAGATCTTCACCATTATAATACTATGACATGTGGTTAGTGTATCCTATATTAGGCTGCTATGACACACAGACAGGATGTCCTACGTTATGACACTATACGTGTTTGTAGTATTCAGATGCTAAGACACACAGATAGGATCTCCTACCTTTTGATACTATGACATGTTGGTAAGATATCCTATATTTGGATGCCATTAGACACAGACAGGATTTCCTTCTTTATGATACATTGAAATGTTGGTAGGGTATCCTGTATTTGGATGATGTGACACACAGACAGAATTTACTTCCTTATAATACTATGACGTGTTGGTAGGGTATCCTACATTAGGATGCTGTGACATAAAGGATCTCCTACCTTTTGATATTATGACATGTTGTTAGGGTATCTTATATTAGGATGCTATGACACACACATATGTTCTCCTACCTTATCCTTCTATACATGTTTGTAGGGTATCCTATATTTGGATGTCAAGAGACACAGACAGGATCGCCTACCGTATGATACAATGAAATGTTGGTAGCGTGTCCTATATTTGGATGCTGTGACACACAGACAGGTCCTCCTCATTTATATATATATTATAGAAGGGTATCCTACCTTACGATACTATGACATGTTGGTAGGGTGTCGGATATTAGGATTCTATGACACACAGACAGGATCTCCACCTTTATAATACTATGGTATGTTGGTAGGGTATCATATGTTAGCATCTAAAACACACGGATAGGCTCTCCTACCTTACAATACTAAGGCATGTTGGTCAGATATCTACCGTATTATGCTATGAAATGTTGTTAGTGTATCCTATATTAGGATGCTATGACACACAGACAGGATGTCCTACCTTATGATACTATATATGTTTGAGGGTATCCTATATTTAGATGCTTTGACACACAGACAGGATCCCCTGCCTTTTGATACTATGCCATGTTAGTATGGTATCCTATATTTGGATGCCATTAGACACAGACAGGATTTCCTTCTTTATGATACAATGAAATGTTGGTAGGGTATCCTATATTTGGATGATGTGACACACAGACAGAATTTACATCCTTACAATACTATGACATGTTGGTAGGGCATCCTATATTAAGATTCTGTGAAACAAAGGATCTCCTACCTTTTGATTCTATGACATGATTATATGTTATCATATATTTAGATGCTGTGACACACAAAAAGGTTCTCCTCCCTTATGATACTATGTCATGATGGCAGGGTATCTTATATTTGACATGATGGCAGGGTATCTTATATTAGGATCTATGAGAAACAGACACGATCTCCTACCTAATAATGCTATGTCATGTTGGTAGGGTATCTTATATAGGATGCTACGACACACAGAAAGGATCTCCTACCTTATGATAGTATGACATGTTGGTAGGGTAGGCTATATTAGGATGCTATGACACAGGCAACATCTCCAACATTATGACACTATGACGTCTTGGTAGGGTATCCTATATTAGGATGCTATAACACATAGAAAGGATCGCCAACATTACTGTATTATGACATGTTAGTAGTATGTCCTATATTAGGATGCTATGGCACAGAGACAGGATCTCCAACCTTATCACACTATAGATGTTTGTAGGGTATCATATATTCATATGCTATGACACACAGAAAGGAACTCCTACCTTTTGATACTATGACATGTTGGTAGGGTATCCTATTCAAATGCCATACCACACAGACAGGCTCTCCTACCTTACTATACTAAAACATGTTGGTTGGGTATCCTATATTAGGATATTGTGATACACAGACAGGATGTCCTACCCTATGATATTATGACATGTTGGTAAGGTATCCTATATTAGGAGGCAATGACATACAGACAGGATCTCCAGCATTGTGGTACTATGACATGTTGGTAGGATATCTTATATTAGGATGCTATGACACACAGATATGATCGCAAACAATATGATACTATGACATGTTGATAGGGTAGCCTATATTAGGATCTATGACACACAGACAAGACCTCCTACCTTACAATACTAAGACATGTTGTTCGGGTATCCTATATTAAGATGTTATGTTACACAGACAGGCTCTCCTACCTTATGATACTATGACATGTTAGTAGGATATAGTATGTCAGTATGCTAAAACACAGAGACAGGATCTCCAACATTATGGTATTATGACATGTTTGTTGGATATCCTATATTAGGATGCTATGACACACATGTAGGACGTCCTACTGTATGATACTATTACATGTTCTTAGAGAATCCTATATTAGGATCCTATGAACAACATACAGGATGCCCTACCTTATGATACTATACATGTTTGTAGGGTATCATATATTCATATGCTATGAAACCCAGAAAGGATCTCCTACCTTCTGATACTATGACATGTTGGTAGGGTATGCTATTTGGATGCCATACCACTCAGACAGGCTCTTCTACCTTACAATACTAAGACATGTTGGTCAGCTATCCTATATTAGGATGCTGTGATACACAGACAGGATGTCCTACCTTATGATATTATGATATTTTGGTAGGGTATCCTATATTAGGAGGCAAAGACACACAGTCAGGATCTCCAGCATTGTGGTACTATGACACATTGGTAGGGTATCTTATATTAGGATGCTATGACACACAGACAGGATGTCCAACATTATGACACTATACGTATTTGTATAGTATCCTATATTTGGATGGTATGACACACAGATAGAATCTCCTTCCTTTTGATACTATGACATGTTGGTAGGGTATCCTGTATTCAGATGCCATGAGACACACAGGCTCTCCTACCATATGATATTATGACATGTTGGTAGATTACCTTATATTAGGATCTATGACACACAGACAAGATCTCCAACCTTACGAAATGAAGAAATGATGGTCAGGTATCTTCAGTGGCGGCTGGTGACTTCAAATCAAAGGGGGGCTGCAGGAGACAACTGAATGGGTGGGGTCAATGGGAAGGGGTGTGGCCAATTAAAAAGGGGAGGGGCTATGCTCAAAACCACAAAAACTGTAACTTTAATTAAATACACTGCCCTGGGTGCCAAACCATCATTATGAGAGTCCAATCAAGACAAAATGAAGTGTAGAAGAAAAAAATATTTAAATGCATTGGCTGCATGACAGCTTAATTAATATGTAGATGGAAACAAAAAAGTTGTGAGGCATGAAAAAATAAATTACTTTTTAAATACATTACTGGAATGCCAGTCAAAATCAAGTATAAGAAAAACAAGCAGCACTCAACTCAAACCACTTCTCCTTGCACTGCAGTTCTAATTATAATTTATATTCAGCTTTATTAAAGTGCCAATGCTGAAAGTAGCAATCTATGATACCCCCACTTGTAAAATGTTTCTTATCCAAAAAAGACCTGCTGCCTGACAACAACTATCTACTTGTTTCATGGGGAAAACATGATCAAAGTAAAAAATGAAAAGCAAACAAGAAGCAAGCTCAAGATACATTGCTTAAAGGATTACTACACAGGTTATGGAGATTGGCATTCTGTTTAGTTTACAGGTAAAGCCTGCAAAGATGACTGCAAGTCTCCAACAAATGTAATGAGCTTCTTAAAATAATGTAATCCTGTCCTTTATTACAAATACTGCCATATGCATTTCAATTCTCAAGGTTATACGTTATCTAGTTATGCAAGTATTCTCTGCATGGCAACAACAGAAAGGCTTTCAATGTTGGCAATTCTTTAACAGTGTACTTATTAAAGCTTACTTGCATCTTACAATCTCAGACAAGCTTACCTGATGGTCATTAAAGCATTGCTACTTAAACATAGTGCAACAGGCACTTTCTGAATAACAAGCATAAATCAACAGTATAAAAATATGACCCTAACCAGAACATTCTGCAAAATCAAGGACAGATGAAAAGCCACTGTAGTACTTGTGTCTACCTCGGATGGGGGTGGGGGTGGGATACTGTGCACATTTACACTGCATAACTGCTCCTTGCCTTGCTTGGAAACACTCAGAGTCACTATATGGGGGAGTGGGGTGCAACATGTATGTCACAATTTGAAATGTCTCTGGCTGACTGTGATGGCCCTGACACATTTGTCATACCTCTCAACCTCAGAGCAGGAAATCTGGACAAAGCCATACATAGAAGTGGGACAAAGGCCCAAAAATAAGGACAATTTTTAAAATAGTGCTCTTAGAAACTTAGAAAGATAATAGAATAGTAGGTCTTGCATTAGTATAAATTTTCTGAATGGTATGAAATCCGGAACTCAAATGTCTCATTATTTTCTAACTTCAGTCTTTAATGATTTGCCACTAATTTGCCAAAGAAACACAATTTTATGAAAAATGGACTACAAATGTGATGCAAAAATATAATAGCCACACAATATAGCTGGGAACCTGTCAAAGAAGGGACACTTTTTTAATATTAGCACTGCTAACTTAAGCAGTTGACAAAATAAAAGAATCTACATGCATTTCTGAAATAAAATTAATCTATAACTCTGATTATTACAGTTACTTAATTGTAAACCCTCCACGTTTTCTTCCAAAATTGCCATTTTGCAGGGGGATTATTAGGGGAAGAGCAACATTTTGATCCAGAATCGGGGACAGTTGAGAGGTTTGGATATGTCTAATTCTATAAAGCAATTTATTTGCACGTGCCTCTGAACCTGTTAATGTAGGAAATCTGGACAAGGCCAAATATTTTGGGGAACATATAAACAGTACTAAAAATTGCTCTTGTATAAACTGAGACAGTTGATAAAATAACATGTCTTGCTTTAACATGCATTTTTCTGAAGGTTATGAAGTCTGAAACTCAGTGTCTGCCATAATTCCTAAATGATTTGCCAGAAAACCACAAATTTTATGAGGAACAAACCAAAAATAAGAAGAAAAATCTATTAATTCTGTGAAAATCTGGACAGTTTAGAGATATAGTTCAGCCGGGGCTGTCTGAGTTTGCCGCCCTTCCCCCTCACAAAATCATGGTCGAATGGAGCCTCCCCCCTGTAGCCATTCTAATGAACCATTACTTGGCTATTTCATCCCATTTACCATAAACACTAATGTGCATACTGCTTTACTTTGGACTTCATTTGAAAGTTTTATTTTGCATTTTACTGCACAAACACTAAGACGTCTACTAAACAAAGCAATGCAGTCTCACAATGAAAACAGACTTAGCATTAAAACTTCTCTGCCCTTGAAACTCACATTCATTGAAACAGCATAGAAACCCACAGATAAAGATTACCTCTGGGCTGTTTTCAAATCATAGGCCCCTTGCACACAAAACATGCATGTGTTCTGTGATGCACCTTTCTGATTGCATTAAATTATATTCCTTGTATAATACAGTACAGTTGTTAGAGGGTGTTTTAAATTTATTGTTTTGAACATTTTTCCAGTAAACAATGAAACAAAATGCATGCACCAATAATGACAAAACTGCCCAATTGAGAACATTTCTATCATAAAAGTGAGTTTGTATAAACAGTTTTGACCACACGGCAATACAATATGTTACAGACTGACATCATCTATCTAGACAGTGCAGATTTTCACTGCAATTACTACTGTTCTATCCGTCTGTTACGCCACACTATCATTTTTATGCTTGCATGCCAATTTATTTCCTCTCAGTCATCCTAGCTGTCAAACATTGAATGCATTTATTTGCCTTAATATGGAATTTTAAAACATACTCCTTATTTTATCATTTTGAGTGTAAAAAACATTACTGCATAACTGGATTACAGTTTTTAGCAATTTAGCAGACTGCTTTTGGGGCTTTGTGCCAACTTTTTTAAGTAAAAGATGGTGACATGTCTGGTCCAGCAGAAGTTTGTCCTCAGAGTTGCAGAGTGCTCTGCTTCTCAGAATGGACTGGAACTAATAATTGCCCCCAGTTAATATACTGCAAGCATGTGGAGTAGTGCCTACCTAGCATTTAGCCCAGAAAACACCATCCACAGCCTTTCCCTCCATTTTGCACACGCGGTTTTAGTCTGAAGACACTTTAAATATTTTAAGAGGTACAAGCATTTTGAACAACTGCAGTTGGATTTGCATTTCCATGCTTCTGACAAAACACTGTTTCTCTACGGTACCCCCTTTCATGGTTACAATTTATTAAAACACAAATGGAGCCATACTTTAAAACAAAAATGTATAAGTAGATGTAACTTGTTATCAAGTGGTATGAGTACGTTTACAATATTTTGGTTTAAGATGTTCAAACATGTATTATTCTTTCATCTACATGCATTATTCTTTTGTTTACATGTAACTTCGTGAACCGGTAGCTCAGGCGGTAAGCAAAGAAGACAAGACCGTGAAGCTAAATGATAAAGATGCAGTTGGCATTGGGTTACTGCAGTTATTACGAATAAAGCACACTACACCCTTTAAACACCTTTTCTGGGAAAGTAGTATCCATGAAACAATGCAGGTAAAGCTAGATAACTGTTAGGAACAGGGTTTAATATATCTGAACAAACATAGATAGACTGCGTTCAAGTACTGTAAAATATAAATTACATTGACATCTGTTCTGTACAGAGCCGAGTCTGGTACCTACCTCAGTTTAATAACTTTTTTTACTTCACTTGTAAAAAGTGACTTTGACTGCTCGTCTTCTTTTTTCCTCTGTTTCTGTGACTCTGAGCTGCTCGTAAGCAAGCCAGCAACACAAAGGGCAGAAGCAAGTCGAAAAAAAAAAAGATAAGGGGAATTTTCTTCAACTAACTTTCACCAACGATAGTCTGACTCCGTAGCAGTAGCACAAGTAAATACTGTGCTTAGTTAATGTGTTACAGGCTACTACTGATTGTTTCTTGCTCTCTTTTTTGATAAAAGAGCGAGAACCAATCAGTAGCAATCCAGCCTTCCACGTCACATACGTGACTGCGGACGCGGCAGTCTGAACCCCCTTCTACTTACTGTGAGGTTAAAAACCGCATAGGCATCTGGGCATCACACTGATGCCTTCTCTCATCTCTGGACTTCATGTAAAGCAGTTTAGACTTACAGAAATGATCATTCGCTAAATAAAATAAATAAAATAAATAAATAAAAAAAACGGAACTCGACGAGCATGCACAGTTCGAGTTCTGGGACTTTGCGAGTCAGTCGGACTCAATAGACAAAATATTTTGCATGTTTTATTTTTTTTTTTTATTCAAATGCAAATGTGAATCTTTTTTGCTGGGAGGGCTGTAGTCCTGCAGTCCGATGAAACGAGCCGCCACTGGGTATCTTATATTAGGATGCTAAGTCATACTGACAGGATCTCCTACCTTATGATACTATGAGATGTTGGCATGGTATCCTATGTTAGTTTGCTATGACTCACTGACAGGATCTCTAACATTATGATAATATGACATGTTGGTAGGATATTCTATATTAGGATGCTATGACACACAGACAGGTTCTGCTACCTTATCATACTATGCATGTTTGTAGAGTATCCTATATTCATAATGTATGCCACACAGGAAGGATCTCCTACCTTATGATACTATGACATGTTGGTAGGATATGCATATATTCAGATGCCATGAGACACAGAGAGGATCTCCTACCTTATGATACAATGAAATGTTGGTAGCGTTTCCTATATTTGGATGCTGTGACACACAGACAGGATCTCTTCTCTTATGATACTATGACATGTTCATAGGGTTTCCTATTTTAGGATGGCAGGACACACAGACAGGATCTCCTGTCTTACAATACTATGATATGTTGGCAGGATATTGTATATTTGGATGCTATGAAACCCAGACAGGATCTCCTACCTTATGATGCTATGACATGTTGGTCATGTATCCTATATCTGGATGCTGTGACACGCAGACAGGATCTCCTACCTTATGCTGCTAAGACATATTGTTAGGGTATCCTCTACTAGGATGCTATGACTCACAGGCAGGATCTCTAACATTATGGTAATATAACATGTTGGTAGGGAATCCTATATTAGGATGCTATTTCACAAACACAAGATCTCCTACATTATCATACTATACATGTTTGTAGGGTATCCTATATTCATATGCTATGACATGCAGGCAGGATCTCCTACCTTATGATACTATGACATGTTGGTATGGTATCCTATATTTGGATGCTATGAGACACAGAGAGGATCTCCTACATTTTGATACAATGGAATATTGGTAGCGTATCCTATATTTGGATGCTGTGACACATAGACAGGATCTCCTCTCTTATGATAGTATGACATATTTGTAGGGTATCCTATTTAGGATGGTATGACACACAGACAAGATCTTCTGTATTACAATACTATGACATGTTGGTAAGATATCCTGTATTAGGATGCTATGGCACACAGACAGCATATCCTACCTCATGATACTAAGACATGTTGGTCGTGTATCCTTTATCTGGATGCTGTGACACACAGACAGGATTTCTTACCTTACGATACTATGACATGTTGGTAGGATATCCTATATTAGGATGCTATGACACACAGGCAGGATCTCCTACCTTATCATACTATAGATGTTTGTAGGGTATCATATATTTGTATGCTATGCCACACAAAAAGGAACTCCTACCTTTCGATACTATGACATGTTGGTAGGGTAGCCTATTCGGATGTCATACCACAGGGACAAGCTCTCCTACCTTACAATACTAAGACATGTTGGTCAGGGATCCTATATTAGGATGCTGGGACACACAGACAGGATGTCCTACATTATGATATTATGGCATGTTGGTAGGGTATTCTAAATTAGGAGGCAATGACACACAGACGGGCTCTCCCGTACTGTGGTACTATGACATGTTGGTAGGATATCTTATATTAGGATGCTATGACACTCAGATAGGATCTCCAACATTACGATGCTATGACATGTTGGTAGGGTAGCCTATATTAGGATCTATGACACACAGACAAGATCTCTTACCTCACAATACTAAGACATGTTGGTCAGGTATCCTATATTAAGATGCTATGTTATGATCTCCTACCTTATGAGACTATGACATGTTGGTAGACTATTCTATATTATGATCCTATGAAAGACAGACAGGATGTACTACTTTATGATATTATACTTGTTTGTAGGGTATCCTATATTTGGATGCTGTGACACACAGACAGGATTTGCATCCTTACAATACTATGACATGTTGGTAGGGTATCCTATATTAGGATACTGTGACACAAAGGATCTCCTACCTTTTGATACTATGACATGATTGTATGGTATAATTTATTTGGATGCTGTGAGACACAAACATGTTCCCCTCCCTTATGATACTATGACATGTTGGTTGTGTATCTTATATTAGGATGCTACGACACACAGAAATGAACTCCTAACTTATAATAGTATGATATCTTGGTAGGGTATGTTATATTAGGATGCTACGACACAGACAGGATCTCCAACATTATGACACTGTGACATGTTGGTAGGGTATCCTTTATTAGGATGCTATAACACACAGAAAGGATCTCCAACATTACGGTAATATGACATGCTGGTAGGATATCCTATATTAGGATGCTACGACACACAGAAAGGATCTCCTACCTTTTGATACTATGACATGTTGGTAGGGTTTGCTATTCAGATGCCATATCACACAGACAGACTCTCCTGTCTTACGATACTAAGACATGTTGGTCGGGTGTCCTATATTAGGATGCTGTGATACACAGACAGAATGTCCTAGCTTATGATATTATGACATGTTGGTAGGGTATCCTATAATAGGAGGCAATGACACACAGATAGGATCTCCAACATTGTGGTACTATGACATGTTGGTAGTGTATCTTATATTAGTATGCTATGACACACAGAAAGGATGTCCTACATTATGACACTATACGTGATTTTAGGGTATCCTATATTCAGATCCTATGACACACAGATAGGATCTCCTACCTTTTGATACTATGACATCTTGGTAGGGTATCCTATATTCAGATGCCATGAGACACACACAGGATCTCCTACCATATGATATTATGACATGTTTGTAGAGTATCCTATATTAGGATCTATGACACACAGACAGAATCTCCTACCTTATGATACTATGAGATGTTGGTATGGTATCCTATGTTACAATGCTATGACTCACAGAAAGGATATCCAACATTATGGTAATATGACATGTTGGTAGAGTATCCTATATTAGGATGCTATGACACAAAGACATGATCTCCTACATTATCATACTATACATGTTTGTAGGCTATCCTATATTCATATGGTATGACACGCAGGCAGGATCTCCTACCTTTTGATACTATGACATGTTGGTAGGGTATCCTATATTTGGATACTATGAGACACAGTGGATCTCCTACCTTATGATACAATGAAATGTTGGTAGCGTATCCTATATTTAGATACTGTGACATACAGACAGGATCTCCTCTCTTATTATACTATGACGTTTGTAGGGCATCCTATATTAGGATGCTATGACACACAGACAGGATCTCTTTCCTTACAATTCTATGACATGTTGGTAAGATATCCTATGTTAGGATGCTATGACACACAGACAGGATCTCCTACCTTATGATACTATGACATGTTGTTACAGTATGCTATATTTGGATGCTATGACACACAGGCAGGATCTCCTACCTTTTGATACTATGACTTTTTAGTATGGTATTCTATATTTGGATGCCATTAGGCACAGACAGGATCTCCTTTCTTATGATGCAATGAAATGTTGGCAGGATATCCTATATATGGAAGCTATGACTCACAGGATTTCCATCCTTATGATACTATGACATGTTGGTAGAGTATTCTGTATTAGGATGCTGTGACACAAAGGATCTCCTACCCCGTGATACTATGAGATTTTGGTCTGGTAGCATATATTAGGATGCTATGACACACAGAAAGGATTTCCTACCTTATGATTGTATGACATGTTGGTAGTGTATGCTATATTAAGATGCTATGACACACAGACAGGATCTCCAACATTATGATACTGTGACATGTTGGTAAGTTATCCTATATTTTGATGGGGTCTACTTTATATTGACGAAAGGTCAAAATGTCGAACGCTCACATGAGCGTAAATGCAGGAAATCGATGTTTATTTTTTTGGATCGCAGTACAGTGAGGATCGGAATATTTAGCATTTCCTGACTGTAGTGCAGTCTCGGAGTTGGAATATATATTTAGTATGGGGTGTGAGGGGCACAGCCCCCCACAATAGCGATTTTGAATTTCTGCATTTATGGTCATGTGAACGTTCGACATTTTGGTTTTTCTTGTATATAATATAGACCCTTTTGATGCTATGACACACAGACAGAATCTCCAACATTATGGTAATATGACATGTTGCTAGAGTATCCTATATTTGGATGCCATGAGACACACACAGAATCTCCTGCCTTATTATACAATGGTGTGTTGCTAGGGTGTACTATGTTTGCACTGTTTGACACACAGACAAGATCTCCGACCTTAAGATACTATGAGATGTTGGTAGGATATCATAGATTAGGATGCAATGAAACACAGACAAAATCTCCTCCTTATGATACTATGACATGTTTGTAGGGCATGCTAGATTAGGATTCTATGTCACTTAGACAGGATCTTCTACCTTATGATACTATGACATGTTGGTCGGGTATCCTATATTAGGATGCTGTGACACACAGACAGGATCTCCTACCTTATGATACTATGACATGTTGGAATGGTATCTTATATTAGGATGCTATGACACACAGATAGGATCTCCAACATTATGATACTATAACATGTTGGTAGGATATCCTATATTAGGATGCTATGAAACACAGACAGGATCTCCTCCTTATGATACTATGACATGTTGGTAGGGAATCTTAATCCTATATTAGGATGCTATGACAATCCAACATGATCTCTTACCTTACAATACTATGACATCTTCATAGGGTATCCTATAATAAGATTGCATGACACACAGACAGGATCTTCAACATTATGGTACTATGATATGTTGGTAGGGTATACAATATTAAGATGATGTGACACACAGACAGGATCTCCTACCTTATGATACTGTGACATGTTGGTAGGGTGTCATATATTAGGATGCTATGACACCAGACAGGATCTCCTACCTTAAGATACTATGAGATGTCATATGGTATCCTATATTAGGATGCTATGACACCAGTCATGGTCTCCTACCTTATGATACTATGACATGTCGGTAGGGTAGCCGATATTACAATCTATGAAACAGGCAGGCTCTCTTACCTTACAATACTAAGACATGTTGGTGGGGTATCCTATATTAGGATGCTATGACACCAGACAGGGTCTCCTACCTTATGATACTATGACATGTTGGTATGATACCTTCCTTTAGGATGCTATGACACACAGACAGGATCTCCTCCTTATCATACTATGCCACGTTGGTAGGGCATCCTATTTTAGGATGGTATGACACCAGAGAGGGACTCCTACCTTATGATTCCATGACATGTTGATAGGGTATCCTATGTTAGGATCTATGACACACAGTCAGAATCTCCTACCTTACGATACTATGACATGTTGGTAGGCTATCATATATTAGGGTGCTATGACACACAGACAAAATCTCCTACCTTACTATACTATGACATGTTGGTAGGGTATCCTATATTAGGATGCTATGACACCAGACAGAGTGTCCTACCTTATGATACTATGACATGTTGGTATGATACCTTCCTTTAGGATGCTATGACACACAGACAGGATCTCCTCCTTATCATACTATGTCATGTTGTTCGGGTATCCTATGTTATGATCTATGACATACAGTCAGAATATCCTACCTTACGATACTATGGGTATCCTGTATTAGATACTATGACACACAGACAGGATCTCCCACCTTATGATACTATGACATGTTGGTTGGCTATCCTATATTAGGATCATATGACACACAGACAGGGTCTCCTACCTTATGATAGTATGATATGTTGGTAGGGTATCCTATATTAGGATGCTATGACACACAGAAAGGATTTCCTACCTTATGATAGTATGACAAGGTAATAGACAAGCCAACATTAGAATACTATCATGTGCTGACATAATGTTCTAAATTATGATGTTATAATGTGGTGACAAAATGTCCTACATTATGACACTATGATATGCTCACTGAATCTCCTTCATTATGTCTGTCTCTAAAGTGCTGAAATATTCTCCTGCATTATGATGTGATGAAATTGTGACAGATTTTCATATGTTATGATACTGTGCTGTTTTTATAGAGTGTCCTGTAAATATGACACTATGATCTGTTGACTGAATCTCCATCATTGTAATACTATGATATGGTGATAGAATGCCCTGTATCATGACACTATGATATTGCAATATAATCTGCTACATTATGATGCCCTGGTATTGTGACAAAATATCCTGCATTTTGATTTTATTGGGTAGTGACACAGTGTATCAAATTGATACTGTGACATACTGACACCATGCCCTGTGTTATAGCACTCTAGTTTTCAGGCAGAACATGTTTATTTAAGATGTTATGATGTGTTAATACAAATTTCTGTATTGTGATGCTATTACATGTTGAAAAAATCTCAAATATTACGGTACTATTATGCCAAGAATCTATTACATTATGATAACATGAGGTTCTGACAGAATCACCTAAATTAAGATAAAAATAAAAAAATAGTCCCAATCCAACACATAAAGGTTTAAGAGCTGACAATTTCTTTTATTGTAAAAAACACCAATATATGTGCTTTCCTCTCGTAACAAGAGCCTTCATCAGCCTTTACATATTGGATTAGGACTTTTTTTTATTTTTATTGTTTGTTTTTTACCTGCACCTAAATTAAGATACTATGGTGTACTGATACGAATGCCCTGCATTATGACTTTGTGATGAGCTGAGAGAATCTTCTACTTTAATATACTATAATATATTGATAGAATGTTTTACATTATGATACTGTTATGTTGTGAGAGAATGTACTACATTATGATGTTATAATATAATGAAACAAATCCAACGATATGATGCTATGAAGTGGTGATAAAATGCCTTATATTGTGATACTATGTAATGCTGACAGAATCTCTTTTGCAATGATGCTACAATGTACTAACAGGATCTCCTACATTGTGATGCTAAAATGTGATACAAGAAACTAATGCATTATTCTGCTATGATGTGATGCAAGAATCTCCTATATTATGATACTATGATGTGATGACACAATGTCAAATATAATGATGCTATGATGTGGTGACAGAATGTCCTACATTATGACACAATGATTTGCTGGCAGGCTGTCTAGTATTATAATACAGTGATGTCTTGACAGAATATCCCACATTATAATACAATGATATTCTCTGATATTTTCCAACTTTGTGATATGATGGTGTGGAAAGATAATCAGTGAGATTCAGTAAAGCCTACATTGTGTTTTTTCACCCCAGGGGTGAGGAATTTTTAAATTCCATAAGCACCGTGTAGTGACATGCACTCTTCACAAACAGGGTAAATGCTGTGGCATGCTAATTACTACATAAGCAGCTGAATTGCATGCTAATCAACCAAGGCAACATGTTGAAGCTATTCATCAAGCTATAAAGCAACCATGTAGATGCGCACCACTGTGCAATAATGCATTAAAGAAAAGAAATAGGGAAGATAGGACAGTGGTGAAACGGGGATGTTAAGTCTGACAGTACTGAGTCTCTGGAATACACCTAACTACCTAACTGACTCTGTGGTAGCACATGTTAAGTAATTAATGCAGTGATACATTCCTTTTTGGGGCCAGATAGTACTGGGTTAGAATACAACTGAATCTAATACTTTTAAGTCCTTTCATATTACTGTTGCTAAGCATTGTTGTGTGATGCACATTATTGCTCAGTAATGCATTAAAGAAAAGAAATGGAGAAAATATGACAATGGCGAAATGGGGAGCAAGCAGGTGAAAAAACAAATGGAAAGTAATACCGGAATGTGCAGGAGGGAGGTAGGAAAGAACCATAGCTATCCATTTCTTCAACATTAAAAACTGATAATATATGCAGGATATTAGCTGAATTTGGACTGTCACCCCCAGAGAGAGGGGTGACCACAACACAATAATGTTGCATAGTCAGTTCGACTGACTCAAGTGTGTCAAGAAGACACATGTATGAAATGGAGAGCTGTGTATCAGA
This sequence comes from Protopterus annectens, assembly GCF_019279795.1. Taxonomy (NCBI): domain Eukaryota; kingdom Metazoa; phylum Chordata; order Ceratodontiformes; family Protopteridae; genus Protopterus; species Protopterus annectens. Next base: position 221,032,604 of record NC_056729.1, on the reverse strand, counting down.
TGATTTGTTTTTTTTTTTTTTTTTGAGTGACAGGAATGTTGGGGGACGTAGGTATGTCTGTTTCTGGTAAGTTGGATTGGTGAAGAAGCAATTGCAGACAGACAAGACAAACAAGATAAGACACAGGGATGATAATGGACACAAGTGTTCAGTAGAGACCATGGATGGGGTAAGGGTGTGGACATTCAGGACCCATGAATGTCAAGCTGGTTGACAGTGAGAATCGAGTCCTCACCCTCAGAATTGTCATAGCAGTCTCCTCACTCCACCACTGGCTAGTTCACTCGAAGTCTCCTTTTCCTCCTGATCCTATGTAAAATGAGGGAAAGTAGCTCCTCCATCCGGTGTAGGCATGCATCAACAGTGCATTGCACAACCCTAAGCACCATCCCTAGCAGCTCAATGTGGGTAATACTCTCACAACCCCTGCTACTGCTCCTAGAGGGAACCAATGGCCTATCCTCAGGGGCAGAACTACCTGAGAAGGCAGGTAGTGCAGGGGCAGCAAAGGTGGTGCTGCCAGAACAGCTACAAGACCTTCTGAGCAATGGTGTTGGGGCAGTATTGTGGAGGTAGATGGATCCTGTGGGACAGGCCTACCCCTCTATGCTGTGGTGCATTTCGTACTGTTGTATAAGTGGATGACATGGACACATTTTGATAACACAAAATAAAACAAAAAAAAAAAGATAAGGGTTGGAGTGAGGAAAAAAAAAGAAATAAGATTAGTGCCTTTGTATGTAAGATACCATGCATTAATACATTTATTTGACACTATTATCTTAACCTTTACTCTTAAGACTACCACCCCCAACTAATAACGTATTACTTTTAAGACTAGCAGCTCCTAACAGATGCACACTGTACTATAGATTGCAGCAAGTACTCCTTTACATGTGCATATATTGTACATATGTGTGTTTTAATTATCCAGATTACAGTTTACAGCAGGGCATGTGTACCACTAGTATAGAGCTTTTATTTTAAACATTTAAGTTACACATAATTGAAGAATTAACAGTTATTGTATAGTTGGGAAGCATGGTGTTTGAACCCATGACATGAGAGGTCGCAAAAATACCTCACAAAGAGGATCTTAGGCCTTAAACACTTGTCCTATATGGACAGACTCAAAAAACTCCAACTATTCCCTGTCTCATATCACTTACTTAGAGGCGATCTCTGCTTGACTTACAAAGCCATGTCTGACTCAGCTCTGTTAGAAATGCTACATCTAAAGAAATCCCAATCCCTCCAGACTACACTTTCCAGAAACCTCAACCTTATTACCACAATCAACAGAACAAGCTGGATGGCCAGGTCCATAACCCAGAGACTGTCCATGCTATGGAATAGACTTCCCATACATGACAAGCGAAGCCACTCACTGTCCCTCTTCAAGAGAAATCTTGATGAGTGGATAAGAAATAGAAAACTCACCCCGGGGATCACTCCAGTGGCTCTACTTGACAGAGGCACTGGGAACTAAGGTTGGGTGGCACAATGCTAGGGTATTCCTATGGGCTATGCTTGTAAAGGCTCCAGGGCTATTAGCCTAGTACACACATATGAACCTATGAACCTATGACCTCTGTCTAATGTCTAATAGTATACTCTTGTTTTTTGCTGCAGAATAATGCATGCATACTTGTGTTTACAGTTGGAATATGCATGTTCAATTTAATACAACTGCATAAAATACCAATCAAGCTGTCTTTGTTTGTGATACAGATTAATGCATGCATACTTGCTTTTACAGTTGAGATATGCATGCTCAGTTTGATAGAACTGTATGAAATAAAATAAAAAAAACTGTCTTTAACTTTTAATGCTACAAAAACACTACACTTCTGCTGCATACATACCACATGCCTCCCTCATCCTCTCCAATCTAGTGATATGGGTCCTAACTTTGCACTCCCTCTCCATGGCAGCTGTGGAAAAACAGAACAGAACAGAATGCCATTATGAATACCAGTCTTGCATATATTCAGCTTTTAAGCCTTACAATTACTGTACTCTTTGTATTTGATATTTACACATCTGTGGGATGCCCTCCAAACTAAATTCCTTGATCCAAGCATCAAGGGTACTCCTCTTCCTCCTCCGGGGATCATTGTTGTGCTACCTACATTGTTCACCAGTGCAGAGATACTGGTGGCACTGGTCACAGCCTGTGCCAAACTATCTTAATCTTCTGACTTATATTGGGACCTAGAATAATCCCCCCTGAAAAAACCTGGCATCGTGGTGTCTCAGCAGGAGTCCAACAAAAATCTTGAACTCCTGGACACCCCATATCTGAGCCCTAAATATCACACCCTCTCTATGAAAGCCTGCCATATCTAGCACAGATTAAAAGCAATGAAGACTGATGGTTTCTTGCCATTTCCAGTTTTCACATTTACTGGGAGTCTGTGCACTGTTTGAAATTATTGCACATTGTGCACTATTGTGCAAACACAGTACAAGATGGCAAGTGGTGCGCAACAGTGGCAAGCAATGCAATTTCAACATTATTTGATGTACAGACACTTGTGTATGTGTGCTTGACAAATGTGAAGGTCATGGCAGTCTAGAGAGCAGAAATATACTTAAAGTAATATAGTACATAGTATACCCACAGTCATACATTTGATAAGAAATGTGATAATACATAGATAAGTAAAGAAAGAAATAACTTACACGATATTAGTCTCGCAACCCTCATACATATAATTAATATCAGTTACACCATGTCACGTGTTATAAGTGAGAATGACTACAATGGGAAGTCCAACAGCAGTAAAAGTGTATGGAATGTGCTCTATTTGAACCCAGGATCATGTGAACAAGAGAGTTGAAATAACAGCTATTCATGTTTCAGTTCATTGCTATAAACTGCAATGTCACAACAGTAAATCAAAGGTTGTACACACTGTAATAGAACCCACTACATCAGTATTCCAGCCCTACACTTATACCTGCTGCTACTGGCATTAGCATTGATTGAATATATCCAGTTTTTATTTTGCCTGTCTACTTTCTGGGTGGTCTGCCTATCCAGTAAAAGAGGGAGAAATACTTAAAACCAGGAAAAGCATTCTATGACATACACAGTAGAAAATGTTAGTACACATGAGATAGTTCTACACAGGTCTGGATCGCAAATCTCACTCTAATGCCCTTTCAGAAAACAGGATGGGTGCCTTATCTCTCTCTGTCACACAAACCATTTTGCAGCAAAAAAAACTGAAGTAATTCTTCACACTACCAACTGCAAGAGAATGTACACTGATATCAAACCTGTTATTTTTACATTTATTCATTTTATTATGTTTGGACATAGTGCACTTAGTGATCACACAACCTGTAATGATTATTGCTTGCATATATACAGCGATGTCTTACCTTTCTGTGTTTCTTGGTCATTCATCTGTTATCTGACCAGTACTCTGACACATGCAGTGTGTAAGCCATTTTATATCATTGGCCTTAAAATGTGTATTGATATTAACTGGGAATAATATGATATTCAGTTGCCAACAACTGAAGGGCAAATTGGATGGCACAAATTAACATAGAATGCTGTTTTGGGGGGGAGGCAAAGGTGAGTTGCTGTTATGGCACATACAAGGGTACACTGTTCTTTTGAGGGGAAGCAAAGCTGAGCTACTGCTATGGCACAAACAAGCATAGACTGTCCTTTTCGGGCAAGCAAAGGTGAGTTTCTGTTATGGCACATACAAGGGTACACTGTTCTTTTGAGGGAGAAGCAAAACTGAGCCACTGTTATGACATAAACAAGCATAGACTGTTATGTTGGGGCAAGCAAAGGTAAGTTACTGTTATGGCACAGACAAGGATATGTTGCTCTTTTTACTCTCCCAAAGGTAAGTTACTGCTATGGTACAGACAAGGATATGTTGCTCTTTTTACTCTCCTTATTTTGCATCCTGCTATTGTATGATCTTGTGAGGGTTGTGAAGTCAGAAACTGCAATGCATATCAATGCTTTCTAACTTCTCTCTTTAATGATTTTCCAGCACAAATGTATGGTGCTAAACTGAGGGCATGCAGTGGTCATCAGTATTTTTGAGAGGTATGACTGTGTGAATCTTTGATGCCTGAGGCTTACTACTTACTAATGGACAAATATTAGTAAAATAAGTCTCTATTGTCACGTTAAGATAATTTCTGATCAAATATGATCAAATATGCTATATTTTACTTACGTATTGTACCAAGTGATGAAATGCAAAGATATGCCATAATATTATTACACAATACACTTCAGGTTCAGGACTTACCTTATAAATGCAGCAGTTGCCACTTGATGCTTCAGGGATGACTCTGTCTGATGCAAGCAGTACACAGCCAATACATGCAGAGATAAGGGTTGTGTGAGTTGCCTGACATCAGTGTTAATATATGTATGTGAGTAGGAAGAAGGTTTTAGGCCTCTAGGTGGTGAGTGAGTGTGCTATGCGTCATCTCTTAGCCAATGCAAGGGCATGATGAGTATGTCTATGTTTGCCTACACTCACAGCAGCTGGTGGATCCCCCTCTGACTCCTCATCTGCTTGTGCCTGTGGTGACCTTGGTATTCGTGGTGAGATGTGTTCCCCTTCACCTTGCTGATCCTGCTGCAGCTGTTTCTTCAGGATTATGATATGCAGCATAGCACATACTGCGAAGATTTCTGTACATGTCTGTCAATTGTACTGCAGGGTTCCCCCCAGATGTATAAAGCCACCAGAACTATGACTTCAGGAGCCCAAACACATGCTCTATGACATTTCTGGTTTCAGTCTATGCCTCATTATAGCATTTTTACATGGTTGTGTGTGCATTTCTGATGGGTGTTGTGAAGTAACGGAAAACATTGTCAGCTGTGTTAGCATATCTGGCAGGAGATTTGTGCATATTCACAGATTAGCTTGTATTGTATGTCAGCATGCTAATTGAGAAAATGTAAATAAGTTTTAAAATGTTGAGTGTTTTCCTGTTTAAACAGAATGTTTATTGAATCTGCCACTGCTTTGCTACATTTCTAACTGTGCATGTTGGAGAGGGACTTTCTAAAGTATAAACTGTGGAGAATCAGCTGAGCAGTGAGTGAATGATGTCATTGGAATGTTCTTAGTTGTTAAGAGATTATTTAAACAGCTGATTGTTATATTTTGAAATTAGATAGTTGATACTTTGAAGCTGTAAAGTTTGTCAAGTACTAAGCAGTCAGTGAACAACAAGAAAAGGAGAACTCACCAAGAAAACTGTATGCTTGCCTTGCCCTTGCTATCATATCTTAGAGCAGATCAGGGACAGTACTCTTTAGTTAGATCAGGAAAGTTTAGTTATTAAGATGGAGTTTTTCTTGAATAATGGATTCCTATCCTGCAGTTTGATTTACATTTCAGATGACTTGAATTTTAATGTTTATTGAATGTTATTGATTTCCAAGTTTGTAATATTTTTTAACTATTTATTAAATGTTTTTCATTATTTTACTTTGTGGCTGGAAACCAGTGTTTTATTTAAGGGTTAGAGAGTGTTTCTACCTGTTTGATACTCACTAGATCACCCCAAGGTCTGGCTGTTCTGGTCATAGTTATTTATTTTGATAATTCATTTTCATAATTGGACACCCCTTTTGAAGGGCATGAAGACCCTATGATTGGTTGCAATGCTTCTGTTTTTATTTTGGGAAAGAGACACAACTGTAAATCAGTGTCAGGCTTTCTCAGAAGTGTTTGGATGAGTGCGATTTTGGGTGTGAGTGTTTCAGAGGTCTTAAACTGGGAAACATTGCTCTGAAGTATGTAATAAGAAAAATACATTTGGGAGAAGAGAGGCATATAGTCCAATCCCAGAAAAATATAGTGTGTTTCTTTTGTGCTCTTAAGGGAAAATTGTGACATATTACTTCTGTTTAAGTGACAGTCTCATAGTAGAGTCAGTAGTGAGGATTGAAGCTCCTTAGTTACTGACCCAGGATAGTAAAGGACATCATTCCATTGTTGGAAGTCCAGTGGGATACAGCCGAACATCACATTAATTGGTGTGAGTCCAGTGGGATATAGCTGGATGCCACAGGTATAATCAGCCATGGCTGCAGGGCATAGCCTGCATCCCTGAGTAAATGACCCTGTAGGATATCCTCCCTAGCAAGCATCTGGTACATTTGGGAGGTATGTCAGATATGTGAGTTGCGGTAAATGCCAGGGTTGCCAGCACACATGTTCAAGATGATTCCCTTAGCATTACACACAACTTGGCAGTTAATGGAGTGGTAGCCCTTTCTGTTAATGTAGAGCATACCCTGTTCCCCAGGTGGTGCATTAATTTCTACATCAGTGCAATCTATCGTACCCAGTACTTCAGGGTAGTATACTGCCCAGTAGAACTGTTGCATATTCATGGCTCTCTCATCAGAGCTATGGGGAAAATATATGTGCTCACTGGCATGTTGGAGCATAGCATCCAAGAACTGCTGGAGGCTCCTGGATGCTGATGCCTGTGACATACCCAGTATGTCCTCTGTTGGTCTCTGAAAGGTGTCTTTAGCTAATATTCTAAGGGCTACATATACCTTAGTGTCCACTGGGATGGGTTCCCCTCAGTTGACTCTGGCTAAGAGGTCGCAGAGTTCCTGTAGTGTGTCCCTGTCCACCCTGTAGTGCTCTACAATTTCCATGTCATGTAAGTTGTGATAAGATAAACATGGCCTGCAAACATTTTTCCTTCTTGGTCTAGGCCTATTGGCAGCAGCAGCAGCACTGACTTCAGCCTCTAGTACATACAAATTGATTAAAGCAGCAGCAGCCCCTAAATTCTGTCTGTGTGGACGTTCTGTATCTGTACTCCAAATGTTTTGACATCTGCAGGAAAAAAACTGCATGGAGTCTACATGGATGCCTTTTACTTGTTGAATAGCACCACCATGTTGAATTGGATGATTGGCATGCAGTTCAGCTTCTTATGCTGTAATTAGCATCTATGAAACAATGACAGATGCAATCCATTAATAATCTACACCATTACAAAAAGGCAAATGTGTAGCTAGCCAATCTGATGGTGAGCAGAGTTGTATATGTGTGGAAGACTGCAAAAAAACTTTTCTTCAGGATATTTCTGTACAGAGAAGTACTGAAATTCAGCAGGCATGATCCCATTTTGTCACCTGCATACTGCATATGCTGGAATGTATTTAAGAATAATGTGAAGCAAAGGCTTTTACACTTTCATCTGTATGCATTAGTTAGAAGGGTACTGCTGGCATGGGCATGTTTGACAAGCCATTTCAGAGGTACACATAATTGACAATACATAAAAATGGAGTACAGTGTGATAAATATGTACAAATGTTTCAGTAGCATGTCCTTTGATAGCACATTTAACATTTCAAAGATGTTTTGTTAGAAAAATGGGTCATTTGCCTGTTCTTGTGTGGGGATTGTGTGATAAATATGTGCAAATGTTTCAGGAACAGGTCCTTTGATAGCATTTTTAGCATCTATGAAACAAAGACAGATGCAATCCATTAATAATCTACACCATTATAAAAAGGCAAATGTGTAGCTAGCCAATCTGATGGTGATCAGAATTGTATATGTTTGGAAGACTGCAAAAAAACATTTCTTCAGGATATTTCTGTACAGAGAAGTACTGAAATTCAGCAGGCATGATCCCATTTTGTCACCTGCATACTGCATATGCTGGAATGTATTTAAGAATGATGTGAAGCAAAGGCTTTTACACTTTCATCTGTATGCATTAGTTAGAAGGGTACCGCTGGCATGGGCATGTTTGACAAGCCATTTCAGAGGTACACATAATTGACAATACATAAAAATGGAGTACAGTGTGATAAATATGTACAAATGCTTCAGTAGCATGTCCTTTGATAGCACATTTAACATTTCAAAGATGTTTTGTTAGGAAAAATGGGTCATTTGCCTGTTCTTGTGTGGGGGTTGTGTGATAAATATGTGCAAATGTTTCAGGAACAGGTCCTTTGATAGCATTTTTAGCATTTCAAAGATGTTTTGTTAGCAAAATGGGTCATTTCCCTCTTCTTTTGTTGGGGGGGGGCAAAGATGATCATAGGATCATAGGACTGTAAGGAAGTTGCTATTCTATTGGCACTGCGACCCTTACAAATCTAGCCAAGAATTAGCCCATGTATCGACAAGTCAGCACCAGATGCCCCTGTCTAGCAGGGACTCGGGTGTAATCCCAAAGATGTATTTTCTGTTCCCCATCCAGTTATCTAGGTTGTGCTTAAAAAGGGATATTGAGATACGCTGCATGACATGAAGAGGGAGTCCATTCCACAAAAGGGGGAGTCTCTGGGACACAAATCTGTCCCGCCAACAAGTCTTATTGATGTCACAGACCAGGTTGAGGTTGTGCGTGTGGGTTACTCGAGTGGAGCTCGAGCCTTTGACTTATATTGGCCTTGGAATGTTAGATAGTTCATAGCACTGAAATTTCACAACTGTATAGTGAATGCTCTTGTAAGGTTTATGAAGTCAGAAACTGCAATATATGTCATTACTTTCTAACTTCTTTCTGTAATGATCCCCACATAACACCCTGTGCAAGTGATAACTGTGTCTATCCGTGTTTTCTATCGTTTGGATTCAGGGACGCAAAAGCTGTGTCTGATGCTCAGGGTGTGTACCTAACTTTTAGTGCTTAATATATCTGCTTTGTGTTGTTGAACTCATCATTGCACCTTTGACTTATATACGCCTTGGAAAGTTAGACAGTTGATAGCATCAAAATGTCACAACTGTATAGTGAATGCTGTTGTAAGGGTTGTGAAGTTAGAAACTGCAGTGTGTATTATTACTTTTTAACTTCTCTCTTTAATGATTTTCCCAGACAAACATATGGTGCCCATCATAAGTCATGCCATCATATTCAGATCTTAGGATTGTATGACATCACTGTAGTCAAACCACATCAGAACAGTAATACAGTATAGTGTTCTATTTTGCATATACCTCAATAGACACATGCAGCAGCTGGAGAGGCCACAGGGCTTTTTCAGCAAGATAACATAGGGCCTACAAACCATGCCATGATGTATGTATATAGATTAAAAGCTATGTCACTGTAGTCTGTCTTGACTAGGATGAGGTGACGTTTGCCAGGCCTTTAGACCAGTGTCTGACCATGTCCTGGTGGGATGACTGCATATCCAAACATCTGATATTGCTACTAACACAGCAGTGTCTGTTGAAAATATGGCAATAACAGTGTCCTACATGCTGCAGTAAAAAGTCAAGTAAGAGCACACACACACACAGATGACTACAGTGAGAATAGAACCCCTACCTTTCTATGTACACAGACTACAGAACACAGTACTTAATGTAAGCATCACTGCACAAGTCTGACTTTTGCAAGACTGCAGCTGAACTTATAGTACATGACATCAGCAGGACATGTGTGAGACAAGATGTTGGCAGGCCTGCATACGTTCATAGCTTCATAGGTTCATATGAGGCTACTAGCATAAAACCTATGTTTGTAGATTAATAATAGGTTACTAGGCTAATGGCCCTACTGCCTTTTCAAGCCTAGTGAAGATGTACCATTGTTCCCTTATAGACCATGATATGTAATCCATATTTGTGAATCCATGATCAGAACTGGTTGTCCCTGTCTAAGAGTGGCATAGGTTAAACCCCTTGGGCAGTTTTGCAATTGCCCATCCAATTGTCCAAGTTATGCTTAAATGGGGTTATTGATGTGTTCAGTTTCACATGAATTGGGAGTTTGTTCCATAGCAGTGGCAATCTCTGGAACACATATCTGTCCTTCCAGTATGACCTGTTGATGTTGCAGGCTAAGTTTAGGTCCCTACATAGAGTTAGTCTTGTCCCATTTGATTTGCAAGGTGAAACATTTCCATTAAGGCAGGGTTCGAGAGTGCTCTGTAGGCCAGGCACAAGTCACCTCTCAGCAGTCTATATGATACAGAGTACAGTGACAGGCCCTTCCGTCTGTCCATGTAGATCATGTGTTAAAGTCCCTGGATTTTCTTGGTGATAAACCTTTTATGTCTCTCCAGCTTCTGCAGGTGTCTGGTGAGGTACATGCAAAAGGGAGCATTGTACTTTATTATTGGTCTGATGAGGGATGAGTACAGTGGATTGATAACATCCTTAGTCTTGAATGTTATGCTGTTATTTATGAGGCATGTAATGTAAAAGGCCTTCCTTACCACTGTGTACACATAATGATCAAAGTTGGCATCGCTATCAACCTGCAAATCTCTTACCATTGTGTTGGAACTAAGAGGGCTATTATTAATAGTGTAGTTTGCAGGTACCTGTTCTTTGCTGAAATGGATACTAGTGCATGTTTTTTGGGTTATGTTTAACTCTGTGGCTTTGGCAACAATCAGTTATGTAATTAAGCCCATTTTGTAGGATGTTGACATTATTTGGGGGTTCAGTGATTACACACAGTTTACAGTTGTCAGTGAACTAGTTGATCCACAGGCCATCTGTTATCACCTGAATTTGTGAGAAATAGATTCCAAACAGTAGGAAGCCCAGCACAGACCATTGTGGAACACCAGTGATAACAGGTCTGCTGGTAGAGGTAGAATCCCTAAGTATGACTGTATGCGTTCTGTTGCTGAGCCAGTTGGCTACCTGTCTAATGATGTATGGGGTAATCCCCAGCTGAGTGAGTTTCTCACAGATGCCTGAGTGGGGGATTGTGTCAAAGTCCTTGGCCAAGTGGATGTAGGCAGTATGTACTGATTTGCCTTCATCTATGGCATTAGTGACAGTCTTGAAGAATTCTAATAGGTTTAACAGGGACAATCTGCCCTTAATGAAGCCAAGCTGGACCAGGTTAAGAGTTTGAAGGTCACCAATATCCTTGTTGATAAGGTCAAAGATGATTCCATCCATTGACATAGATACAAGGTTGGTCAGGCTTATGGGTCTATAGTTCCCTGGGTCAGTTGTGGAACCTCCTATGTGCAAGGAGAGTACAACTGCCCTTTTCTACTCTGCCAGGACAAAGCCAGTACTAGAATGTGGTTGAGGAAAGTACGCAGTGATTCCACTAACTCTTGCTTTACACCATTTAGTAAGCAGCTTGGGATGTTATCCGGTCCAGTAGAGGTTCCTGGAATTCATCAACTCAAATGCGATGGAACAACTAGTCACCTCCCCCACAAGGGGAAATAATATACTTGACCTGATCATCACAAACATGAGGACAAAATGCTCAACACCGGAAGTATACCCATCACTAGTGAGATCAGACCATAAACAAATAACCCTAGATATTCATATCCCACCTCCACCCCCAGCACAAAAGACCACAGTGAGAAACTTCTCAAAAGCCGACTTTACACTCCTTAGGACTGAAATGGTATCCTTCAAGCCCTCTGGGCCAGTGGAAACCACATCCCACACTGCTGATTCCTTCACAAATGCTTTCTACGGGCATCTCCAAGAATGCATGGATCATGCAATCCCAAATAAAACCAAGACCCTTTCCACCAAAGGCAGGCATCCTATCTGGTGGACCCCAGCCATAAACAAACTTTATAACAAAAGAAGGAAGCTACTGCAAGACAGAGCAAAATCCCATAAAGGGAAGGCATCCCTGATCAGCACTAGCAGAAAACTACGTTCGCTAATAAAATAATCAAAGGCCAACTTCAAGAGAAAAATCGCTAAGAACACTAAAGATAATCACAAGGCCTTCTTCAGTTATGTTAGAAACCTGGGCAGAAACCCTCAGATATGCGCAGAGTTAGTTCATAATGGCAAAAAATACACTGAACCCACAGATATTGCCAACATACTGGCAGAAAGGTTCAGTGCAAATTTCTCCCTCTCCCCCAAAAGAAGAAATCAATATCTCAGCTGAATGCAACCTCCCTGAAATCTCAGATGTCCAGGTGAGAGCTGCCCTCAGCAAAGCTAAAAATACAGCATCCATGGGACCTGACGGTGTCCCGGGTTGTGTGCTACGTAAACTCCTAGAGGAGCTAAACCCGCACATAAGAACGCTGTTTAATCTTAGTCTTGCTACAGGATACATCCCTGAACACTGGCGTACAGCTACAGTGGTCCCACTCCACAAAGGTGGCACCTCTACAGACCCTGGAAACTACCGCCCCATAAGCTTGACCAGCCTGGTCTGCAAAGCTATGGAAAGGATCATTATGGAACTCATAAACAAAGACATCGGGGACCTACAGACAATTGATCCTACCCAGTTCGGCTTTGTAAAAGGCAGATCCTGTCTTTTAAACCTGGTGGACTTTTTTGAAACAGTCACTAGAGCCATCGATGAAGGCAAAGCAGTTCATACAGCCTACCTGGATCTGGCAAAAGCCTTCAACACAATACCCCACTCAGGCATCATAGACAAGCTCAACAGCTTAAATGTAAACCCGTTTGTCACAAGATGGGTTGCAAACTGACTAAAGGACAGAACCCACAAAATCAGAATAGCTGGAGCTATGTCAGACTCTAAGCCAGTCACAGGTGGAGTCCCACAGGGTTCTGTCTTGGGACCCCTCTTGTTCGGCATTTATTTATCAGATGTGCAGGCAAACATAGGGGGGTTGTGGCTGACAAAGTTCGCAGACGACTGCAAACTAGCCGCCATAGTCGACACACCAGCTGACACATGCATCCTCCAGAAGGGCCTCACAGAAACAGATGACTGGTGCCAGAGTCATGGCCTTAAACTAAATGCCAAAAAATGTATAGTCATCCCCTTGGGAAAAAACAAAGTACCCACAAATTACCACATAGGTGGTAATACATTAAGTACGGAAAAAGTAATCAGAGACCTGGGGACCCAAGTTGACAGTGACCTCTCATTTGACACCCACGTCACCAAAGTGGTTAGAAAGACCTTCTACCTTGCCCACCTTAACATGAAGGGATTCACATCCAGATCAAAGGATGTCATTGTACCCTTATATTCCTCCCTTATCAGGCCTATGATTGAGTACAATGCCCCATTTGGTATGTACCTCACCCGGCACCTGAAGCAGCTGGAGAGACCCCAAAAGTACCTTACCAAGAGGATCAAGGGTCTCCAGCATATGTCATATGCTGCCAGACTGAAAAAGCTCCAGCTCTATTCAGTAGCATACCGTCTGCTCAGAGGTGATTTGTGCCTTACGTACAAGGCCATGTCCAATTCAGAATTAATGGACATGTTCCACCTCAAAAAATCCAAATCCATCAGAGCCACGAGAGCTAAAGATCTAAACCTCATCACAAATATGAATAGGACATGCTGGAGGGACAGATTCATAACCCAGAGGCTTCCCGCACTCTGGAACAGGATACCTGTCCATGTTAGGCAGAGCCCCTCACTGACTCTCTTCAACAGAAATCTGGATGAATGGATGGGTGATTGTAGGTTTACCCCGGGGGTCATCTCTGTGTCATTGCTAGATAGAGGCACAGTAAACTAAATTTAATTTAAATTGTACACTTTTATATCATTACATGGGGTGGCGAAAGCCACATACATTTTGGCTAGGCTTATAAATGCCCTAGGGCAGATAGCCTAGTACTATGCTATGAAACTATGAAACTATAGTCTTGGTGATTGCAGTTATAACTTGTTCTTTGGAGATAATAGGTAGAGAACTGGTGACAGGTATGCTTTGTTGTATGATTGCTGGAGACAGGGGTGTGAAATTTTTGCCAAATCTGTTTGCTAATAGGTTGGCGATGTCTTCAGGTTCAGTATGACTGGTACCATCCACTATGAATTCATTGCAAAGCTGGATCTTACCTTTTACATTACAGACATAGCTAAAGAATATCTCATGATCATCCTTAGCTATGGATGCTAATTTAGTTTTGTAATTAGCTTTTAGAGGACATTACAAGATAGCTCATTTACTTGTTCAAGGTATAGTGGGTGTTCTCGACTTTTCTCTCTAATTCCCTGCCATCAGTTTCTATCTCATATTGTATCAATTCTTGGTATGGCTAAGTCTATACACTTGTAAAGATGTTTTTTACAGGGCATTTGTGTACACCTCCATATAGGAGTCTTTACTGTGAGTGGTGGCATTAGGTTTGAAACTATGTACACCATCACTTATGAAGGTATAGTTTGCTTTGGAGAAACTTTTCAACTTTATGGGTCCTGAGAGGGGTCAGGTATGATTACTACATTGAATGTAACTGATTTATTGTCAGATCTTACCAGGGAGGGTCTCACACATGGGGTGGTGCAGCACTATTCCATGTTGGTGAGTACTAGGTCAAGGACATTTCATCCCCTTTAGGGGGTGTGGACTAACTGTTCCAAAGCATTTATATTTACAAAGTGCAGAACCTTAGGGCTAGCATGTTAGAGCTTATTTATGTATACCAGTCAATGGAAGGATAGTTAAAGTCACCCATACCTAGGGAGTTTGGCTGTATTATGAGTGACTCAAGTAGGTCCAGAAAGGCACTGTGTGGTTTTCATGGTTCATGTTGGTGGACCTGTAGCTAAAAATTATGTGTCGGGGTGGGGTCCTCCCTGCAGTTAGTTGGACTTGGAGTAACTCTAGAGTCATACTCCTTAACCAGTCTTGAGGTGTATTTTCCTTTTAAGAAGATGGCTGCACCTCCTCCTTTGTTTCTTTCACATTCATTTTACGGCCTGAACTTGTGGAAGGCATTACAGCCATTCATGGCTGGAGTACTCTCTGCAGCCCCAAACCACATCTGTGTGACTGCACAAACATGGAGATCTCCCCAAATAAGTAATGCTTCCATTCAGTGTAGTTTCTGATTTACACTATTAGCATTAAGCAGTATAACCCTGTTTGTCTTTTGAGGATATTTTTACAATAGGAATTTTGTTCTTATGACATTTACTAAAAAGGCAATATGAGGGAGGCAAGTACCTTGGCTAGTAATGGAAAGCAAGAGGTGACAGATGAAGACCATCACTGGCAAAGCAGAGTTGTCTGTTGGCCATATCATCCCATGGTGACAAATACTGGATCTTTCTGGATTGACACCAGTAGCTATGCCACTTTTTGAAGTTGATAATCATTTTGTTTGTATTGAGGCATCATCCTGGGTGAAGGTAGAATGCTGCTTAGGTCTATGGACATACCTGTCTGGGATAGATAATCTGAGATATCAGTCATAACTGTGTTCATATAGTCCATTGAGGTACCTTTCAAGTTATTAACTTCAACATGGAGTATGACAGATATGTAAGTGTGCTAGTTGTTAAGAGACTTGAGTGCATGCATGATTTTGCAGATCCTGGCACCTGACAGGCAGCTGACCATGACTTTTTCCTTGTACAGCCTGGTGAGGGGTAAATATGTGTGTCTCATTATGGATTTGCCTATGACCAAGACATTGGTTTTGAGGTGTTTTTCCTTAAGGGCTTAATGGCTGATACATTGATGTGTTTATTTGTATGTGTAGTGGGTTACATTGGGTTCCATCAGTCTCCATTGCTCTTAATCCGTGGAAGACATGGCTGACATTCATGGAGAATGTGTCAGCTTTAGAGCTCAGAGATGGGGTGTCCAGGAGTTCAAGATTTTTATTGGACTCCTAGTGAAACAACACAGTGGTAGGTTGCTGCAGGGGGATCATTCTGGGTCCCAGTATAAATCAAAGGCTTGGGATAGTTTTATCCAGGCTAGGACCAGTGCCACTGGTATCCCCAGCACTGGGGAACAATGTAGGCACCACCACAGTGGCCTACGTCAGAGAAAGAGTTATACCCTTAATGACTGGATCAAGGAATTTAGGATGGAGTACATCCCACAGATGTGTAAGTACCAACTACAGGGAGTACTTATAAGGCTTAAAAGCTGACTATAGGCAAGACTGGTATTCATAATGGCATTCTGTTCTGTTCTGTTTTTTCCACAGTTGCCATGGAGAGGACGTGCAATGTTAGGATCCTTGCCACTGGACTAGCGAGGATGAAGGAGGCATGTGGTATATATGGAGTAGACGAGTAGTGTTATTGTAGCATTAAAAGTTAAAGATAGTTTTTTTTTGTATTTTATACAGTTCTATCAAATTGATCATGCATATCTCAAATGCAAAAGCAAGTATGCATGCATTAGTTTGTAGCACAAAGATAGCTTGTTTGGTATTTTATACAGTTCTATCAAACTGAACATCCATATTACAATTGTAAATGAAAGTATGCATTCATTAGTGTGTAGCACAAACCAAGAGTACAATATTAGACTTTAGTCAGAAGTGGTGGGTTCAAATACCACACTTCCCAACTACAGAATAACTGTTAATTTTTCAATTATGTGTAACTTAAAGGTTTATAGTAAAAGCTCTATACTAGTGGCGCACACACCCTGCTGTAAACTGTAATCTGTATAACTGGAACACACATATGTGCAATATATGCACATGTAAAAGAGTACTTGCTGCAATCTGTAGTATAGTGTGCATCTGTTAGGAGCTGGTAGTCTTAAAAATAATGAGTTATCTGTTAGGGTGCAGTAGTCTTAACAGTAAAGATTAAGGTAATAGAGTCAAATATTTGTGTTAATGGATTGTATGTTACCTATGAAGGTACTAACCTTATCTCTTTTTTTTCTCTCACCCCACTTAGCTCTATCTTTTTTTTTTTTATTAAGTGCCGTCGAAATGTGTCCATGTTATCCAAGTGTACTACATCACAAAATGCTCCACAGCACATCAGGGTAGGTCTGCCCCACAGGATTCACCTGCCCCCACTCTACGAGCCCTGTCACTGTTACCCACCACACCTGGCAGCTAACCTGGCAGCACCACCTCTGCTGCCCTGCATCACCTGTCCCCTCAGGTAGTTCTGACCTGGTGGATAGGCCAGTGGTACACTCCGGGAGCAGTGACCGGGGTGGTGAGTTTATCACCAACGCTGAACTACCAGGGCTGGTGTGTAGGGTTGTGCACCGCACTGTAGGTACAAGCATATGCTGGATGGAGGGGTTGCTCTCCTTCATTTTACATAGAACTAGTAGGAGGAGAAAAAGACCTGAAGCACACCAGCCAGTGGTGGAGTGAGGTGACAGTGAGGACAGTCCTATAGGTGAGGACTCGATTATCACTGTCAACCAGCTTGACATCCATAGGTCCCGGATGTCTTCACCATTACCCCATCCATGGTGTCCACTGACTTCTTATGTCCATCACTATCCATGCGTCTTGTCTTTTTTGCCTTGAATGTCTGCAATTGCTTCTCACCTACCCAACTTACCAGACCCAGACGTACCTAGATCCCTTCTCCAGCATTCCTGTCTCTAAAAAAAAAAAAAAAAAAATGGGCACCTGTCTGCCAAAAAAAAAAAATTGTACCATTCATAGCTCTCCATTTTGCACATTTGTCTTCTTGAAACCCTTGATTCAGTCCAACTGGTTATACAAAATGATTGTGTTGTGGTCATTCCTCTTCCTCTCTCTGGAGGTAACAATCCAAATTCAGCTAATATTCTGCATATATTATCAATTTTTACTGTTGAAGAAATGGATAGCAATTGTTCTTTCCTACCTCCCTCCTACACATTCCTGTACTGTTTTCCATTTGTTCTTCCTCATGCTTGTTCCCCATTTCACCTCTGTCGTGTCATGTCCATTTCTTTTCTTTAATGCATTATTGTGCAATGGTGCACGTTGTCCACCAATGCTCAGCAACGGTAATACAAAAGTACTTAAATGTGCCAGATTCAGTTGTATTTATTTAAACCCAGTAATGCATTATTGCTCAGTGCTGCTCATTGTGCACCAATGCGCACCATCAGTAAAGCAAAAGTAGCTAAAGGTATTAGATGCAGCTGTATTCAAACCCAGTACCATCTGGCCCCAAAAAGGAACATATCACTGCATTAACATCTGCTGTCAGAGAGTCAATTTATTAGCAGGTGTATTCCACAGACTTAATACTAACCGTCAGACTTTAGCAATGCAGCTCACATTTGCACAGTGCTTAGCAATGTGCACACTGGTGTATCATGCATGCCTATACACATTGCTAACTGTCACGCAAACCACTGCTCCTCTGGGCTGGCACATATGTCCTGGATGTACAGAGCAAGTTGGTGTTGTTTACAAACATATTTTGCTAAAAAAAAAAAAAAAAGCAATGGTACTTGTGTTTTTATACAACTAGGCTTCAAAAGACCCTAGTGCTATTAGGCTAGTAGCCTCATATGATTCTATGAAGCTATGTACCTATGCAGGCCTTAGAGCCTGTTGTCAGTCACATGGCCTGCTGATGTAATCTACTGTAAATTCACCAGCACTCTTGTATAACATCGGCCTGTGCCATGGTGTTTGAGTAATGTACTGTGCTCTGTAGTCTGTGTATGTACATAGGTATGGGTTCTGTTCTCACTGCAGTCAAGTGTGCATGTGTGTGTGTGTCTGTGCAGCAGACATGTGCATCCTACAGTTATTTCTCCAAGTATATGGATTGCCAGTATTTTCATACTTGCTCATTCCTACACATCCATTTTATACAGGCCTCTCAACCTCTTGTCTTCAACATGGCTTACTGATGCCATCCACTATAATTTCACCTGCACTTCTGTGTAAATCAGACTTGAGCTGTGGTTTTTGCATTATTAAGTACTGTGTTCTGTTGTCTGTGTGCATACATAGGTAGGAGTTCTGTTCTCACTGCAGTTGACTGTGTATGTGTGTGTGTGTGTGTGTGTGTGTGTGTGTGTGTGTGTGTGTGTGTGTGTGTGTGTGTGTGTGTGTGTGTGTTTGTGTGTATATATACATGTGCGCGTGTGTGTGTGTGTCTGTGTGTGTGTGTGTGTGTGTGCATCTTTGTGTGTGTGTGTGTGTTTGTGTGTGTACATCTGTGTGTGCGTCTGTGTGTGTGTGTGAGTGTGTGTGTGAGTGTGTGTGTGAACTGTTGCTTGACATTACAGAGAGCATGTTACACCAGCATGTGGGACACTGTCATCTTTTCCTCAACAGACACTGCTGAAGTCATAATCTATATCACATTTTGGATATGCAATACCCCCACCAGGTCAGGGTCAGGCAGGAGTCACTTCATTCTATACAATAAAGTTTATAGTGACATGGCTTTCAATCTATCCACATACATCATGGCATGGTGGGTAGGCCTTATGTTATCTTGCAGAGAAAGCCCTGTGGTCTCTCCAACTCCTACATCTGTCTGGTGAGGTACATGTAAAAAAAAGATCATTATACTCTATTTGTGCTATAATGAGGTTTGCCTACAGTGCTGTCTTACAATCCTAAGATATCAATATGATGGTGTGACTTTGGATGTGCACAGTATAGACTTTCAATAGCAGTGTGGACAGTTGATTGCAAAGTTCAGATTGCTATATAAATGTGTTCCCAGTGCTTGCATCACTGGGTTTTTGCATAGCAGGACTATTGCTAATGGTATGATTAACATGGAACTCCACTTTTCAGATTACAAACACATATTTCTGAATTTATTTGTAGATCATGTGCCTTTGTCACCATTCAGTTGTGTGTGTTGGCTCCTCCTGTACTATGTTATCATTTGTGGGCACTTTAATTCCACACAATATGCAAGAATCAGCAAACTTGGTAGGGCAAAGGCCATATGCTTTAGCCTAAACTGTTGAGAAATACATTCAAATAGTGAAAGGCCAAGCACAGATCCCTGGGTTTGCCAATGATGACAACTGTACTGGTACAGGTTGATTCACCAACTTTCACATGATGTGTTCTGTCAGTGAGCCAGTTGTTTACCCATCAACTGCTGTAAGGTTTAATCCCCACCATGGGGTTTTCTCAATGATACCGGTGTGTGTGATTGTGTTAAAACCTTAGGCCAGATCACCATAGGCACTATGCACTGTCTTACCTTAATCCAGGCCTATCACATGGAATCAGTGTGACACACAGATCAACACTGGTGTGCCCCAGCACATACACTTTCCTGATATGGTTGAATACACAATTCAACACACCCTCCACATGGCCTATGTTTCCATACAAGGGTGTAAATCAACATGCATCTACCTAAATTGGGGGGACAGCACCTGATGCATGGATGTATAGAGACATCCTGACTCACCTTGACTGTGAGGTCAACCAGCATGTCAAAATGGACCTCCTCTACATGTATACTGGTAAAATTCCAGGTACGTGCAACAGACCTGTCTGGGTTGTTACTGCTATATGACATCAATTACATCTGATAGATGTCCACAAAGAAGTCATTGAGGGCATGCATGGTGACAGCAGTATCAACTTGAACAGGTCAAAGCATTTGACAAAAATCCACACTGGGGTATTCAATCAATACTGTCATATGTGACCATAAACAGCTATATCACCAAATGGGTAGACCAGTGTATGACATATGTGGCATCTCACTATGTTGAAATGTGTGACATGACATATATCTCAGGTCCAATGATCAGGATGGTACATCACAGGTGTCTGCTAGGCCATTTCCTGCCCATTAGTTTAGTGAAGGACATCACAGATAACATACATATGCTGTGTCCAAGCAGCTACCTGAAGGACTGCAGATTGTATGCAATCATTGACTCCAACTGTGATATTAGTATAATACATAGAGTATCAGCACATGCCAGACACTGCTGGTCCAGCCATGACAACACCTGCATTGACGAGATACATGGAGGGATTTGTTGAATCAGAAAACAGACACACAACCCAAGTATAATGTCGGCATCACACCCTATAATTAGACCTAAAGGTATGTGACCCTTGTCCTGGGGTAGATGGTAAGTGGTGCATCTGCCAGTATGTGGTCATAGTGCTGACTACTCCCTTGAATGTAACACAAGTACTGGATATGTGAAGGACATGCACATCGGCCATAATAATTTAACGGTTCCCAGACTTCATCACACCAATAACTGTATAATGCTCTCTTCTTTATGTAGCCTTATACACATCTTCCAGTAAAGTGTAACTGAAGTGTACCACCTTTGTCATAGTACATTGTCACACAGCTTATTGGCCATATCTACCTATTCTTTCTGGGGAATATATATGACTGTCTGATGGTGCAGAATAAAAATAGGTTCATAGGTGTTTACTAGGCTAATGACCACAAGGCTTCTAGTTCACTTGACAAGTGTAAGCAAGGGCTTGGGAGATGAAGCATTTACAAGTAGGGGCCTTTGAGATGAGCAATTTACAGGTTGTCTGTGTCCATTAAAGACATAAGTGCCAAACCAGGGAAGAAGTTCCTATTCCCTGCCCAATTTGCTCTTGAATTGGGTTAGGGAGGAACTCTGCTTCACATAGATGGGAAGACTATTCCAGACACAGGATAGTCTCTAGGATACATACATATTTCTCCAGCAGGTCATATTTATATCACAGCCAAGGTTTAAGTCTTTAGAATGGGTAATTCTGCTGCTTTCTGTTTTGTGGATATGCAGGAAGTCCATCAGAGTGGGGTCTGACAAAGCCCTGGATGTTAGGCATAAACCTTTCTTCAAAAGCCTGTAGGAGAACAGAATATATGCGCAGGACCTTGAGGCAGCCTTCGGAGGACATCTTATTTATGCCCTATATTCTTTTAGTGAGGAACATCTGTTGTTGGATATGCCTGTTTAGGCATATACCAAAGGGACCTTTGTACTTAATGACATGTCTGATGAATGTGGAATAGAGTGGAATAATGACTTCCTTGGACCTAGAGGCCATACCGTTGTT
Organism: Protopterus annectens; assembly: GCF_019279795.1. Classification (NCBI taxonomy): domain Eukaryota; kingdom Metazoa; phylum Chordata; order Ceratodontiformes; family Protopteridae; genus Protopterus; species Protopterus annectens. The sequence continues at coordinate 221,010,924 of NC_056729.1, read as the reverse complement.
TATAAGTTGCACAACATAGAACGATTTCCTCACTACTGTAAACACATGATGGGCAAAGGCTAGATTACTGTCTGTGTGTGTCCATAACTACTGGGTCACCTCTAAGAGGTGTGTTGTCAATATGATAGTTACCAGGAGTAGATGATTTCCTGACAAATACTGTTATGCATTTCTTGTCATTTTGTTTTAGCCCATGGCTCTGACACCAGTCTGTGTCAGCCCTTCCTGTAGAACATTTGTGTCAATGTGGGATTCAATGACAGCTTCTAATTTGCAATCATCTGCAAATGTTGTCAGCCAGAGACTATTGACATTGGCCTTGACTTCAGAGAAGTAAGTGCCAAAAAGGAGTGGTCAAAGGATAGATTGCTGAGCGACTCCACTTGTGTCTGACCTCTTTTGAGAGTTGGACTCCCTGATTCTAACTTCAAGGTTCCTTTCTTTGAGGCAGTTGGCTATCCACCGGGTAATATACAGGTTTGTATCTAACCTGAGTTGTCAACAATGCTTGAGTGGGGTATTGTGTCAAATGCCTTGGCCAGATGAAGGTAGGCAATGTGAGCCATGTTGCTCTCATCCATTGCTTTGGTGACCTTCTCAAAGAGGTCCACCTGGTTGAGTAGGCATGTCCTGCCTTTGACAAAACCAACTGTCTGGAAGTTTACTATATCACTATTGATCATTTCCATGATAATTCTTTCCATGGCTTTACATATAAGACTAGTGAGATGTATGGGTCTGTAGCTCCCAGGATCTGTAGTTGGGCCACCTTTGTGTAGAGGGATGACTCTTGCTGTTCTCTAGTCATGATACAAAAAGCCTCTTTGGATGAAACAGTTAAATAGCAATTCCAGATGATCTGATAGGTCATGCTTCATGCTGTTTAGATGGCACCCTGGGATATTGTCTGGGCCCATTGATGCAATGTTCTAGGCCTTAGAGAGTTATTACACCAGATGCATGAGTGCTACCTGTTCAGCTTATGCACACACTACATACATAGGTATTTGACAACATTAACGGCATGTTTATCATTCATGACATTGTGGATTATGCCATGGATATATGCAATGCACACAAGGCACATATCCTGTATTGACCATACCATGACATACAGGTATAGTGTCCCTCAAAACACCTCTTGCAAACGTTACAGTGCAAGGACAGTGTGTGTGCTTACTGTCATAGAGTGTGGAAGTATCATTATAGTTGTCAAGTGTGTGTGTGTGTGTGTGTGTGTGTGTGTGTGTGTGTGTGTGTGTGTGTGTGTGTGTGTGTGTGTGTGTGTGTGTGCATGTATGTATGTGTGTGTGCGTGTGTGTGCAGGCTCATCTGTTATCACTCCACATCACATATGTTACGCCACAGGCATAGGTTTAGTGGTGGTATTATTCTGATATTGACCATGATTGTGGTTGGTTCTTGTAATGTTTGCCATGATCCTTTACCTGTGGACACTTTGTCAGAGACCTCTTCTGAGAGTACACTCAAATTTGGGTATATCATTTTGCACAGCTTCCCAATATGCACCGTACCCGAATTGTATGTCAGATCCCTGATAGATGTCCTATGCATTATTCATTTAAGTATGCTTATCTCATACAGATATCCTGCCATTTGTTATGTCACCTTATGTGACAGTCACAGTTGACACTTTTTCACTGTACAGTCTGTATATATGCTTGGTGTTCCTGCTACAACCATCTTCCATTGACATGCCCTCCTCTGCTGTACATGTGGGAGTTTCACTTGTACTCTTTCCCTGTGTGTTCATTCCTATAATTCATCTGTGTGTCCCTATTCAATGCACACACTTCTCCTGGGTGATCATTTTATATGATAGTCCCATGTCCTGTTACAGATTATTAGCACAGCTTCAGTACAGAATGCCAAGAATGGTATATCACAATTCTCTGCATTTAGGTACACAGTCCTGTACTGTGTTTGTACCATATACTTCACATTCATACCTCTCAGCTGACCAGATATTCTCAGCATGTCCAGATGTTTTTCTTAACAAATATGTGATTTCCTGCCATGTCACTGGGATGATCTCAAGAATGATGTGACTCAATATTACATACATTTGAGTGCATACCTCTCAATTGTCCTGATCTGTGCAGAATGTCCATTTTTTGTATCATATTTGTGATCTTTTCCTCATAACATTTTTAACTTGCAAATCATTGGCATGTCATTCCAGAGTGCAGTCAAAAACTGATGACTGACATTTGAGTTTCAAACTCCATGTTCTTCAGAAAGTTCATGCGAATGTACAACCTATATATTTTATCAACTTCCTAAGTTTGTCAGGGCAATATTAAAAATATTTCCCTATTTCTGACTCTTAATTCCCCCCATCATTATGGCTTTGTCCACATTTGCCACTGTAAGAGGTTGGGATTGTTACATTCTAACAAATTTCTATGTGATATCTATGCCAAATATGTCAATACTACTGGTTATTTGTCCTTTCATTAAGTTGGCCTCTCTGCAGATGTGTTGCACTATCACAGTGATAGCTATTTGTAAAACCCCTGGTGATCATTGTAGCATTGCGTGCAAATCCACGCATCATAGGTTGCATAGAATTGCTATCCACATTCACTGAAAAGATTTTGTTATATGTAAAGCCTTGGTGGTCATTGTGGCATTCCATGCAAATCTGCACATATTAGATGCTCTGCTTTACATGCAATCGCTATCCATGTTCACTTATGAGGTTTCATGGCCAGCAACAATATTGTGAGCCACAAAACATAGCTTAAGCACACTGCCCCCATCAATATGCATTGCACATTGCTGCTCATCGTGCACCATTGCACAAACATGTAAATGCCATGTAGGCTCTGCATTAATCCTACATGTAGTTTATTGAATCACATGGAATGTCTGCCTTTATGGTCATTATGAAGTGCTGTCAGGTTCACCTGTATTATGACACTATGTTTAGCTGGCAAACTATCCTATTTCAAGGTACCATGATAAGTTGACAGGATATCTTCTAGCACAGTACTAGGATGTGATGATAGAAAGTCCTACTTTGTAATTGTTATATGCTGACAAAAGTCTACATTATGATATTATGATATGCAAACAGAACATCTTACATTATGATATCCTAATGACGTGACAGAATGTCCTGCATTAAGATACAGTGATGTGCTAACAGAATGATAAACACTATGCTACTACAATGGAAAAACAAGAATGTCCTAGATAATGATAAAGGATCAACTAAATTAAGATACCACAATAGGTGATAGACTATCCTACATTATTACACCTTCATTATGATGTTGTGATAATGTCAAAAGAAAGGTCTCACATGATTATACTATGATTTTCTGAATGTCTTACATTATGAGATATCAAAGTGGTAATTGACTATCCCATACTATGATATAATGTAATGCTAACAGAATGTCTTATGTCATTATACAATGATATGCATACATAATCTTCTACATTATGGTACTATGATGTGACAAAATGGTGTCCAAAACTAAGATAGTATGATGTGGTGACAGAATGTCTTGTGTTAGAATTCTATAAAGTGCTGACAGAATCTCCATGTTATGTAGATAGGATACTGAGGCAGGATGTCCTACATCATGTGACTATGATGCATTGACACAGTATCCTAAATTAAGATGCGTAAGATACTATGTTGTGGTTATAGAATGTTCTATATTACACTACAATATGATGAAAGTATCTCCTACATTTTGATACGATGATGTGCTGAGAGAATCTTCTACATTATTTTACCAGGATGTTGTACCAGAAATTTCTACATGAAACTTTGATGAGCTGACTGAATTTTCTACATTGTGATACATTGCTGTTCTGCCTGAGTGTCCAACAACATACTATTATGAGGTGACAGAATTCCATACCTAATGATAAAATCAGGTGATGTGAATCTTTCATGTTATGATACAATGAAGCTGTGGCAGATTTTCCTATATTATGACACTATGATGTAGAGATAGAATGCCCTCCTTTTTGATACTGTAATGTATTGACAGATTCTCCTAGATTACAATGTTATGATGTCATTACAGAATGTTTGACGTTATGAAAATATGAACTACCATGATGTCAAAATCTTCTACCTTCTTATTCCATGATTTGGTGACAGAATCATCTAAGTTAGCATAATGTGATGCAGTGATAAAAGTAGCTACTTTGGGATAATCTAATGTGGTCACAAAACCCATATATTATGACACTCCAGTGTTCTGTCAGAATGTCCTACATTACAATACCACGATCTGCTGATAGAATGTTCTACATTATGATTCTGGTGTGTTGTGACAGAAATTTCTGTATTACCATACTACAATGTACTGAAAGAGTATTTTACATTATGATGATATGATGTGCAGACAATCCTTCACATTACAATAATATTATATGCTGATAGAATGCCTTACATTATATCACTATGATGTGGCAACAGAATACATTACATTATAAAAATGTGATTTTGGATGCAATGTATTATATTACAATACCATGATGTGATGAGATATACTATATGATACTGTGATGTGTTACTACAATGTTCTACATTATAACACTATGTCATGGTGACAGACTCCTCTACATTATGACATTATCCTAGAGTTATCTAATGCCATAACTTAGCATTATTCAGCTGTAGTCCCTAACCCTAGAGACCACATTAGGAGACCTTTGCAAAATCCAGTCCTTAAACCTTAATATCCCATTCTAATACAGGTCCGGAAAACACGGATATGCAATTTCCAAATGTCTCCATAGCAAGCTTGGTCGATATGGGCATCCTGAGACAATATAGTAATTTTGTAATGTTCAATAACAATTATTTAATTATTAAAGAGCCCAAAACTGTATGTGAGACATGTACATGCGCAATTTCCTTGGGGTAAAAATCTTGCATACAAGCACTATATCCACCACATAGACCATCTTATGCTGAGGCAACCTTCCCAAACCTCAAAGACCTTCTAAGCCTGCAAACAACAATGCCTATCCTCATATCCTCAGCAATCTGTAAAGCATACATCAGAAGGAACATCAAACACCACACATAGGCCCATATTCAATGACCCCTGAAAACAAAGCGCATAAGGCAAGCAAACAATTTACCCTGGACTCTTGTTATAAGTTGGTCTATTGTACAACACACAGATGCTCCAATCATCAGACTGGACAAGGAGAAGATTACCATCAGTTGTTTGTCTGTAGCCAGGATTCATCAGATTACACATGCACTCAAGTCATTACACAACGGTACCAGTATGATTCTTTCATAGTCCATATGGAAGTAAATGACTTGAGACATACCTCTTTGGATTATGTGAAGAGAGGCATTGTGGAATTCTCTGAATATGTGTCTCAGACTGGTATATGCTTTGGATGGAGCAGCATTCTAACTAAGGATGATGCCACAGTATAAACAAAAAAATGATTGACTTTAACAATTGGCTTTGTTTCTGGTGTTGGTCCGGGCAGATTCAATATTTTTCATCCTCAGAAGACATATTCAACAGACAACATTGTTTTGCCAAAGATGGCCTGCACTTGTCTAACCTAGGCTTCTGGGTTTTGGCTAAAATATTATCCACCACTTTAGATCCTTTTTGACACAATGCCAAAGTAAGAAACCTACCAACATAACAAATAAAACCCAAAGGACTCTATAGGTATTACTGCTCAATGCTAGGAACCTTATTATGAAATGCCACACTCTGCAAGCTGTAATCACTCTAGAGAATATAGACATAAGTGCAGTTAATGAGACATGGTTTAAAGCCACCGAACGTACTCCAGCACACACATTTAGATCATCACCTACATAGAGAGGGAGTAAAAGTGGAGGTGTTTCCCTCTACATTAGCAACAATTATATCTCAAGGTTTATTACAAAGGATGACACCCTGGAGTTCATCCATTTATAAATCACCTTAGCTAGAGTCCCTTACCATATCTTAGCAATCTATAAGTCACCAACTACGTCTCAAGAATCCCACAAGTCTTACTTATACCTACTGGAGGCACTCTCCATTCAACCAAACAGCCTGTTCATGGAACGTATACATTGCCTCCAACTTGCAGGCACAATGTTTCCTGGACTTTCGTAACACAAATTTTCTTGATCAGTTAATGCACACTTGAAATTCAACCACACTATGGGAGAATGTGGCACCCCCTTCCCCTCCTCTACCTCTTATGACATCCTCACTGGTGAAGATAGATCACAAAGCTGTCTTATTCAAACTAAAAATCAACTTGGAAAACCTTCCAAACCCTGTTACAGTTAGATACTATTCAAAAGCAAACTACATTCTATTAAGCTACAGTTGTCAAAATTCAATGGCCTGCTCATCCCAGAGTTGACAACAGCCTTTGCAGAACTATTCAAGGAAACACTGTACTAACATGTAAATGGCTGCATAGAGGCTGGTGTACCTACCAGAAGCATGCACAAAACAATACCTAAAAACAAACCACACTGGTGGAATCCTGATCTTAACAGGGTATATAACAACAGGGAAAAAAAAGTCATGGCCAAAGGCAGAAACAGCAAGTCTCAATGACTGGATCTCACTAATAAAAATAGCAAGAAACTAAGAGGACTAATTAAATCCAATAAGGCCAGTTATGAGGTTGTTAGCTTTATAAGCTAAAGACAACCACATGGCCTATTACAGCTATGTCCAAAACCTCAAAGGTAGCATGCAACAGTGCACAGAACTGGTAGCAAATGGTACCACCTTCACTGAGCAGACTGACATAGCAAATATGCTGGCTGATAAAATCAGCTCAAACATCATCCCCTAGCCCACTACCCCTTGTCAAAAACCCTTCCAGCATAACCCACCCTAGCTATCACCAGGGAGCTGGTATAGTGGCACCCACTAAGACTGAAAACATCCTGAATAGGGTCCATAAAATATTTTATTTATTTATTTATTTATTTATTTATGTTATTTTATTTTATTTTGACATTTGTTAACCGGGAATGTCTGAATGAGCTGTAGCCCATTTGCAGTGGAAAATGAGGGAGGGGGAGTCCCTTAAAGAAATAATTACACATAGAGTTACAAAAACAGTTGCAAACAAAGAGTAACAGTACAGGTTGCATCCTAAATAGCCCAAAGCATGATCTATCTGGACCACATGAGTCACTTTTCAGCTACAGCTTCAAAACAGGCTACATACCAAATGAGTCGAGGACAGCAACAGTTATCCCTTCACAAGGGTGGACAATCAAACTACAGACCCACAAGTCTGACTAGTTAAATATACAAAACCAAGGAATGAATATTACAGAAATGATCAACAAAGACATTGGCAACCTATAGACACTGAATCATCCTGGTTTGGTTTTGTCAAAGGAAGGTCATATCTACTTAACCTGAAAGGCTTCTTTGAGAAGTTAACCAAGGCAATGGACTAAGGAAAAATTATGCCTACTACATGCACAAACCTGGCTAAGGCATTTTATAGAATACTCCACTCAGGTACTGTGGACAAACCTAGTGAACTCTGCATAAATCCCTATACAGCTAGATGGATTGCCAGCTGGCTCATAGATGTGGCCCAAGAAGTCCGGATTTGTGAACCAACCTCCACCAAACGGCAGGTCACCTTTGGAGCTCCACAGGGCTCCATGCTGGGCCCACTCCTGTTTGGCATGCACTTCATGGAGGTCATGGATAATGTCAAGGGCCTCTGGCTCACTAAGTTCTCAGACAACTACAAATTGGGAGATTCTGCAGGATGGTCTGACACAGACAAATGACTGGTTCCAAAGCTACTATTTAAAGCCCAGTCCAAAAAGTGCATTATAGTGATTTTTGAAAAATGTCTACCTAGGCAAATTACTCCATTGATAAGACATCTCCAAAAGTTGAGCCAGTAGTTAGAGATCTGGGAACAAAAGTCCAAGGTGCCCAAGGAAGCAAGAAACAAGCACTTTTAAAAACATGATTTATTGCACAAAACCACGGCACATAGAGATTTTTGAATTTGTGAATTCAAATGCCACAGCAGCTGTTTGTATCCCCTGGTGTGTTATCATCCTCATGTAAGTTTTTGCATTCAAGTCCACATTTGATGAAGTAAATCAAATGAAAATGTATAGGCTGAGATTTCAGAAACGTTAACGTGTATTGGAATTTCTATGTGCTGTGGTTTCGTGCAAGAAATCGTGTTTTTAAAAGTGCGTGTTTCCTGCTTCCTTGGGCACTTTGGACTTTTATTTTGAGTGACTGCTGGTGCTTTTAACATAATTTTTGAGGATTTGAGATCTGGGAACATGTGTAGACTGTAATAAGGCCTTTGACCAACATGTAGCTAAGGTAGTAAGAAAATGATGTCACTCAACTTATATGTAAGGATATGGTATCCTGGGATAAGGAAGGTTAGTACCACTCTACTCGGCCCTTATCCAACTCACTATAGACTACAGTGACCCCTTTGGCAATCACCTGACTTAGCATATGCAACAGCTAGAATGCCCACAGAGATTTCTCATGAAGAGATTCCAAGGTATTAACACAGTGACCTATACAGATTGCCTTAGAACGCTGTCTCTATACTCAGTCATCTACAGGCTGTTGAGAGGTTATCTGTGTTTGGCATATAAAGCATCCATATATCCAACACTGATGGAGCTCTTACACATCTCAAAATGAGCAGCATGAGAAACACTAGATCCAGGAATTTGAACTTTGCTTGCAACATAAATAGAATATGCTGGTAAGACAGAAATATGACTCAAAGGATCTCCATGAAAGAGGCTCCCCATTCTTGTGAAGCACAGTCCATCCCTAATGCTATTCAAACATAATCTTGACCACTAGATGACAGATCACAAATTCATCCCTAGGCTGGACCTGTGTCTCTTATAGAGATGGACTGATAGTAAACATTCTCTAACTAACATACCCACCACATAACTTTTTATCAACCTCCTAACAAACGTACCCCATCTATCAACCATACCCCCCATTAAAGTGCACATGTTACAAGGGAATGCAATTGGGTTGGGTTGTGTGGCTGAGTTTATAAAGGCCCCATGGTTGTTAGCCTAGTACATACCTATGAACCTATATCACTATGATAGGGTGACAGAATTTCCTACATTATATTACGATGTGGCTAAAGAATGTCCCACATACTATACTGTGGTGATGGAATGTCTGATACTATCATGTTGTGATTCACAGGCAGAATGTCCTACTTTATGATAGTATGATGCACTGACAGAGTCTGGCCTACAATAATACTTTGATGTGGTGATAAAATTTCCAACATTATGGTACCAGGTTGAGCTTACAGAATCCTATGCTATGATACTATGCCTTTCAGTGAAGTTTATGACATCATGAGAAAGTGGCAAATTATAATGCATTATGACATCATGAAGTGCTAAAAGAATTTACTCCATTATGTAACTATGATATGGTGACAATGTGATTACAGTATGACATGAAGATGTGGTGACAAAATGTCCTAAATTATAAATATTGCGATTTGCTGACAGAATGCCCTGCATTATGTATCTATAATATTCTGACACTACCACTTTGTGATTTGTTGAGATAGTAATATAATTTCCCATATTATGGTGCTAAGATGTATTGACAGGATCTCCTACACTATTGCACTATGATACCAAATTTCCTATTTCATAGCCCTATTATATTATGATTGAATGTGAGGCATTATGACATGATACCTTGATATGGTGTAAAAATCTCTTGTATTACTGCTTTTAGCATATGCTGATAGACTCTCCTATATTATAATGCATCAATATGGTGATGAAATACCCTAAAATACAATACCATTGACAGAATATCATACATTAAAAGACTATGATTTATGAGACTGTGAAAAAAAGTTTATTCCTGCCCATTGTCAAATGCAACTTAGATGTATTAATGGGAAACAGAACATTTACTCCAGGACTGCCCCTGTACTACTAATGGACAGAAGCACCTCTTAAATGCTGTATTCCATACATGGGTCCCTCAAATTATCTATTGTACTATCATAGTTTTTCTCTTTACGGGTAATACATAATTAATGACCAGGGGATGAGCAAGGCCAATCTATAACCTATTGGGATAGGTTATTTTGAACACAATAAGGAAAATGGGCTAGGCCCACAAGGCTTACCTATGAAACTCTAGACCTGTGATGTAGTAATAAAATGTGTTACATTAACATACAATGATGTGGTGAAACAATCCATTCTGTTATGATTCTATGAAGTGGTATAACTTTTAGGTGCTGGAATTTGTTGATATAACCACCTACAATATAATAATATGTGGAGAAAGAATGTTCTACATTATGATTATATGACATGGTGATAGACTACCTTCTTTGTTATACTATGATCGTCTACAATATGATAGCATGATGTAGAAACAAAATGTCCAACATTATAATGCTATGATGTGCTGATAGAATCTCACTACAATATCTTATTGTGATATAGAGATTGAATGTCCTGTGTTAAGATAATGTGGTGTAAGGATAGAATCTCATACATTACCACACTATGATGTTCAGACATAATGACCTGCATTATGATACTATGATGACCTGACAGAATGTTCTGCATTATAATGCTGTGGTGTACCATCCAACACTTATATATTACAATGCTAAAATGCATGAAACATATTAGTTTACAATATTGCGAACTTCAGACAGAATCTTCTACACTACAATAATACTATGTGCTGGAACAATGTCCTGCATTATCACAGAATCTCCTAAGCTATGATGCTACAATGTCCCATGCTATGATAACATAATTTTTTGGCCAAATCTCCTACATTGTGAAAGTGTGATTGAATGATATGCTGGATATGATGATATGATGGAATGTTGCACATTATTGTAATTATGGGTATGATAAAAGGATATCCTGCCAAATTACTCCATGCTGTACTAATAGAATGTCTTATATTGTAGTACTGTGGTGTAACATGGAATAAACTACATTATAATAATATGATGTACTGATAAAATGCCCTATATTATGATACTGTTATATGGTGACCAAAGCTCCTAAGTTATGATACTATGAAATCTTGATAGAATCTCTTGCATTGTGATAAAATGGTATGATGACAGAACATATGCATTAGGAAACTATGATGTGGAAAATGAAAATCCTACATTGTAATAATATGATGTGTTAGTTGAATGTACTTAATTATGAGACAGTTATGTGGTGACAGAATCTTTTATTTAAGAATATTATGATGTTGTCATAGAATGTACTAGAATGTACACAATTTCTTTACCACATTTTATTATATTGTGTCTGCATTTGAGAGTAGTATAATGTAGTAAATTCCATCACCACATCGTAGTATAATAATGAAGGACATTCAGACGGCACTATGATGTGGTGACACAATCTCATACATTTGGATACTGTGATGTAACAGAATGTCCTACATTATGATACCATGATGTGGTGACAAATTTATCTGCAGTCCTGCACTATTATTTCAGGATGTGCTGATAGAATGTCCCACATCACGATACTAGGTCATGCTGACAGACTCTTCTACAATATGATACTTTGTTATGTTGCAATAATTCATTATATTATGATACAATGATGTGATGATAAAATGTCCTGTATTATGATACTTTAATGTGCTGAAAGAATCTCCTACAATATGATACAAGAATCTGCTTACAGAATATCTTACATTATGATAATATGATGTCCTCTCAGAGTATCTTACAGGACGATAACATGATTTTGGGGTAGTGCTATCTACATGATGGTATTATGATGTGTTTATGGAATCTCCTACATTATGGTACCTTAATCTGGTCACTGAATATATAGGGAATTATGATATTATGATTTTCTGATCAAATCTCGTACATGATGATATGATGTACTAACCGTTTTACTATGTTGTGATACTATGATGTGTTGACATGCTATTTTACACTATGATATTTTAAGATGCTGTTACAATGTTTGAACTTATGATGTTATGATATGGTGATAGACTGTCCAGTATTAAGACATGGACTCTCATGTCCTAAGTCTCTATGATGCAGTGACCAAATGCCCAATGAAACAATAATGTGATGACAGAAAGTCCTACATTAAGATACTATGATGTTCTGACAGAACTTCCTATATTATCATGCCAAGATATTCTGACAGCACCTCCTATACTATGATAATATGATGTGGAGACAGAAAGTTCGACATTATGATACTATGATGTTCTGACAGAATCTCCAACATTATGATACTATGCTGTGGAAACAGAATGTCCTAATTTATGATACTTTGGTGTTCTGACAGAATAGACTACATTAAGATAGTGGGATGCACTAACATCATGCACTGTATTACTAACATCATGCACTGTATTACAATACTATAGTGAACTGTTAGAATTTTGTATATTATGACACTATGAAGTGCTGAGAAAATCTCCTGCATTGTGATTCTCTGATGTGCTGAAAAAAGTCCTGCATTATGATAGTGTGATATGCTGACAGAATCTCCATTATGATATTATCATGCGATGATTATGATGGCATATCCTGCATTCTGATACTATGATGCCCTGACAAAATGTCCCATATTGTGACACTTTAATGAGGTGACTGAATCTCACATATTATGCTGCTATGAGGTGTTAAAAAATCCTACATCATGATATGTTAAGGTGGTGACTGAATCTAACATATTATGACGTTATGTGCTAAAAGAAATTCCTAAATTTTGATATGCCTATGTGATGGAGTGTCCTGTATTATGCTGCTATGATGTGGTAATGGAATCTTAAAAATTTTGATACTTTGATGTGCAGGCAGAACATCCAACATTATGATACTATGCTGTGGAAACAAAATGTCCTAATTTATGATACTTTGGTGTTCTGACAGAATAGACTACATTAAGATAGTGAGATGCCCTAACATCATGCACTGTATTACTAACATCATGCACTGTATTACAATACTATAGTGAACTGTTGGAATTTTGTATATTATGACACTATGAAGTGCTGAGAAAATCTCCTGCATTGTGATTTTCTGATGTGCTGAAAAAGTCCTGCATTATTCTCCAACATTATGATACTGTGTATTGTGGTAAAATATTCTACATTATGATACTGGGATGCTGTTACGGAATCTCATACATACTGATAATGCAGTTTAGTTACCAAATCACCTGTGGTGACAGAATCTTCTTCATTATGTTACTAAGCTGAAAGGTGTAATTGCCCCACAGTATTATTTTATGATATGGTGGTAGAAGCTCAAAGTTTATGGTGCTGTGGTATGGTGATACAACGTCCAACATTATGATACAGATTCTTCTACCCTAAGAACATTTGGTATGTTGAGAGAATGTCCTACATTTTGAGAGTATAATTTGGTGACATAATCTTCGACATTATGATGTTGTGTGTAACAGAATCTCATAGTTATGATACAATTATTTTAACATGGAATCCCCTACATTATGATAGAATAGTATGCTGATATTGTTCAACATTGTTATATTGTGATGTGGTTACAGAATCTTGTGCATTATGACACTTTGGTGTGCTAACAAAATGTCCCACATCATGGTACAAATATATGGTAAAACAATCCCTAACGTTAGGATGCAACAGTTTGCTGACAGAATTGCCTACATTATGATGCTATGATGTATTGACATAATATATGTGATTAAGAAACTGTGATGTGTAACCAGAATCTCTTACATCACAATATTACTATACTATGGCAATAGTGAAATAATGACTATCTGCTTAAGAAGCTGAACCTTAATAGCAGCTGTAGACATCTGCTATGTTGCAACCTGGCCATGAAGTGAGTCCTCTATCTTTGTTTCTTTATTCCTACCTAGACTGCCACTTAGGACTTGGACAATTTAGCCCCAGACTTTTTCTAGTCTATTCAAAACATGCAAACCAAGCCAGACAGACACCTTTCACTGGAATCTCACCAGAGAAATGAAAACAAAATACTTTACTAAGAGAACGACTCCCCGGGATTCATGAAGCTTGCGCCAGGTGCAGGAGTAGCGTTGGCATTCCAACACCAAATATGGCCGGCGAGTGATCCAGGTACGAGCTGTTTCCACGTGCAATATCTGTGTACGCTACGCCCGCACAGCTCCCAGCCCTGTATGCTAATTACCCCATTTGCAGCAGTGTAGCATACAAATGAAGGTATTTAGCGATCCAGGTAGTGGTGCAGGTATAGTGTAGGCATGCAGAATTGTAAACCGTAAAAAAAGGTTTACATTTTTGCAAACATAAAATCGGAGCCATGACAGCCCACCAAACACATGTATTATATTGTTAATATATGCCAATGGCTAAATATATAGCCATTGGCATAAAAAAATGTGCAAAATATAAAAAGAACATTTCATTTATTTTTCGCACTGTCGTGAAGTTTAAGCACAGGGCAGAGGGGTGCAAATTGGATCGCAAGGAAAATAGAAAAATATAGAATAAAACTGCAATGTAACACATATCATGATTTTCTGATAATAGTCAATGGCAGGCATGTTACACCACACCATGGTGCAAGGGTTGCTAAGAGGCTGTGACAGTTTTGCACTGTAGCTAGGAATTAGTAGGCAATGCCATGCAAATGAGAAGAGTAATAATGAATCATAGATTCCCTACTGATGTAAGGATGCACCTCACAGCATAGCATTATAACACCGAGGTGTGCCCTTGAGATAAAAATGACATCAAGAGAGGGGTGTGTCACCTTTGCTGTAAGCATATTGGAGCATTGCTAATCTGGTTTTCCAGTAACTAAGCAAAGCTGCAGGAAAGGGGTGTGTTGAACTGGCTATAGCTTTGCTTAGCTGAGAGCACACAAGGTAACTGAGTATGCATGTGAATGGGGATTAAAACGCGCTTAAACTCGGTAAACGGGTTTGAGCGGTGCTCACCGGAGCTGAAACAGGAAGGATATAGGAAAAAAATAAGGAATTGCTGCAGCAGGGAAATTGAAGTACAAATGACTAATTAACATCTAGGAACCTACATTGGGCCATTGACAACAGCTAACAAGGCTGCAAGCAGCTACCTGCAGAACAAGAAAGGGGAGGAGCTGTACTGGAAAAAGAAAACAGTAAAGTGTCACAGCAGAACAAAGCAGAATTGCATTATATCAGCTACAAAACACATTTTGCAACACATGACTGTAGGTAGGAAAAGTACAAAACAAGAAAGTTGGCAGGTGGATGCATGCCTGACAATGGGACAGGATCCAGGTTTAAAAGTGAATTAAAGGGCAATAGATTAATCAAGGCAGGCAAGCATAACTCCACACTACAGGCCCCACACTTGCAGTACTCACTGTAAAACCCATAATTAAGATACCCTGCAGCTGGAGTTGCTCATACACAGCCAATGACATCAGCAGCATCCATAGCACAATAGTATAAAATGTGAAAGTACCTCACACACACTTGTGTATTCCCATACACTCTGCACCATTGGTGTATACATATGGGGAACTTTTAATATGTACATGTTAAGGGCTGCCATAGCTTTGATCTGCCAGCATGTGTTGGAGATTGAAGGCAGTGCAGAGGATGAGCCTGACAACCACCTCAGGCACCAGAGGAGGAGAAGAGTGTTCAGACCCAGGGTAACCTACCAGGGGATACATGATCTGGAGACAATAGAGCATTACAGGGTGGACACGGGCACCCTACAGCAACTTTTGGAGCTGTGCCGGCCACACCTCAGATCCAGAACAAACAAAGGGGAACCCGTCCCAGTGGATACAAAGGTATGTGTAAGCCTGAGAATACTAGCCACAGGTACCTTTCAAAGGCTAACTGGGAATATCATGGGTATCTCAAAGGCATCAGCATCCAGGGTACTTCACCAGTTCCTGGATGCCATGTTACCACATGCCAATGAGCACATATAATTCCCCCGAATGCAGGAGGAGATGGCCAGCAATATGCTTCTCTTCCACCATGTGGCAGAATACCCAGAGGTACTGGGTGCAATAGATTGCACGCACATAAACATCAACTCACCACCCAGTGAGCAGGGTAGGCACTACATAAACCACAAGGGATACCCCTCCATCAACTGCCAGGTCGTGTGCAATGCCCAGGGCATTATCATGGATGTGTGTGCTGGCAGCCCTTAAAGCTATCACGACTCCCACATCTGGCATGCCTCACAGCTGTATCAGGTATTTGCCAGAGGGGACATCCCAAATGGCCACCTGTTGGGGGATGCTGGCTATGCACTGGAACCATGGATGATAACTCCCATCAGAAATGAACACACGCCCACGCAAGAACACCATAATGAGGCACACACACAAACCAGAAGCATCATAAAGCATTTGTTTGGGATGCTGAAATCATGGTTCTGTTGCTTGGACATATCTGGTGGAGCCTTGCAGTACTCTCCAGGCACGTGTGCCCACATCTTCATAGTATGTGCCATGCTACACAATATGATCCTGTGGAAAGAGCTGCAGCAGGGACAGAATGGTGAAGGCCCTCACAGGCCATCACCATTTCCAAGGGCCTCACAGGCACAGAGGTACTCAGACCATAAACACCCTGAGCCAGCCCCAGTAGGCAGATGGAGGCATGCCCAGTATGCCCATGCCTTGGCAATGAGGGAACGTATAGCACATACACTGACAGTGTAGGCAACAAGGGACTGACACCTTTCTCCACCTGCACACACAGTAAAAATGGATGGCACACACACAAGACTACCCATAAATTGTCATGTATAGGCAGTCTACTGTGTGCATCCAACATAGGCAGCCCTCAACTATTGCACACACAACTGCTATTGGCACAGGGTAAGTCAACACCTGAACAGTAAATTAATCTATCAGCATGTGCTGATACTGTATGTATAGGTTCATAGGTTCATAAGTAGGTACTAGGCTAACTGTCCAAGGGCATTCATAAGCCTAGCCAAAATGTGTCAGCTTTTGCCACCCCATTGATTAATTAACTGTCCCTCTGTGGAGCAGAGCCAATGGCGGGATCCCTGGGGTGCATCTACTGTTCCCCCATCCACTCTTCAAAGTTTCTCTTGAAGAGTGTTAGTGAGGGGCTTTGAATAATGTAATTAGGGATGTTGTTCCAAAGCATGGGGAGTGTCTGTGACAGGAATCTATCCCTCCAGCATGTTCTAGTTATTGTTGTGGGAAGGTTTAGCTCACTATATCGTGTGGCTCACTGTGACATGGATTCCCATAGGTGGAGCATATCCATTAAGCCTGAGTTGGACATGACTTTGTTGGCCAGCAGAGATCATATCAGAGTAAACGAGATGTCACTGAGTAAAGAGGGAGTTTATTCAGTCTGGCTGCATAGGACATATGTTTGAGGCCAGTAATCCTCTTGGAGAGGTACATCCGTGGACCTTCCAGCTGTCGGAAGTGTCTTCTGATGTACATCCCAAATGGGTTATCATACTCTCTGATGGGACTGAGGAGTGATGAGTAAAGGGGCACTATAACCTCAGTATGTCTAGAGGCGAACCTTTTAGTAATCAGATGGCCTACATACAAGGATGTCCTAATTACTTTGGAGATATGATTGTCAAAGGAGAGATCAATATCTACCTTAGTCCCCAGATCCCCTATTACCTTGTCTGTATTAATGTGGCTGCCACTTATGTGTTAATATGTTGGTGTTTAGTTTTTCCCAAATGGAATGACCATGCAGTTTGTGGCAATTAGCTTGAGGCCATGACTTTAACACCCTGTGTCAGTCTCTGTGAGGCCCTTTGAAGGATGTCTGTGTTAGCTGGACTGTCAATTATGGCTCCCAGTTTGCAGACATTGCCAAACATGGTCTGCCGTAGTCCACCTGTGTTTGCCTGTACCTCTGAGAAGTATATGGCAAACAGTAGGGGTCCCAGGACTGAGTCCTGTGGGACACCAGTTGTGACTGGTTAAGAGTTGGACCTGGAGGCTGCTAGTCTTACCATGTGGGTTCTGTGTGTAAGCCTGTTGGCAACCCATCCTGTAATGTATGGGTTCATGTACAGGCTGGTGAGTTTATCAATAATACCTGAGTGGGGAATGGTGTCAAAAGCCTTGGTGAGGTCCAGGTAGTATGTGTGAACCACCTCTCCCCTCATCTAATGCCTTGGTGACTGTCTGTAAGATGTCAAACAGGTTCAGTAGGCATGATTGGCACTCAACCAAGCTGACTTGGGTTGGGTCAAGTGTTTGGAGGTTACCAATGTCTTTGTTAATGAGTGCCATGAGGATGCACTCCATAGCTTTGCAGACCAGGCTAGTCAGGCTTATGGGGTGATAGTTACCATGGTCAGTTGTGTTTCCTTCTTGGTGGAGTGGAATAACCATTGCTATGCACCATTGTATGGGCATGTAGCCTGTGTAGAGGCTGAGGTTGAAAAGCTTAATTAGGTGTGGGGTTAGTTCGTCTTGTAGTGTTTGAAAGATGCAGTCTGGGACATCATCTGCCTCCATTGAAGCTGTGTTTTGCCATTTGAGAGGGCTATTTCCACCTGTGTGTCTCTGATGGCTGGGATACTGTAATTTATGGGTATTGTTTTGGGCTCATTAGGAGGTGAAGTTTGCACTGAATGTATCTGCAAAGATGTTGGCAATATTAGTAGGTTCAGTATATTTTGTGCTATATTGCACCGGCACAGTGCAAATGTGTGTGTTACCACTTAGATCCTTGACATAGCCAAAGAAGGCTTTGGGGTTATCTTTCAAATCCTTGCCTATTTTCTTGTTGAAGTTAGCCTTGGATGATTTCATGAGAGACATAAGTTTCTTACTAATACTGGTCACGGACGTCTGCCCTTCTTGGGATTTGCTGTTTTTCTGGATTACTGTCCTACTTCTGTTGTATACCCTGTTTATTGCAGGGGTCCACCAGACTGGTGTCCTTGTCTTGGAGGAGCGAGTCTTGGTTTACCAGTGATGGCACAATTCATACATCCTTGTAGGGGCTTATAGAGTGCATTTGTAAATCTTTCTGTATCTTGAGCAGTGTTTTCCCTTACTGTGGGGGCTGTGAAACCTCCCACCTCTGTCTTTAGTAGTATGAAGTTAGGTGTAGGAAAGGTTTTCACTGTGGTTACCTTGGGTGGGGGAGATGGTTGGGTGTGGAAATCATAAGTGAATAGTTTATGGTCAGATCTAACCAGTGATTGGTTTACCTCTGCTGTGGTGCACCTGTCACCCATGTTGGTGATTACCACTTCTAGTATGTGTCCACCTCTGGTTAGGGAGTTTACTATCTGATACAGGGCATTTGAGGTGATAAATTCCAGGAAGCACTGGGCCTGGAAGTGAGTACTCGAGTAGCTTTCCCAGTTAATGGTAAGGTAGTAGAAATCGACCAATACCAGGGTGTTCGGTAGGACTGTCATGTTTTCCACTGTCTCCAGGTAGTTGGAGTGGTGGTCCTGGGTCATGGAGGGTGATCTGTAGCAAGCCACAGTTTGCATTGCAGTTGTGGCTGATGTTAGCTGCACATGGATGATCTCAGAGGTATCATGCAACCCCACTAACCTGGAGGTGTAGGTATCCCTGATGACTATGGATAGACCCCCTCCATGTCTGTGTCAGTCCATGTTCTGTGGCTGAAATGTGTGGTATGGGTTGTAGTCCAGTAGTGCTGGTGTGCTCCCAGGAGCCTTAAAACAGGTTTCAGTTACTGCACAGATGTTGATGTTGTCCATACTGAGGAGTGCTGTGAGTGTGTGCATTTTGTGATTACAACTCCTGGCATTGAGTAGCATAACCCTTATTGATTTTGCTATTGTGCTGTTTATGGAGGTGGGATTCACCTGTAAGACTTGCCTAAAAAAGGCAACATGGGAGCACCAATAGCCTTGGCCAGTATTCAAAAGCCTAAGGCTGACACATGCAAGACAGTATTGTATTGTTGCATGCATGTTTCCCATCTGTGCTTGTTTCTCATCTTTCCTGTAGGTAACCTACTGGTAAGCAATAGAAAGCCTTAAACTGATACAAGTCTTCTAGCTTCCAAGATAGGCTTTTGGAGTGATTAAGTATCAGTGTTCTGTATGTTCTTGCTGCACTTAACTGTTTTCTGACTACATGGTGATTTTTCACTGTATATTGTGATCTGAAAACTCTGTTTATTCACATATTATTTCTGCGATGGCCTGCACTTTAGAGGTTCACAGATAGGTAGTAGGCTATCTGCCCAAGGGCATTTAGAAGCATAGCTACAGTGTGTTGGCTTTCTCTGCACCATTGATGAAGTAACTGAGCCTCTGTCAAGCATAGCCAATGAAGTGATTCCAGGCAGAGTTGCTGGAAGCTGTTGAAGACTGGGGTAGCGGAGGGTGATAGGAGCACTTAATGATCTAAAAAGGGCATGTTAACATGAAAAATCAACACCATTCAATTTCCCCAACAGGTCTTGCAGCTATAAAACTGGAGGGGCTCCCCCTCCCCCTGGCTTTATGGTTCTGGGACACATGATCCCAGAGGTGTATATTCTGTTACCAATTCACACATCAAGGTTTCTCCTGAAGTATGTCAGTGAGGGGTTATGCCTAATGTAGTTAGGAATTTAATTTATAGTCTCTCATTTCATTTTTGTTTTGATTTCAAGAGTAAGTGAAGCTCAGTGGGTTTGAGCACCTCCGCCCTTTGCTTAGCCTAGCTTACACATAGAAATCATCTAAATAGGAAATAGGCAGAAGTAACATTAATGTCAATAGTGTAATGGTTACAGCATTCACATAGTATATGTGCATTCGTGGTTCAAATCCCAATAAAGTCAGAGATGTTTTTCATGTTAAAAAGTATACCTTAACCACAGCTTGCATATTTAGGTAGTATTCTTCAGTATAATAAACATTTGAAACACCCATATAAACCCATGTGTGCCGGAGAGTGAAGTCAACAGAGACTGTAATGTTATGTAAGCACATAGTGAGATGTTATTTCATTGAAATGTATATATCCTGAGTAGTTAGCAGATGTGGCCGTGTTTGCGCGCACAGGTTATACATTTTTAAATTTTATTTAACCGTGTTTAACTGCTGTTTTAATGTCACACAAATATTTTTAAACATGCTTACAACTGCTTAAATGAGCCTTATTCTGGTGTAAAAAACATTTTCAAAGCATCACAGATCTTGAAACCTGGACCATGTGCACTATAGTCATGAGACTTACCACTAAGCCATCTGAGCTGTACACATGTTTCATTGTCTTTAGACTACACCTTTTACTATAGGCATTCCACAATACTGACACAAAGGGGACAGTCACTTTGTGTACATATGTACAGTACATTGTAATGTACTGTAGTTTGTGAATCAACATATACAAGTCTACATATGTATAACTGTTAAAAATTAATACTAAATATATATATATATATATATATATATATATATATATATATATATATATATATATATATATATATGCATGTCAGTGATGTCTGCACATAGATATAATTATAAATATATACAGTTACATCTATAGCCATATATATATAAACATCTATGAACACACTTCGTGACACAGAAGCAATCCAAAGGAATTGAAGTGTACACAAAACACATGCAGCTCTGGTATTATAACTATTAATATTAACTTAATTCACCATAGAAGGGATGGTCGTTGTGTATGTGGAGATTGGGGTGGAGGAGGAATGATGGGTAATGAAATTATGCATCAAGGAGAGCCTGGGTTGGATGTTCAATAAGTGAACTGGAGGGGTATATATGGGGACAATAAAAAAAGGTCACAAAACAAGAACCATTCTCATCCATAATACACCCTATCAGGTCACATTGCAACACTTAATTCCACAAGCATATGAACATTAACAAGTACAATACATATGTACACCAACTGACTGTCACATTTGTTTTCAGTAGTGAGGAATGCCCGTAGAAAAATGTATATTCTAAACACCATCACATTTGTACATATCTCAGATGCCTTAGTGGTAAAGTCATTGATTATGGTGTTCATGGTCCCGGGTTCAAGGGCTGTTAATTAATTTTGAGGGCCAGAATAAGGGCTGTTGGATGCAGGTTGATTAAAGTTTTAAACAGTTGCAAGCAGTTTTGCACGAGTTTGTGTAACAGTAAGTGGCACTTAAACATGGTTAAACGGATAAGCACTTCACAGGTGTAACCTTTGTTTACCGTCAAGCAGACCACAGGCAAACTTGCTTACAGCTGCTTAAATGTACGTTAATCACACTTTCCCTCCCAGTGCCTGCTCTGAGAGGTAAAATAATAACCACTTCCAGGATTAGAACCTGCAAACATGTACATCATCCTCAGAGTAATCTACCAGTAAGCTGTCTGAGATGTACCTATGCCAGTTGTGTATTCAGACAGATTAAAACACAAAAGGGAGGATTGTGTGGAAATAGGACAAACCGCCATGTACCCAATAAAAGGTGCATGCTATATATATATGTATATATATATATATATATATATATATATATATATATATATATATATATATATATATATATATATATATATATATCGATAGAGACATAAAGATAGATACATAGATACATGTCGATATATAGAGATATACATATGTGTAGATATATAGATAGGTTAAAAACATCTGCACATCTATGGAGGTACATATAAACATACGCAATAATATATATTATATATTTATATCTATATATATATATATATATATATATATATATATATATATATATGTATACATACATATATACATACATACATACATATGTGTATACAGCATCTGAAGTATTCAAATCTGAGTATAACATGGACCATAGCAATCACACATTCTGCCACCCCCAAACAATATGAACATAACATATGAAGAGTATATGCCAATACACTATTACAAATATGTTCTATGGACATGAGCCAAATAGGGTTAGTCACCAACACAACTACAATGATTGCAAATATCCATGACAGAAATACGCAGACATATTTCATTTAGCAAAACTTTATTACATTCTGATGTATTGCCAAAAGGATTCAAGGACTAACATTACCTGCATGTTATACAGGAAGCATTTAGCAGTGCCTTAATGAATCAGCCTGCAATTACCATAGTATTAGTCCACTAAGGGATAGGTGTTCACATAGGGAAAGAACACCCACACACATATAGACTACGTATAAAAGCAGTTCCTACACACCTGCATCTGCTATGTACACCCACCAACATCTCCCCCACACTCAAACTAATTACAATACATACTGTTATACCATAACCAGTTATTCACCCACTGTACGACATCTGCTGAAACCTTGACATACCTGGACAGAGACACACTAACATGGCCCTATGTGAAATAGTTGCCGTTATACAATGGAACAGCTGCTGATGTTACAGGGTTTGTTTGAACTAATCCTGTTTCAGAGGGTTGAAAAGTAATTACACCAGGAAGTGTTACCAATTACTGATTCTCAGCACAGCATGATACACATTTACACCAAACTAAAGATGTCTGGTGAGCACACTGTAAACCTCCTAACATAATATGCACAGCCATACAGCCTTGAGCTGGTCAAACATCCTGGCCAGACTGAAACATATGCAGAAGTATTAGGTACAGACAAATCCTGCACAAGTAGCAATGTTCAGATTTATAACAGCAGTACTCACATTTAGACAAAATCCTCTAGGCATTGCACACAATATATTTGAATTTGTCGCCATACAGCTGTTGCAATAGATAGCAGACAACACTTCCAGGTTGTCTTCCTCACCAGTAAGGCAAAGGGACAACACCCAAGTGGAGTACTCAATTATACTCCACTGTTGCCATGGTATTGGCTAATGGAGTAGCTGCAGCCTGCACAGCTGATGTGCATGTAATTAACTACATCGGAACACCAATTGGTGATCAGTATAGCACATGTTACTGATCTCTAACTATAAAAGGATGCCTTGTCACACATTCAAACCATCTGTATGTACCTGCAGAACAGTACAAAATACCCAACAGAAGATTGAAATATAAACCAAAAAAGATTAAAATACCAGTCAATATCACCTCCAATTACCTAGAAGGTATGTATAACATTTAGTATGTCTGTGTATGTAGTACCTGTTCTGTAGTAATTACAGTGCAATCAATGCATAGAGTGGAAATATTTGTCTTGTAGTGATGTATTGTTGAGCAGTAGTAATGCTTGTAGTATTCTATGTGTGTACTGCTATAGGACACAAGGCAAACTCCTCATACACCACAAGGGATGATATATATGGGCTTGGAATTCACCAATTCTTTTCCAGCCACTGTCAGTGTCAGGGTTGGTCCAACAAGTATGTGCTATAACAGGGGATAGTATATGTTGATATATTGTAACAGTAGATATATGTATGGGTGTATTAGTGAGGTGAACATGTCAAAGGTGGGCTTACTGTGAAAATATGATTTGCATTGTGGGATATTGTGCCAATAACTGTGTAATGTACAGTATTCTAGGCAGATTTGTATTCCATTTTACATAGCATTTCTGTTATATTCTGCAAACATTAGTTATGTCTATTGGCAATAACAATACTCAATAACAGGATACATATGAATTGTAGTCATCTGAAAGTTTAGCAGCATGATAGCAAAGACAATTGGAAGAGCTAGGTAACTATCCATGCACATAAGACATGTAATATCCACCTCTCTAGTATTGTTTGCAAGCAATAACAGCTGTGCAGGTGTACATGTTATGTAAATGTGTAGTGACCCTTGTTACAGGGCTGGGCCAAATGGCTATGTGCACACCTACATGGAATGAATATTGAGAGTAGAGACACACTGGTTGAACATTCAGGTTTGTGTAGTCTAACCTCTCATTGCCAACCTAGCAGATGCTTGCAAATACTGTATGTAAGGTTGTGCACAGTACTGGTAATGAAACAAGTTGCATATCATCTTTAACTCCAGTGTAACATCTGCAGTAGGAATGTAAGATGTAGGAGACTGCTGCCCATGTGTAATAGCTGCTTCATAGGTGATGGCTTACATTACCTGATTATATCCCGATCATGTTGATAGTGGCAGCAGAGTCTATTGATACTTGACTCTGTTTGGGGAGTGGGTGTCCGTGCCCAACAGAGCTCATGGTTCTGGTGGATATGTGAGTATATATCCAGAAAAGGATACAGACCTGTTGACACTTGCATCATCTGTAATCAACTATCAGGATGTGATGTACTCCTCAGATAAGGATTGCTGCTAAAGGTATCTACTATGTTTCTGTAATAGCCAGTGTTGTCACATCCATAACACAAATATTTATGTGTGAGCATCACTGTCTAAAACATCTTCATAAGCAATAAATAAACTCAATACATTACTTGGTACTTGTATTACTGAATGCTCATACAGGCATGTCCACTAGTCAGCTACTGGTGTTTACTAATGTCAGCTTTGTGTATGTGGCTATCCTGGGGGAATGTAATCTCTATGCCATGTACACTGCCAAACCCACCTAACACCACACCCCACACATTGTCTGGGATGCATCCATAGGGGTAACCTGAAAGGCAGTCCAGTCTACAGCCATGACTGGACTGGACAGTCATAAGGTATAGGTTAACACATGCATCTCATTACCACAACCAACGCATACCCTTACCAGAACACAGTAAGGACACCCACACATACCAGCAGAAATCACACACATTTACAGAAGCTTCTAAGTATCTGGCCAAGCAAGAGACCTCCCAAGATGGAATAGACAGACAACATAATACACAAACTGTATGACATAGTTTGCCAAATTGTGCCACCCCTCAGAACACGTGGCCAGAAACACGCCCAACAGTACTCATTTGTGAATGCAAACTCTAGCACTATGTTACACGCCAAGCTATACAAGGGCAAACATACTGTCAGCTGCCTGTCTGCCATGATTAGCCGCATACCCATAAACTCAGACACCTTTTGAACTATACACATGGTTCTGGCATATTCCATGTTGTTGTGCAGGACCTGTGATGCAGTAGCCTGGACTGCATGAAAACACACATGTAGGAACTGTCAGGTCTTGTAGCCCATGCAGGTATATCCCAAGGCCTGGGTAGCATTCTGCCATTGGCCAGAATGATACTGTAATACAGGGAAAAAAGGACTGTATTCCACAATTGCCTAATGTACTGTTGTAATTCAAAGGGTATCCAGTATCTCTCTGCCTGGGATAACATGGTTGACAGACCATGATGCTTTGCCAGACAGGCCCTGCACCTGTTACCCCTGGGAATCTGGATACTGGCTAGTGCCGTCATCATGCAAAGTTCAAGTGAAAGTCCACTGCTGTAACAGGGACAGCCAAGCAATAAACTGCGGGTCTTGCTACTTAATGATACATTTCAGAAACTCAATATGGACTCACTTACATCAATCCTTAACATGAAGAACATATCTGTGCAGTGACTGTGATATGGTTCAATGCTCCGGAGAGCACCCCTGCATGACCATGTTATAACACATACCTCACCTCTTGGCCATTATCCTTTATTGGAACACACAGGCCACAGGTGTGTCCATATTCCTGAAGGATATGTGCACTCCCACGCTAGTTGCACTTGCATAACTTCAGACACACTATGCTGAACAACTACCTTTGTGCCAAATTGGAATCCAATTTTCACCTTGCGACAGATCACCCACCATGCCTCAGAATTCCCAACTGTCATATTGTGCAGCAATGGGAAATATTATGTTTGAGACAGAAGACCATAATAAGGGCTACTCTCAACTATCCCATTATGAATTGGGGATACTCCTCATGTACCAACACCTGTGCTCAATGCATGTTGGATTTCATTGACCCCAATGACCTGGATCACCATAGTCACACAAACAGGGCTAACAGTATGCTACACATAGTCAGTCTCAAAAGCCAATATTATGCTTCTTAAGAGTGAAATGGTGACTGTCATGGCACCCATGCAGATGGACAATGCATGTGCAAATGCTGAATCCTACACAAATGCACTTTAAGCACTTACATAAGTGCAGCGATTGTGCCATTGAAACAGAACCAAGATTCAGCCAGACACAAACAGGAAGGCAAGCAGGTGGTACCCTGCCTTAAACTGTACCACAGAAGGTAGTAACTGTTGCAAGATTGAACACACATGAGGGGAGGTGATCCCTGGTCAGCCTCAGTAATATGCAGATACACCATATAAAACCACACAAAGCTAATGTGAAACTAATCAGCCACATATTATGAGGCCAACCACAGAGCATTCTATAGATGTGTCATGAATCGTAATGGCAGCAGCAAGACCTGCCATGCTTCACAGCACTATGGCATGAGAAGTACTGCACCTACAGAAATTGCACTTGTTCATCCAGATAGGGTCTTGGATAACCTAAACCCACACCCCCACAGGTATACATATTTATATATCCATGTACATTACAGAGCCCCTGTAATAACAACTATGCAGGTACAAGCTGCACTCTCTAAAGCCATACATACAGATTGCATGGGACCTGTCATTATCCCAGGGTGTATTTTACACAAATGTCAGAACAATTTGCTCTCCACATACACATCATGTTCAGTCATAGCTTCATGTCAGGCTGTGTACACACTGACTGGTGCACAGCAACAGTTATCACACCACACAAAGGGGGAGTCACCACTGACAATGGGGAATAGTGCACTACTACACTGCTGAGTCTGGTCTGTAAGGCCATGAACCTTGATAAACTTATTTGATGTAGTCAGTGCAGATGTAGATAACAGTAAGGTTGATTCGTACAGCATATCATGACCTTGCCAGGTCATAGAACACCATCACCCATACTGTGCTCCAGCTACACTCAGTAAACTACGTGTATATTCCTATGTCACAGGATTGGTTGGCAACTGGACTGCTGGTAGAACCAATACTACAGAAGGTGTCTGACTAATACACGCACATCAAACCAGTGCCAGCTACAGTAATACAGGGTTCATTCCTGGTACTCCCCCTCTTTGTTATCTATACCACACAGACTAACACAGAAGGCATCTGCCTATTGAAGTTTGCAAATGACTATGAACTAGGAGCAATAGTTGACTCAATGAGTGCTGTGGGCAACATACAGAAGGGCCTTTGTGGGTCAGATATGTGGTGTGTGACATATGGCCACAATCTGACAGCTAAGGATTCCATTGACATCCCCTCTGTTTAAAACCCTGTACCCATGAACTACCACCTAGGCAGCGGTCAACATAATGGAAACTGTGTGTGTATGTGATGCAGCTGGACAGTAGTCTTTCCTTTGATAATCACTTCACCACAGCAGTCAGGTAGTCATAAGTGGCATCCCTAATCATGACAGGGTGCCATCCATGAATATAGAGATCATTGTTCAGCCATACTCAACACTCAAGTGACCCATAATAGATCACATATTTCCTTTAAGGGTTACTGGCCATGTTCAGATGGCCTACACCAGCCTTCCCAAACCCTAGCTCCATTATGTAGCATGATGCCTACCCTGAATAAAGCTATGTCCAACCCAGAGATGTTGGACATGCTACACTCACACATCCTGATTTCAAATAAACACATACTTCATGGACATCCACCTTTCTAGTACAAGGATCACAACATGCCTGACAGATCCTTGTCCCATACACTTTACATACTCCTGCCATACTATACATCCCTGTCCAGCAAAGCTGCATATCGCCCCTCTTTGTGACATGGTGTGATGACTGCATGGCAAATATATCAGTAACCCTGTGGATCAGTTCTGTGGCACTGCTTGAACTGGCCACTGAAAGTTACCTGTCTGTTGGCTACAGCTAGGTAACCTTTCAGCCTAGGCTAATAAATGGCCCAGGGCATATAGCCTACTAATTCACTATGACCATACATGCTATAGTTGATATCCAACCCTGCAAATACCATCATGCTAGCCAGTGTCCCATGTGTTTCACATGTACAACACAGGTAATACATGGCAGGATGCTATACTGCTGTACAGTGCCATGTAAATGTATATGGCAAAACATATACATGTAGAACTTTCCATTAACACATCTGCAGGATCACAGGTCATGTTCCTTAAGGCTGTGTATGACTATATATGTGACATATACACAGCATTAAGGTCTATTGCATTAATGTGAACACATCCAGGCATGTGCTGATAGGTAAATACACCAGTACAGGCAAACAGACATACCCACATCAAGAAAACATCCACATGGAGTATGAGCAATGTCATCACTTGACACACACATACACCAGTAAGTGTCAAATGTGTGTGAGTTAAACATGGCAGTGGTGTTTGTGTCATGCAGATTTGCAAAGACATATTTTTAATCATAATAAATGTGGTACACATGTATGTGCAGCTTCACTTCTGTACTTCTCTGTGAGTTACTGTGACCTGTGTCCATCATTATGTCTTCCAGGTATGCCACATGCCAGGCTCCCACCATACACCCGCTTGGAGGATGAGGCCCTCATTCCATACCTCCTTGACAACCATGAAACACTCTTCAGCCATGTGCCCCAGGATGCACAGTAGCGGGATGCCCAGTGGGAGGACCTTCGCAGGGGGGTAAATAATGTTGGTGGCCACAATCGCACCTATCAGCAGGTGCGCTGACACTGCACTGGCCTCATTAGATGGGTGAAACAGCCTGCAAATGCAATCACCAGGGAACAAGCTGCAACAGGTGGGGGGCCACTCACCCAGCCCCCACTCACACGTACCACGGAGCTACTGGCTAACCTGGGGACACCTGCAGAACTCCATCCACAAGCTTTAGTTGGAATTGTGGAGGTGGGTGTCTCACAACTACTGAGCTGGGAGTTGCCTGGTAAGTCACTACTGCACATAGAACACAACTGTAATTCATATAGTTACATGTGTTACTGCACAATATTTAATGTAACATCATATGCAAGGCATATATGCACACATGCCACATACTATAGTTTGCTACTCTATGTATGCACAGATGTGCATACTTCATAGTATAGTCTATTGTACTGGCTTCTGTGCTAACATGCACA
Organism: Protopterus annectens; assembly: GCF_019279795.1. Taxonomy (NCBI): domain Eukaryota; kingdom Metazoa; phylum Chordata; order Ceratodontiformes; family Protopteridae; genus Protopterus; species Protopterus annectens. The sequence continues at coordinate 220,980,858 of NC_056729.1, read as the reverse complement.
TTGTACCCTCTAGCTATCACTCAGGTGTGGATAATGATCTTACTGCTGCGACACTCCTATTTAGGTACCTCTGGAATTTCGCAGTGACAGCAGCCTGTTGCAGGTGAGATTGTTATTATTTATCAGGCTTGATAATGCACAGATCATAAAAAATCCCTTCCTTGAAATCCACAGAGGCAGTAAATCAATAAAAACATTTGATTTATTCATAAGCACTTTCGCAAAAAAAATTGCTTCATTGCTTTTGCGAAAGTGCTTATGAATAAATCAACTGTTTTTATTGATTTACTGCCTCTGTGGATTTTGTTTTTTGGATTGTCTCCTTTTCCTCTGCACAAGGGATTTTTTATTTCTTCACTTTGTTTTGCTGCTGGGGTTTGTTTCATTTAATGCACAGATCATATTAATTGCATGCTGTCTGCCATATGGCCATTTAACACATGTACACATAATGTATGGTGGTATGACTGTCGCACATGTGCTATCTGACATGCCCATGACATTTTGTGAGTTGACTGCAAAACTGGTTAACTATCCTGTAAAACATATCTCTCATCCCAAACATACCACCCTTTGTCTGCATAACCCTGTCCTCAGTGGAGCATATAACATCTACGGGTGTATGTCATATGGGAAACACTGACATGTGGAATAGATGTCCATCACAGCCATTGGACAAAACATGTTTACACATGGCCATGGAGGATGGCGAGAGACATGAAGCAACACACACAGTAGAAGGGATGTACATGTGTGTACACCCTGTTGTACATTGGCTTGACAAAATGCAACTATGATCTTTGTGTAATGGTGATATTGCAGATGTGACACACTAAACATCATACAGGACTGTGCACATCTTGTGTAGGCATGACATCAAACCACCACATAACATGTCTTGAACATCTTGAGTGTGTCACAACATGAAAGCTTTCACCTATACAGTATGCAAATACATGCATGTGTTGCACAACATACACATACAACCACATCAAGCCACAGATACAGCGCATTCACCTTGCTGGTGTCAGACATCACTGTCATGCTTGCTCCTCATGTGTGTGAGGTACACATATGGCATGTGGGACTTGGAGTACTGCTAGGTTAGTCATGTCTGGGCATAGTTACCAGGCATCAGCAATATGGTTGCAGATATGCAGGGGTGTTATCTGTATACCCTTCAGTGACCTCTGTCATACATTCCACATTAGGGTTTAGTGTGTATACACCTCAGTGATGTGGGTCACATTCCACATTAGATATGTATTGTATCTGAACACAGTCATGGCTATGAACTGTGTCTATAACTCACATTGTATAGCAATAGTGAAGCCACATGATGCCCTGCAATGGCTATGCACATCAGCTCAATGTGCAGTATGTCACTGTATATCTGTAGGGTGGGCTGACAACATTGCGTCAGCTGAAGGTCCATGTTAGTATAACACGTCCCTGCATTGGGACACCATTACCTCACTGTATATTTAAAAGGACATCATTGTGTTAAACATGTATGCATGTTAGTCAACACGTCAGCAGAAGACATGTCATACTACATGGGATTGGCATGGTCATATGCCACACATCAGGCTGGTGTACTGTTAACATGTGCTGGTCTGTGGCATCATTGCAAAGTAGGGACCGCCATGTCAAATATGTGTGTACAGCCACATGCAAATTGTTTGTAGACTCAGCTCAGGGGTAAGCAGAATAATGTTGAACAGATATGCACTGCTGTGGGGAAGATATGCAAGCTAGGGCTCTGTCAAACATAGTATTCACTCAACATACCCTTCTGCTCATGTCCTCGTCACACATAAAGACAGTGGCCAACACAAAGCATCAGTGGCAGATGTACACAGGTCAGTGATGGTCTGTTAAAATGTGAGGTATGTTGCACAAAACATGGCAGTGTGGTGCAACAGTGCATAGTGCATGCATTTTGTTGCTGGTTTGGGCCATGACCTACTAACACAAATGGTGCAACACAGGGATGTATGCTAACTACTACTATAATTGTGTAAGGTGCATGCCTTCAGCTATAACACATGCATGCTGTTGTGTGCAACACAGGGATGTATGATAACTACCACTATAATTGCCTAAGCTGAATGCCTTCTGCCATATCACATGCATGTTGCATGCCATTGGGTGTCATATCATGTGTCTCTGTCTGTGTGTCTGTCTGTGTGCCTGTGTGTCTGTACTGTGCTGTATAACTTGCAATGTATGGTTCTTGTCTGCCACTCACAGGTGTTGCTGCAGGTGCGTTGTCCTCCTGCGGTCCACCTGATGTTAGTTCCCCCACAGACTCTAGCAGTGATGACGAAAGCATGATTGAAGCACAGGCAGGGTTGTCAGGGGCTGAATCTGTGCCATTGGTTGCCATTCCACCTGTATCCCCCTAATCCCTGCACACAGTTCTCATGCCTACACATACCCCATCACCAGTGGCCATAGAGGAAGGATAGTTGGTGGGTGGTAGCATGGAACAGGAATGTGTGGAGTGCACACCATGATCCCAGCCAACTGTCTGGTGATGTCCCACACAGGCTTGTGCCCAGGGCTGCTTGTAGGAGGACATCTGGCCATCATGCCCCTGCAAGACATAGCACATTAGCTGGTGTCTCCAGATGCATGTTTCAGGCTGTAATGGAGGCACAGGCACGTGATAAATGGCACAGCAGAGAAGGTCTGAGGCTTCAGAGGGCTGCTTTCCATTCTTTAACTGGCAACATCCAGGCAATTGCAAATGCTCAACAACATCTTGCAGATGTTTTCGATAGATGATTGGGTGACATGGTGGGAGTCCTTGACCGTGGCATGTCAATCCTCGAGTGTGGAATGTCTGTGCTGGAACATCTGGTGGAAGTGAGGCATCGGGCACATGGACGTAGGCCAACTACATCACCTGTTGAAGGTCTACGTGAACATGTTACATCACATGCCCACTCCCATAGTGGCGGTAGAAGCAGCAGTGCAGCTGGTGCTGTGCTGTCCACACCAGAATACAGCAGGCCATGTGCACGTGGTCCAGGATGGACCCAAATGGGACATGGTTACAGTGGACATGTGTCATCAGACAGTACCCAATCTGGACCTCTGCCTGGTAGTGCCTGTGCAACTCCTCTCAGGAGCAGGTCACGTGGCTGTGGCCAGACACCGTGAACTGTAAACACTGCCATGTACAGTCTGTAGCTGTCAATAATACCCCTGTGTAGGCCAGACACATGCCAGACCTGTGTACATACATACACACACACACACACACCAGTAAAAAATGTAGGGCACCTCAGCACACACGCATAACATCCACACATGCCCAATGAGATAAAAGGCCCTATCCCACACACACATGATGTTATCCAATGGTGCAGCCTAGGCCTCTGGCAAACATTATCACCCTGTGTATATGATGATGCCTGTGCCACATCCCTGTCATCCACACCATCATTGCAGGGACATGCTCATATGGTCTGATGCACAGGGTGAACATACTAAGAAGACAATTGTAGATTACCATTGTTGAGTAGAGTTGACAGGCAGCAGACATACCATGTACTACAGTTTTAGAATGCATTTTGTACTTTTGACAGTATGTATCATGTGTAACAACAATAACTGCATGTTAATCTTGATGTTCTGCCTTCCTCTTTCAGGTGTAATTGCACATGCCGGGGGATTTCAGTGTTTGCGGTTAGTGCCCCATATGTAAATGGAGACTACTCACAATTCTGTATGACAATACCTGCATGAACTTTGTAGCTTCCACATCACAGTTATAATCTCCCAAGTTTCAAACATGTTTACTGATCTAATGATCCAAGAGCATGATAGCTGTGTAGTAAGCTACTGTGGCCAGAGCCATCACATCCATAGTGGGTGACATCACAGGTATAGTTACCTGGAGCAGGGAGGAGGTAAAAGAATGGCTTAACAGATGAAAAGAGTAAAGGCTAGTGGAAAAAGTGGTTTCTCATTGGGAAGCAGTAATACCCACTCCCATGACAAGATGCAAACACACATACACGGATTCACAGACACAGTTGCCAGTGCTGGGATGAGAACCCCTGCCTATGTGCAAATCATCATTATAGTACTACGCAATTACAAGACGCGCCACCAAGATTACACATGTAGAGGTAGTCAGAATGGCCTAAGATCGAGGGATACTAGAATGCGGTGAGTGTATGTGGGGAGGGGGGGGTTGATCAGTAGGCTATGTAACAACAAGCCTCACCCCAGGGTGTACATGTTTACAGGCAGTTAGAATGCCCTTCTAAGATTGATGACATCAACAGGGATACTAGATTGAATTGAGTGGATGGGGGGATGGGGTCTTATCATTTCACTATGGTAAAATACAGCCTCACTCCAGGGACCAGACAGCAATACACACACACACACACACACACACACACACACACACACACACACACACACACACACACACACACACACACACACACACACACACACTGTAGCATTCACAAAGACATACACCTATGTCACACACATACAGACACTTGACATGTGTGAGATTCAAACACCTGCCTATGTCTTACCTTCTCCACTTCACTCTGTACAGATGTCTACAACAGTGTACAGGAGAGTGAAAAACATTTGGGATGTATTCCCCACCATACGTGACATATATGGACACACACACACATGCCAGTACTGTGAATCAGACATCTGCCTATCTCATGATAGGTATTACAGAGTTACAGCCCTATGGCATGCACTACAAAGCATACTGGCTCTTTCCTTTGCCAACTGTGCTGATATATGCACAATATATGCACAGGGGATGTGTTACTGTTACAAGTGTCAAGAGGTTTGCCTTCAGTGTCACCCTTACTGCATTCCACATTTTGTGTCTTCCCCTTCAATTAACAAAACCATAGCTTAGCAGTTACACAGGTTATTGTAGGAATGGTTGTAAGACACCTGTGAGCTGTCCTCAGTAATCATTCATCTGTGAAGTAGCCCCACCACTTAGTAGTTATGTCCAAACATCTGTCCATACCTAAAGTACAGCTTACTGTACTTTGAGCATATCATCATATACAGTTGGCAATGTTGAAGCTGCATTGCAACTGCATGATGTACTAAGACAACAGTCACCTTCAAACATCAGACACTGCAGATGCATGGAATCTAAACATACATCAATACATGTACACATATGCAGTCTCCATCAGTAAGTGGACTAGCAGGTCATGAGAATACATTCCACACCTTCCCCATACCATGTGTGAAACCTAGCTGAGCATTACACCATAATGGGTGTTGTATTCATGTACTGGTAGGACACACAACCACATTCATTGAGTAGCTAAGTGTACATTTATGCCAACAGCACATATCAGCAAGACACACACACAGCAATATTCCATGTCATGATCCCACAAACTGTTAATTGACAGTTCCACTTTGAAGCCAGGGATCTGTAATGGTCAACAGTGCGCACATCATATGTGCCACACACACATCATATTTGCCACACACACCTCATGATTACTGGAAGAGTGCCAGCAATGTGCTCTGTTTGAGCTAGGCATTACAATTATTCAAGCATGTGCGAGGTCTGTGGCTTGTAAACTTCTCACCCCATGACATTCTGGCTATTGTGGTAATAAGGTTAATGTCCAGACAGCACACAGCATACATGGCTTGCCATTGTTGATATGGGGTATATGTAGGAGCTGTGGGTCACACATGGCTGTACATGTCATGGACATATCACCTGTAACTACTCAGGAACATACAGAGCATAGCTGTATTTCCCTGAGTCTGTCAATACAGGCCATGTGTGTAGGTCCTATGATCCTGTTATTTGGGTATATTGGTAGGCATTGCATTTGGTGGACATGTCTAATGACATAGATTTCACATGGGTTGTTGTATGATATGATAGGTGTCATGGGTGACCAGTAAAGAGGGAATATTACCTCTGTCAGCATAGATATCACAGCTTATGTACTGTTAGCATTCAGCAGCCATGGACCTATTTTCCATATGCATATGTGTAATGAATGTAGCCACCTGTATGTACAAAGGACAACAACAGCTATGGTATTTGCATTTATGTTGTATGAGTGTGGGATGTACATATCCAGGGCAGGTACATCTAGGTCATATCCAACCATGAGGGTGTTGTTTACTGGTGTACAGCAACAGTCAACTGTGTTAATGCTGACAACATCCGAGGGACCCTGGTATGTGTACAACTGACCTGGTTACAAACAGTGGTATTATTGCATTGAATAAAACATTATGCAACTGTATCAGTACATGGGTACTTTGCACAGTTGATGTAGGGCTAGGTACAGTCTATCAGTCAAAGGTTATTTGGTGTTGTACCATACTATTTCATACCTCATTTATGGATGTGTGTTGGTAGTCTGAGGACATGGTGGTGGATGTATATGAGGATACAACCCAGAATGCAGCTTTTGCCACTGTCACCTGCACCTGACTCATCTGTGATGCATTATGTTGGAGTAGTGGTCTTTACTTGTGAGTAGCCTTATGAATATGTGGACACCACCACCTGGAGTGGTCCTTACCAGTGGTATGGCCCACATGTCTGGATCTGAGTTATATGGTGGTAGTGCTATTGTGCACTACAGAGCCTTCAGCCAGGTGTTCCTCACTGCACAGATGTCAGTATTCTCCATTGTAGGTTCTACATTGAGCAAATGGATTACGGCAGCCACACGTCTAGCACTGGTTAGCATAAGCATCCAATGCAATTGTCTTGTAGGTGTCAGGGTGTTACTTCTGTGTTTAGGACATTTGCCTTGGAATGGCACTATATGGGTAAATGCAACCTAGGTATTATCCACACTCCCTTGAATCATGGATGCATGTGATCTGTGACAAAGGCTTGTCTTCTTTCAGTCATATCATCCCGGAATGACAGACACTGAACAACCTCATAATTACAGCAGGACATTGGCTCATTGTTTTGGTCAAGTGGTTGCCACTCGTACCATGACATCATTGCGAGTGGCAGCATTATGCTTGGTATCAAATGCTACATCTAAGGTGACGAACAGCAGCAGACATTGTGTAGATGACCAATGTCAGATATACTTAGTGCAGCAGTCCTGCTAATAATGACAACTACTAACACAGCCGGGAGAGGTCATCTTGACACCTGCACCTCAGTACCATTACACAATAGGGCTCACATATTATGCTTGCACATGCCACTGTTCCAAGTATAATGCCACTGTCCACAACCTGATAACATATGCCTTTCAGGGCAGCAATGTGTGTGACACATGCTGTACTTTGCATCCACCTGTGTGTCCCAGTTAACCAATTGTCTGTCACTTCCACACATGCATAATTGTGTATACTTCACATATATATGGCAGTACTTCATGTACATGTATGCATGTGTATCACACAGCACAGACACAGGTATTTAATTTATGGGCCACATACAGGTATTTGGTAGTAAACCTATATGATGTGCACATATACTGACAGTTAAGAAGTACATAGCTGCAAACCTGTGTGTTTACAATAGGAGCCCATTACAATGTGTTCTGTACCTCTAAGTGTATGAGCATGCACACTGTGGCCTTCTGTGGTTAAAATCAGAGTGCATCCCAAACAGCCCTGTGCTACTAAGTGTATGAGAGTACCCACTGCCACCTTGTGTAATTGGAGTCAATGCATCCAAACAAGTCCTGTGATTCTATGTGCATGAGCATGACCACTGTAACCCTGTATAGTGATAGTAGTTGTCCATTCCACAGATGGGCATACTCCAGTTCAGGGCTTGTTGTGCTACAACTATACCTCTCAGGCCTACCTATGTCTTACCTGCAGATGATGTGTCTTGTTTGTGCATACAGGTTGTAATGGGCACCTACTTAAAACACAGAGGTTTACAACTATGTACATTTTAGATGTCATTATCTCTGTTGATGTACTCAATCTTAGAAGGGCATTCTGACTGCCTGACATGTGTAATCTCTGTGGTGCATCTCATAACTGTGTAGTACTGTAAAAGTCATTGGTAGATAGGCGAGAGTTCTGATCCCACCACTGGCAACTGTGTGTGTGCCAGCAAATAGATGTGTGTGTTTGTGTCTGCATCTTGTCATGATACTGGGTTTACTGCTTTCATCCTTGTCATCTGCTAAACCACCCTCCCCCCCTCCCTACTGCAAGTAATCAGTCCTGTGATGTCACCCAGCTCAGAAACAGAATCAGATTAAGTGTAATTGTATGGGTTCTGGGGCACATACCTCAACTGCATACCACTCTACTAGTTATCTTTACATAGGTAAGACTTGTAAGCACAATACTGACAAGTGTGTGTGTGTTTGTGTGTGTGTGTGACTACCCTGTAGCCAGGCATACACATGTGTCATGTCTTTTAACATGCTGCACAGCATGGTAGTCATCTGTGGTGAGTGGAGTCTACAAATTATTACATAGTTAGGAATAGAAAGTCAAGAATGACTACTGTTGATTATGTTATTTTCCTGTGCCACTGTCGAGCAGTGACACAGAAGTGGTCTCCGGGGTGTATTTCCATACCCATCATTCCCCCACCCAAACTCCACAGTCCCCGGGGTATATTTCCTTAGCCATCATTCCCCATCTCAAACTCCACATACGCAACAACCATCCCTTCCCTAGTGAACTGATTTAAGATTTAAATGTTATAATACAAGAGTTGCCTCTGTTTTGTGTACACGTCAATTCCTTTGGAACCCTTCTGTGTCACAAAGGGTGTTCAAACATGTTTATATATATGGCTATAGCTGTGTCTGTGTATATGTGTGTGTGTATATATATATATATATATATATATATATATATATATATATATATATATATATCTATAGATATGTGTGTGTGCGTGCGTGTGTACACATCCCGTAAGTGCATATATGTATTTAGTATTTAGTTATAACAGTTGTAGATATGCACACTTGTCTATGTTGTTTCACAGAGTACACTGCATTCAAGTGTACTGTACATATGTACACAAAGTGACTGTCCCATTTGTTTTCAGTACTGTGGAATACCTGTAGTAAAATGTGTATTATAAAAACCATGAAATGTATATGTAACCCAAATGGTTTAGTGGTAAGTCCAGTGCCCTTGGTGTGCATGGTCCAAGTTTCAAGACCTGCAAGGGTTGTTGATAATGTAATTTAGGACTGAAAAAGACACTTGTAAGTGGGTGTACATGTGTTTTCGTGACAGTAAGCAGTAGGTACACACCGTTAAAAGACATGTACAACCCGCAGTACACTTGAAATGCCCTGCTTTGGCAATCCTGCTGATGTCACCCACCTAGAAATACACCTCTGGGATTGCTGTAACCCAGTAATTGCTGTAGTGTAATAAGCTAGTTTTGTAGGTGTTCTAATCCCAGACTTGCCAACTGTGTGTGCTTATTTCACTGTCTGCCTGAGAAGGGAACAATGCTTTTTAGAGTACGCACACTCCTTACAATTCATATACTCAACTTTGGCAAGGACGCCGATGTCACCCACCTAGAAATACACCTCTGGGACTGCTATAACCCAGTAATCTTTATAGCGTATCCTGTAAGTGTGTAATGCTGTAGTGTGCTAAGCTAGATTAGTTGGTGTTCTAATCCCAGACTTGTCAACTGTGTGTATTTGTGTATCTGTCTGCCTGAGAAGAGAACAATGCTTTTTAGAGTATGCACACTCCTTACAATTCATATACTCAACTTTGGCAAGGATGCTGATGTCACCCACCTAGAAATACACCTCTGGGACTACTGTAACTCAGTAAATTCTGTAGCGCGTCAAGTAACTGTGTACTGCTGGAGTGTGATTTAGAGTGTGGTAGGATTCCATCCACAACCATGGCAGTTATGTATGTTTTGTGTGTGTTTCAATGTCTGTATATAGCCTACTCACTCGCAGGACATTTGCAATGCCCTACTTTTGTAATCCTGCTGATGTCATTCTTTGTTAAATACACCTCTGGGGAATGAGTTCCCTACTAATCCTCGTGGTGCGTCCTACAACATCTCTCTACAGTAGTGTGATATAGATTTTGGTCATGGATTCTATACCCACACCTGTCAGTTGTGTGTGTCTCACTGTCTGTTTTGTGAGCAATGCATTTTGGGCTACTCACTTGCAGGAGATTTGAAATGCCCTACTTTGGTAAATCTGCTGATGTCATTCCTTTTGAAATACACCTTTGTGTACAGAGTGATTAAGGCACTTTAAAGCAGTTGTGCGTGGGTTTGCATGGACCTAAGCAATGCTAACCTCTGGTTGCAGTTTCTTATACTCAGTTAGCCTCTACACTGCTTCACCAGTGTGGTACTCGCATACCGGCAGCCAAAGAGGCTTACAACCACTTGCTCCCGCACTTGCAAATGCACTGCATTTGGTGTTTGCATCAGATACTCTCACCCCTGGGTGGGGGTGAGGACTACAATAATACCTTGTGATGCCTATTACATTGGCTTACATGCCTACAGTGGGGTGTTGCAACCATGTGTTCTTAGGTGTTATGTAGTGGGTTATGCAACGACAGATATGGTTATAACATACTTAGCCATATAAACTGGACTGTGCTGCAGTGGGACCCATATCGGGAATGGCTGCCCATTAGGCGTAAGCATGCCAGTCGACTGTACAGAATCCGCGGCCTGTCCAGAGTTTGCTTCATACTATTGGTGTGTTCCTCTTACAATCTGCACCTGTCTGGCAAATACTTGAGAACTGACACTATTAAATACAGACAAGTGACTGGGTTTAGGACCCCACATCCTTCAGCCAAGTCATGCTAATGCATAACCTATTAGTCTATCAGCTTTCTAAGGTTGTAAGTGGAATATGTAGTTTCTGTCCCTATTTGTTCCTCCAACGGTTTATGTTCTGTCCAGTGGTTTTGCTCTTAGGGGTTGAGAGGTATGGGCATAAGCTCTGCCCATTTTGGAATATTACTTACATCCCTGGGGTGGTCCTAATACAACTGCGCCAGCTAACAGCTGCATGCCTAGGCCCATAATTGCATACCCATAGTTCCCCCACCTGCCCCTACTCAACAGCACTCATCCTTACTGTGGGTGCAGGTGGGGTCTAACCACACCACTCCACACTGCCCACACTCCACATGTCAGGACCCATGTCGTACTTTGTGTCTACCCATGGGTCATCAGGCTTGCACAACCTACTCGTCCGTGTACGTATACAGCCTGGTTGGATGAATCACTACAGGGACTGACTCTGATGATCATTAACTTTTGGGGTGTCTTACAAGGGACATTGATGTCTTTGTTTCAAGATTAGACCCGGCAGGTCTCTCCCACTGGTAGTATCCTGCCTGTGGTCTGGGAAGCAGTGGTGTGTTTACTTGTATCATGTGTTTGTATGTTTCACCTGTCTAGGTGGGGGTGGCTGATGCTACGTGTTACACGTTTGTTGATTGGACCCCTTACCCCCATTTACACGGCCTGTGAACATATGTAATTTGTATCTGCTGTTTCATATCCTAGCTATTTACGTGTATATTTACACACACACACACACACACACACACACACACACACACACACACACACACACACACACACACACACACACACACATATATCTACATTACTATATTCAGATATATCTGTATATGTATGCATACATGTATATATTTATATATTGCTATCTATGTATATCTGACAACATATGGGTGAATGGGTGTCTGCATATGTATATATCTATATGTTGGTATGTATATGTATTCCGTCTCTGTATGTATACATTTGTACTATGGAGAGGGAGAGGTATATCTCCATGTAGCTATGGGTAGATATACACACACATTCCTTTACATATTTACATCTACTTCTGGTTATTCCGTTCTTTGCCATGTAGATTAGACTTTGCTGCAGTGGGACTCGTAGCGGGTGTGGCTGCACGTTGGGTGATGCCTCTGCCCAATGAACACTTTTACTCACATACTTGGGGCTGTCCGTATAGACCCACATTAGCCAACACCTGCACTCCTAGAACCATAACTAGCTACCCATAGTTCCCCCACCCGCAACTCCTCTACAGCACCCATTCTTCCTCTGGGTGCAGGTCGGGTCTGAACACACCACTACACACTGCCCACTCTCCACTTCCCAGGACCCATGTCGTACGTTGTTTTGACCTATGGGTCATCCGGCTTTCCCACCCATGTATTCTGGGTATGTACCCACCCCAGCCAGAATGGTCGTCGTATCACCTTCCTTTGGTTATATATCAATTTTTGGGGCGTCCCGCAAGGGACGCTCCTGTCTGTGTTCCCAGATTAGATTTCACAGGTGCACTCTGCACCCCCCCCCCCTGTTCTATCCTGCCTGTGGTCTGAGGAGCAGTGGACTATTTACATTGTTTGTGGGTTTGTGTGTATGTTTCCTCTGTTTGGCTGGGGGGGGCATGCTACGTGTTACATGTTTCTTGCTTGGGCCCCTCACTTTCATTGGCATAGCCTGTGAACATAAGTTATTCTTGTGTGCTGTTTCCTGTTATAGCTGTATACCTGTGTATATCTATGCACGCACACACACACAAACACACACACACATATATATATATATATATATATATATATATACTGCGGTGGTGGTGCTGCGGTAGTTTTGTCGCCTCACAGTTAGACTTTGCCCGTTGGATTCTCAGTTAGAGCATCTTCTGTGTGGCGACATGCGTGACTGAGCGTTCCTTCGTTGAAGGTTGCACGTTAGGTCCAGCAAGCCAGCATATAAAAATCTACTGCCAATCATTAGCGGACCGGAGTTCTGCTGTGGCGACCCCTAACTGGGAAAAGCCAAAAGACACAAACAAATATATATATATATATATATATATATATATATATATATATATATGTGTATATATATCTATATATATATATATATATATATATATATATATATATATATATATATATATATATATGTGTATATATATATATATATATATATATATATATATATATATATATATATATATATATATATAGATATATATATATATATATATACTTATGTCTGTAACCTCTGGTTACAGTTTCTTACACTCAGTTAGCTTCTACTTTGCTTAATCTGTGTAGGCAAAGTATACCCCCACACAAATGCACTTAAACACGCTTACTGGTGCTTATATATGCTTACTACTGCTTATTTATGTTTAAACCACTACACAATTGCTGTGCTGCTTCATTTGCATATATACCCATATACCCATGGATCCTAGTTCCACAAACACCCACCCCAACACTTCACTGACACAGCAGTCATCCATTCTCCAGTTGAATACACGGTGTATCCACACCACTACACATTGGCCACTCCCTACTCCTGTAGACCCATCCCATGGGTTAACTCACTCCACATATCCTCAGACATCCCAAACTTTTAGTCCACAAACAGTGGTGAAATGAATGACCAATAGGACACTATTCACAATTTTTGGGATGTCCCACCTGGGACACACATGTCTTTATTTCAAGATTAGGCTCTATACTTCATTACATCATTATTCCCATTAACAAGACACTATAATAAATTAATAACTATGACTAGACAGAGGCACAGTAAACTAATCTTAAAGGGGTACCTTCTGTGACCTACTTTACAGAGGCACAGTAGGCTAATCTAATAGGGAGGTGGAAGCCAAATACACTCTGGCTAGGCTTATAAATGCCCTAGGGCAGATAGCCTAGTATCTACCTATGAACCTATGTGGTAACGCACATGTTACACATGAGAGCTAGTAATGTACGAGTTTGGTTATGTTATATTACAAATAGGACCGGTTTAGTGATTGGCATTGCCGTAGCAGGCAGATCACAGGAATGATTCCAGTATTTCATAGTGAGAAAGTCCTCACATTTATTTTTTGATAACAGCACTGACTTCGGACAAAGTACACACTTCTGCATTTTTGCAGATTCTTTCCTTCCCTCTTATGCACAACCTATTATTCTATCTACTGTCGAGGTTTGTAGGGGCACTTTCATGTTATTTGTCTGCAAAAGGAATGCATGTGTTACAGGGAATGTACTTCTACATATGCATGTATGCATGTGTGCATGCATATATACTTATAACGAAGTTGCTGACCTCCATGAGGCGGGCCAATTAGAACAAGGCCATCCAGCCCTGACACGCCTTTATCCATAATTTCGTACCCATGGTTCCTCCACCCCACCCGAGTTCAACATACATGCAAACCATCCATTCTCCGGTTGCTATCACAGCCATGATATACCTCCACACATTGAATATCCAGAACCACACCTCAGGGTAAGGTATCACCTAACAAATGACTGAAGCAAATCCAATATAAGAAAAGATGAATACTCCACGACAATCGAAGTGAGCCAGGAGGATTGCCAACTCATATGACTATAAATCCATGAATGTATATGAAAAGAACAACTTCTTTATTGAAAAAAGTCTAACATCTACAACTAAATCACTCACATCTATACTCTGTGAAGGGATAAAAGAAAGTCCCTTACTCAAGACAGATTTCTCACATTCAGTTAATGCATACTGTGAAAGATTAATGATTAAGTCCTTGGTGTGGTTCTCAATGTCTTCCTTTGAAATTCGAACTGCTCGTCCAATGTTTTCCTCTTCCTGCTCTTGTATTGTGGGCTCCATATCTGCCAGCCGGCTGACCGAAAAGGCAAGTTGTGCGTAAAAAAGCATCACAGGTTATGGAACAAACTCTTGTACAAGGAGAAAATCAAGCAACTGGTCTCCATTTTCCACTGCCTTTTCGGGCAGCCGGCCGGCAGATATGGAGCCCACAATACAAGAGCAGGAAGAGGAAAACGTCAGACGAGCAGTTCGAATTTCAAAGGAAGACATTGAGACCCACACCAAGGACTTAATCGTTAATCTTTCACAGTATGTATTAACTGAATGTGAGAAATCTGTCTTGAGTAAGGGATTTTCTTTTATCCCTTCACAGAGTATAGATGTGAGTGATTTAGTTGTAGATGTTAGACTTTTTTCAATAAAGAAGTTGTTCTTTTCATATACATTTGTGGATTTATAGTCATATGAGTTGACAATCCTCCTGGCTCACTTCGATTGTCGTGGAGTATTCACCTTTTCTTATTTTGGATTTACCTCCACACATTGCCCTTTCCCCAGCGTTAGGGACCCTACACATATGTTGTCCCTACCCATGTATCATCAGGCTCTCCCACCATTTGGTCCTTGAACATAACTGCCCTTGCTTGTGTAATGGTCGGAAGTCCACACCGTCTAGAAATTTTTGGGTAGTCCCAAAAGGGACTACCCTGTGATTGTTTGTAAAGTACACTTAGCAGATCGACAATGTTGCTCCCACTGGTAGTGTCCTGCCTGTGGTGTGAGTAGTAGTGATTTGCTCACCCCTGCCCAGCTGGGTATGACATATGCTGACAGCACTATATAGTACTGGGGTTGCTGTTGATTCCCTTCTAATTCTTTTTGTATGTTTTATTGTCACGATGTTTATTCTTCATATATATATATATATATATATATATATATAGATATATTTTATATCTGTACATACACACACACCTACATAATTATATACATTTCCTATGCTGTTGCATGACTGTGCTGGATGATATGTTTGTGATAACATCAGATTTGTGTATATCTGCCATGGCTTAGTGGTAAATCACATTGGCTGTGGTGTGCAGGGTTCTGGGTTTGCCTTTGCAGACACCATTTATTTTGTTGCTGCCAGAACAAGGGCCATTGGATACAGAGTGATTAAAACACGTTTAAGCAGTTGTGAGTGGGTGTGTGCGTGTTTGCTTGATGGTAGGCTGTGCTATCTTCCAATTACAGTTTGTTAAATTCAGTTAGCTTCTACTATGCTTAATGTGTGTAGGCACTGCTTACACTCGTGCAAACGCACTTAGACGTGCTTACTGGTACTTATATATGTTTACTACTGCTTATTTGTGCTTACACCTGCTTACTGGTGCCTTATTCATTATGACACTACCACTTTGATTGAATGACATTAGTTAAACATTTCATGCAGTACTCCAGTTCACATTTACATGTTATTATGTAGGTTATACAGCAAAAGGATGTATAAATATGTTCATATACACATTTCCCATGGAAAATGACATGTGCTATAGTAGGACTCAAACCATGCATGCTTGTTTATAAGCCAGATGTTCTAACCACTACACTATTGACATTAACATTAATTCTGCATGTTATTTTTTATTTCGATGATTTTGATGTGTAGGCTATGCTAAGCAGAGGCCAACAACGCACAAATATGCTGCAGTTCGCTTACACTTTCAATAATGAAGCAATACAAATGTAAAATAGGGACACGGGGAATCTAATTGTGATAGTTCTATGAACGGGGCTCAACATTCTACTACGTGATTGTGTGTTTACTACTTTGATTTTATTTCAGTGCTCATGGACACTCTTGTGTGCTTAGCATACATTTCAGTATCCACAAACACTGAATTTGTTGCTTCCTATTAGAGGTGGGCTCACACACGTTTCCTGTGCATGTTGAGGGTGCGGCAGCGCACCCTCATAAATACTCATATGGTGCTGCTGCACCATATGTGAGGAGGATACTCGGGGCAAGGCAAAAACCATCCTTGTCTCTTCAAACTCTGAAAGGAGGGAAGACCTGGATTACAGATCCCATCTGTCCTTACCCTTTTGATATGCTATAAATGAAATTAAATCATATGTTGATTTTTGTGTGCCCCCATCTCAGTGTACATCACATTCAGGGTGGACTCTGATGAAGAAGCACTTTAAGTGGAAAGCTAGGAAGTTCTCAGATGTCCAGATATATATTTGTAGACCATCTGGCGTTATTCACTCCCTAACCTTTTATCTGTGTCTATAGTACTTGTGGCTCTGCAGGATACCTTTTATTCAGTATTGCTGGAACCTGATTTTTAATCCCCTTCTCCAGTGATCCAAGTTTGTTGTTTTTTATGGACCTAGTAATGTTTTGGATGCTACAAAAGGATCTAGATTGTTGCTAGGCCCAAATACTATTCCCATTGACCAGGAGTGCATTATACTGGACCGCTTTCCGAAGAAGGTTTGCACATTAGAAATCCTGGATTTCAGAATCTTAAATTGCATAATTTGGATGTATGGATGGGAAACTGCAAATTCACCTCATGCAGCACTTGTGTTCCTCATTGATAGGGGCAGCAAGCAACATATCCCAACCTATTCTTCTTCTGCCTGCCTTTGGGAAAACTATATGCAAAATATAAGGGCTAAAAACTTTCACATGAGTGTAAGGCTTGAATTCTTAAGATCCTCATCGATCAATAGGCTAGTAAATTCCTGCGAATCTATGAACCTATAAATCTGTTATGTTGTCAGAACGTCCTACATTTCAACACTATGATGTGGTGACAGGGTCTTCTACATTATGATTCTATGATGTAATGATTGAATTCTGCACATTATGATACCAGGATGAGAAGAAAGACTCTCCCACATCACAATACTATGATGGGCTGTTAAAATACCCTACATTCTGATGCTGTGATGTGCTCATGGAATCTCCTTAGTTATGATTCTGTGATGCAGTAACAGACTATCTTACATTATGATACCAGGATGTAGAGGAAGAATCTCCTACTTCATGATACTATGCTCAGTTGATAAAATCTTCTGCACTGTGATACTGTGATGTAGTGTCAGAATTTCTGACCTTATGATACTATGATGTGGTAACAGAATCTTCTACAATGTAATACAGAATATGCTACATGTAACATGCTACATGGAATTCTATTCCTCAGCAAATTAGTTCTGCCTCTCACCTCTACAACTTCAAACTGCTGCTAAAAGACTACCTAACTAAAACTTGGCTTTGCTTCTGCACTAGTCCAGGCTAAACTAGTCCTTCCCTCCTTCTACCACCAGCATGGTTTGACTACATTTATAGAGAAGGAATTGGTTAAATTTATTTCTTAGACAAATAAATATATTTTTCCTTAGGCTATATTATCTAGTCACCCTCTGGTTTAAAGAGTGGACTCAGTGTGTTTAATGTCACCTCTATGAACTGTAACTTGTGAACACTTTATCTTTGACATTGTTCTTTTAAAACTTGTTATAGATGTCTACATATTTGCATCATTGCCTAAATGTAGCCATAAAGACTTAAAAAGTTTAAGGTATCACACTGAAAACTCTGACTTGGCTGAGTTTTTCTTCCAGGTTTCGCTGAATGGTTTGTCTGTGTGACCTTTATCCCTTTTTGTTTGTATGTATAGTTTCACACTGCATGAAGTGAAGCTGAATTTTACTTAGTCAATATGTCACTCTTCTGTATTAGACTTTGTAATAACTTTATTTAACCGCAACCGTATTATGTCAGTGCTGAGCTTTATTTCCATTTATCCTAGTCAGACTTTCCAGTAAACAAATGTTAAATAAATAAAAATAAATAAATACTGTGATAGGGTGACATAATCTCCTATATTATTGTAATTTGATTGGAAGAAAGAAGTTCCTATATTAATGTACTATGAGCAGTGGCAGAACATCCTAACTATGATACAATGCTGTGCTGACAAAATAGCCTACTTTATGAAACCAAACCTGCTATATTGTGACATTACAATGTGCTGACTGAATCTCCTACTTTATAACATTATGATGTGGTGACAAAGTGCAACAATTTATAAAACAATGAAATGCTGAACAAATTAAATCTACTATGATATTATGACACAGTGACTGATTGTTCTATGTTATGACATTAAAATAAAGTGACAGATACTCATAGGTTCATAGGTTCATAGGTAGGTACTAGGCTATCGGCCCTAGAGCCCATACAAGCCTAGCCAAAAAATGTACCCTGGCTTTCGCCACCCAAGAAATTTATTTTCCTGTGACCCTGTCGAGCAGAGCCACATAAGTGATCCCCAGGGTGAATTTCCCATTTCCCATCCAATCATCAAGATTTTTCTTGAAGAGTGCTAATGAGGAGCTCTGTTTGACATAGATAGGTAGTCTGTTCCAGAGTATGGGAAGTCTCTGGGACAGGAATCTATCCCTACAGCATGTTCTGTTTATTGTGTTGACAAGGTTTAGGTCCCTAGAGTGTGTAGCTCGGAGGGATTGGGATTTCTTTAAGTGGAGCATGTCCAACAGCTCTGGGTTTGACATAGCTTTGTATGTTAGGCAGAGATTGCCCCTGAGTAGGTGATATGCGATGGAGTAAAGCTGTCATTTTTTGAGATGGTCTGCATAGGGCATCTGTTTGAGGCCAGTAATCCTCTTTATGATACTCTTACATTATTATGTATTAATAATGTGGTAGATTACCCTACATTATGACACAACCTAGGGACAGATCTTCCTATGTTATGATAATGATGTTGCGAAAGAATATTCTATATTATGTTGCTATGCTGGGGTGAAAAACTCTCTTACATAATGATACTATGATGACCAGACAGAATGGCTCAGATTATGACTCTATGACGTTGTGACATAATACCTCACATTGTGATATTATGGTGTGGTAAGAAAATGCCTTACATTCTTATACTATATTATTATAACAGAAATTCCTACATAATGATACTATGATTTAATGATACTATGATAATGACATATTTGCCTATCTTATGATACAGTGTTTCCTATATTATGACACTACAATGTGATGCAGAATTTCCTACTGAATGATACAATGATGAGGTAATAGAATGTACTGTATCATAATGATGTGATGTATTGCCAGAATCTACTACATGATAATACAATGATGTGGCAGTAAATTGTCCCACATTATCGCACAATGAAATACTGACAGAATCTCCTACATTATGATGCTTTGATGTCAATAATGTGTCCCCTAGGTTATAAGAATATGATTTGCTAATAGACTTTCCATCATTAAACTATGATGTTGTGATAATGTTCTATATTATGATACTATGATGGGTTGACAGAATGTATGCCATGAAATTGTGATGTGACAGCATTTCCTACATTATAGTACTGTGATGTAGAGACAGAATAGTATATGGTGTAGGCAGCATCCTCTACCAGAGAACAGTTGCCATAATTGTTAAGGTCTTCGCCTCCCATGCACAAGATACAAGGTTTGAGCTTGACCTGTGGCCAATACTTGGTTGTAGTTTACATATTCTCCTTGTGTGTCTGTGGGTAAATCTCACCTCCAAAAAACATACTGAATGCGTTTATCTCAAACTCTGCAATGAATGGAGCAGTGGGCAGCAGGACAGACTCTATATGGTGCCCTATATGGGGGAGAGTTGTATAGACCAATGGCTTTGAGAATCAGCTGTGGTGCACAGTATCCACAAAATAGGAGAACATGGATCACAGACTACACACTTAGCAGGGCTAGCCACTTGATATTTGGTCATGTTGACTAATGTTATGGTTAGTTACTGGTGGGGTTGAGGATCCGACTTACACCAGGGACCCATGCTACTGGGTAGTAAAGGCAGAGCAGATGAGGAAGCTAGATGTGATATAAATGAAATGTCTGAGACAGGTAGCAGCATGCACACTGTGGGATATACAAAGAAATGACATAAGAGCAAAAGCTAAAGTTGCTCCAATTGAAGAAAATATCAAAGTGAACAGACTACAGTGGTTCAGGCACATGTGCAGAAAAGCATAAGACAATCTGATGAAGAAGATTTGGGACAGACAAGAAAAAAATAAGAAATGAGGGTGTCCAGCAAAGAGGTTTATAGATTGTGCAAGAGAAGATCTGTGACAGTCAGGCATGAGTGTTGAAGAAGGCAGAAGTGCAGCATTGAATTGAGAGAGATTGTGACAGTTAACACAACACCCCAACCCCATGTAAAAATTTGAAAAAGGGGATTGATGATGATGATGATAAGAATCTTCTATTGTATGGTTACAGAATGTCCTAGGTTATCATCCAGTGATGTGTATCTCCAACATTATGACATTATGACATTATGATATTATGATGTAGTGTTCAAATGCCCTACATAAAGATACTATGATGCTTTGTTAGAATCCCTGAGGTTATAACTCTATGATGCACTGCCATAATGTCTCACATTATGATACTATAATATGGTGACAGAAATATGGTGACCTAATCTCATTCATTATGATACTATGATGTCACGACAGAACTTCTGATATTATGATACTGTGTTGTGGTGATAGAATGTCCTACATTCGAGTACTATGATTTGTAGTCATAATATTCCACATAAATAGCTATTGAGTGGTGACAGAATATACTCTATTGTGGTGCAATTACATTGTTAGACAATCTCCTACGTTATGATATAAAGACAATTTGGCAATACCTTACACTATAATACTATGATGTGCTGAACGAAACTTCCACATTATGTTATTATGATGGGATGATAGAAACTCTCACATTATGGTACTTTGATGGGGTGATAGAATCTCATGTGTTATGATCTCCTGGTGTGCTTACAGAATTTCCTATGTTATGATAAGATTATTTGGTAAAAAGATGTCCTACATTATGATACTACATTGTGATGTCATCATAGCCTGTATTTTGATTTTGTTGTGGTACTAGTATGTCGTACATTATGATACTATGACTTGGTGATGGAATATCCTGTGTTGCAATACTGTTATGTGCAGATATGATATGGTGACAATATCTCATACATCATAATACCACGATTCAGAGACAAAATGCCTTACAATATAATACAAAGATATGTTGTATTGCAACTCATTAATTATGATGAAGCACTGACAGAGTTTCTTTCTTTATAGTTTGATGTTGTTTTGAAAGAATCTGAAATAGTATGACACAATGATGTGTTGGTAGAATCTCCATAATATGATAGTATAATGTGAACACATAATGCACCACATTATAATAATATGACATGGGGAGAGAGAATCTAATACTCATATTACCCTGAGTTATGATTCTACAGTATAGTGACAGAATTTCATATAATATGATAATATGGTGTGCTTATAGAATGTGATATTCTGGAAAAATCTCCTCCATTGCAGTACTATTCTGTACTGTCAGAGTGTTCTATACTATGGCACAATAAAGTAGTCAAAGAACCTCCTACCTGTTAATATTCAAAGGTGCTGATATAGTGCCCTGCGTTATAACAGTGCCCTACATTATAATACTATGATTTTTTCTGATACAGTTTCCAACAACAAGGCTATCATGTTCTGACAGAATCTTCTACATTATGACATGCTGATGTGCTGACAGAAGGTCCCACATTATGACAGTGCTCTGGTGACAGTCTCTACTATATTTGATACTACCATATGATGACAGAATGTCCTACTTTATAATAATATGATGTCTTGATAGCATGTTCTACAAAGCAATAATTTGATTTACTCACAGAACCTCCTTCTTTATGATATGGTAATGTGGAAACATTATGATACCCAAATGTAGTGAAATAATTTCATACATTATGTCACTACTACATGTTGACAGAGTCTTGCACATTATGATAGTGTCATGTGGTGTCACAATCTCTGGCATTATAACACTATGATGTGCTGAAAACATAACCTGCATTGTGATTTTGTGACATGCTGACAGAGTCTCTTATATTGAGACATAATATTATGCTGAGAAAAGGTCCCACACAGTGATACTGGGTTGAGCTATAGTATTAAACACATTATGATACTTTGATGTGATGACAGACTAGTCTACCTTCTGGTACAATTATATGCAAATGTGCTGACAGAATCTTATACATTATGATACCATGAAGTCTTGACTGACTATCCTGCAGTATAAAATTGCAATATGGTGATACTATGTTTTTTATTATGATACTATAATGAACTTAAAGAGTGCTTTATATTATAATGCATGTTTTGATAAAATGTCTTACATTATGACACTATGATATGCTGACAGAATATCCTCCTTTAGGATACTGTGATATCATTACAGAATGTCTTTTATTGCAATACTGTGATGCGATGATAGCACCTCATACATTTACTATAATGTTGTTACAGAATCTCACATATTGTGACTTATGATGTGATGACTGATTATCCTACACTATGATGCTATAGTGTACTGACAGTTACCTTTTCAGTTTTGACACTTTGATATGCTGATGGTATTTCCTACATTATGATAAGATAATACATGAGAATTCCTACATTGTGATATAGTGAAATGTTCATAGATTTTCCTTCATGCTGATACAATGATGTGGTGAAGAATGCACTACATTATGATATTGCAATATGCTGATAGAATCTCCAATCAACATGATGCTATATTCCTCTGACAGAATCTCCTTTGATGATACTGTTTCTAAAGAATGTGTACATTGTAATACTGTGACATGCTGACCTAATCTCCTGCAATATGGTATTCTAATGTGGTGATATAATGTCATTCATAATGATAATACAATGTGCTGAGATAATTTCTCAAACTGTAATAGTGTAATGATGTGACAGAATGCCCTGCATTATGGTATTATGATTTGCAGTCATAGTTATCTACATTCTGATTCTGTGATGAGGTGGTACTATTTCTTAGATTATACCAGTAATTGCTGACAGATTCTCATACATTCTGGTACTCTTATCTTTTAACAGAATGCTGTAACTTATGATTTTTTAATGTGTTCATGGAGTCTCCTACTTTATGATACTATGATGTGGGGCCAGAGTCTTCTACAGTATGATGCTATGATGTTCTGAGAGAATGTCCTGTATTATGGTTCTGTGATGTGGAAACAGAATTACCAACATTATGTTACTGTGATATGAGGACTAAATGTCCTCAGTTACGACTAAGATATTGTGACAGGAGATCCTGTTTGTGACAGGACCTCCTGCATTATGATGCAGTGGTATTCTAACAGGATCTCCATAATATGATACACTGATATAGAGATAGAATGCTCTGCATTATATTACTATGATTTTCTTTGAGAATTGCAAACATCATGATATAATGATGTGGTAAACATATGGTTCTACATTATGATTGAGAATCTCTAACATTATGATCTATAATGTGGTAAGAAAAGGTACAACATTATGATACTTTGATGTGTTATCAGACATTCTTACAGTGTACTGACAACATCTTCTATATTATGATACTGTGATGTTCTGACTAAATGTCCTACATGATGACACTATAATGTGGTGACAGAACCTCCTAAATTATGACACTGTGATGTGCTGATATGATATCCTATGTTTTGACACTGTGAGGTTCTCAGCAAGGCTCAGAAGACAAACCCACCACCATAAGTAGCACAAGTAACATTATGCTACTCTGCTGCATTGATAAATAATGCACACTACAATATTATAATATGCTGACAAAATGTCCTACATTATCACAGTTTTTCAATATAATGTACTAAATTATGATTCTATGATATGACAAAAGAATGGTCAAAATGTATGATAGTCTAAGGTGCTTATATAATGTCCTGCATCTAGATGTTATCATGTTGTCATAAAATATCGCACATTATAATATTATGATGTTCTGGCAGATTGTCTACATTATGATAGTATAATCTGCTAATAAAAATTCATACATTAAGATGTAAACTTAAGAAAATATCCTACATTATGATACCCTTATGTGTTTACAAAATATGCTATTATGTTATGATAGTATGATGTGATGACAGACTGTCATTCGTTAGAGTACTATGTTGGTGTGAATGACCTGAGCCATACCTCCCTGGACTATATGAAAAGAGACATGGAAGAGCTCTCTGATCACGTAGCCCAGGCCGGTATGACCCTGACCCTGAGTAGCATCCTGTCCTCACCAAGAATTATACCACGGTATAAAGAAAAAATTATAAATTTCAACAACTGGCTAAGTTTCTGGTGTCATTCAAAGGGGATCCATTGTCTGTCTGCCTGGGATGACATGCTCGACAAGCCACGCTGCTTCACTAGAGACAGCCTGCACCTGTCATGCTTATGCTTTTGAATACTGGCCGAGGCTGTTGCCACCCCCTATAGTGCCCTTTTTACGCAAGGCTCAAAAGACAAACCCACCACCGTAAATAGCTCAAGTAACAAAAAACTGAGGTAATGCTACTTATTGCCAGAAGTCTAAACCTCAAAATGCATGCACTCGAGGCACTCCTCAGTATGGAGAAAATTGATATATGTGCAGTAACAGAAACCTGGTTTAAGGCTCCAGAGAGCACCTCAGCACTACTGGGCTACAACTCATACCATACATTTTGGCCACAGAACCCGGACCAAAATACAAAAGGCAGGGGTGTATCCATATTCATCAAGGATACCCACACCTCCAGGTTAGTGGCACAGCATGATGCTTCAGAGATCATCCACGTGCAACTAACGATGGGCAAAACTGCAATTCAAATTGTAGCTTGCTACAGATCACCCACCATGTCCCAGGACCCCCATTCTGCATTTCTGGAAACATTGGGAAACATAAAGGTCCTAACAAACACCCTAATATTGGGTGATTTCAATTACCCAAACATTAACTGGGAGAACTACTCAAGTACTAACTCTTTTGCCCAACTCTTCCTAGAATTTATAAACTCAAGTGCCCTGGATCAACTGGTCAACACTCCCACCAGAGATGACAAAATATTGGACTTGGTCATCACCAACATGGGCGACCGGTGTTTCACACTGGAGGTCAACCTCTTGCTGGTTAGATCTGACCATAAACAAATCACTTTGGATATCCACATTCAGCCCCCACCCCCGGACAGGGAAACCACCGTGAAAAACTTTTCAAAAACAAACTTCACGTTACTTAAGACCGAGGTGGAAAGTTTCAAAGCCCCCATGCTAAAGGATAATACTGTCCAAGCTGCAAAATCCTTTTCTAATGCATTTTACAGGCACCTACAAGAATGCATGGATTGTGCTATCCCAAGAAAAACCAAGACTATCTCCTCCAAGAAAAGGAAACCAGTCTGGTGGACTCCTCCCTTAAACAAGCTATACAATAGAAGGAGGAGGAAACTAGTACAGAAAAGAATAATATCCCAAGAAGGGAAGACATCCCTGATCAGTATCAGCAAGAAACTATGATCCCTCATAAAATCATCCAAGGCGAGCTTCAAAAGAAAAATTGCCTAGGACTCCAAAGATAACCATAAGGCATTCTTTAGCTATGTCAAGAACCTAAGTGGCAGTGCTCAGATCTGTTTGGAGTTAGTGCAGAATGGCACAAAATACACTGAACCGACCAATATCACCAACATTCTGGCAGACAGGTTCAGTGCAAACTTCACCCCCATCTCACCCCCAAAAGAGCCCATAATCATACCAGAAGAATGTAGAGCCCCTGAAATCACAGACCTTTTTAAAACAGCCCTCTCCAAAGTCAAAAATACAGCATCAATGGGACCAGATGGTGTCCCAGGCTGCATCCTACGCTAGCTCAAAGATGAACTAACCCCTCACCTAAACACACTGTTCAAACTCAGCCTCTCCACAGGCTATGTACCTATATAGTGGTGCACGGCAATGGTTATTCTGCTCCACAAAGGTGGAGCCACAACAGACCATGGGAACTATCACCCTATAAGCTTGACTAGCTTGGTCTGCAAGGCTATGGAGCGCACCATCATTCAACTCATTAACAGAGACATTGGGAACCTCCAAACACTGAACCCTACCCAGTTTGGCTTTGTTAAGGCAGATCATGCCTCCTAAACCTGGTGGACTTCTTTGAGACAGTTACCAAGGCCATATATGAAAGAAAGGTGATACACACAGCCTACCTAGACCTCCCAAAGGACTTTGACACCATTCCCCATTCTGGTATTACAGACAAGCTCACCAGCCTGAACATAAACCCCTATATCACAAGATGGGTTGCCAACTGGCTCATGGACAGAACCCACATGGTGAGAGCTGCAGGAGCTGGGTCCGACTCTAAACCAGTTACAAGTGGCATTCCCCAGGGCTCAGTCCTAGGACACCACCTGTTCGGCATATACTTCTCAGAGGTACAGGCAAGCACAGGAGGACTATGGCTGACCAAGTTCGCAGATCACTGCAAACTAGGGGCTATAATTTACTCTCTGGCTGACACAAACATCCTCCAAAAGGGTCTCATTGAGATAGATACCTGGTGTCAAAATCATGGCCTCAAGCTAAATCCCCAAAAAATGCATAGTCATCCCCTTTGGAAAAAGCAAAGTACCCACAAACTACCACATAGATGGTAGTCTCCTAAATACAGAAGATGTAATAAGGGCTCTGGGGACACAAGTCGATAGCAATCTCTCCTTTGATAATCACATTGCCAAAGTGATTAGAAAATCCTTCTGTGTGGCCCACCTAATTATAAAAGGGTTTGCATCCAGATCAAAAGAGGTCATTGTGCCCCTCTACTCATCACTCATCAGACCCATCATAAAGTACAATGCCCCATTTGGGATGTACCTTACAAGACACCTGCAACAGCTGGAAAGACCCCAGAAGTACCTCACCAAGAGCATCACTGGCCTCAAGCAGATGCCCTATGCAGCTCGACTGATGAAACTCCAGTTATACTTGGTTGCATACCTTCTACTCAGAGGTGATCTCTGCCTGCCATACAAGGCCATGTCCAACCCAGAATGGAACATCCACCTAACGAAAACCTTATCCCCTCAAGCCACACAATCTAGGGACCTAAACCTCACCACAACAATAAATAGGATGTGCTGGAGGGATAGATTCCTTTCCCAGAAACTTCCCATGCTTTGGAACAAGATTCCAATCTACATTAGGCAGAGCTCCTCGCTAACACTCTTCAAGAGAAACCTTGATGAGTGGATGGGAAACAGAGAGTTTACCCTGGGGATCACTTCAGCTGCTCTGCTGGACAGAGGCACAAGGAACTAATCTAAGGGGGTGGAGAAACCCAACACATTCTGGTTAGGCTTATAAATGCCTTTGGGCAGATAGCCTAGTACCTAACTATGAACCTATGAACCTATGAGGTATTGAAATAATGTATTACATTATGATAATACAGTGTGCTCATAGAATTTCCAATATTTTGATGCTATATGTTTCTGACAGAATCTCCTATGTTATGGATCTATGTTTTCCTGACAGAATGTGCACATTATGTTACTGTGACATGCTGACAGAATCTTCTACAGTATGTTTTGATGTGGTGATAAAATGTCATACATAATGATAATGTGGTGAGTTGTCAGATTCTCATATACTATAATACTATGATATTCTAGCATAATGTCCTACATTTAGATATTGTTAGGTGCCGCATGTTCTGCATCTGGCCAGTAGAAGGAATATCTGTTTTTTTTTTTTTTTATGCTCTTCAATGGAAGAGCTTGTGGGAGTGGGGATCTATAATAAATCAAATAACTAGATTGACTTAATAAAGATAAAGTAAAGTGCTTTATTCCTTTTCACCTGAAGGGTTGATGGGGTGGGGTGCTGTTCAGGGCACTAGATGGGACAGCTGTGCTTCTGATGTGCTGACAGAATGTTCTACATTTTGATGTTATGATGTGCAGGCAGTATCTTTTACACTGCAATTCTATGGCAGGTTAACAGAATTGTCTACTTTATTATACTATGATTTGTTGATATAAATTCTCTGTTAAGAGTCTGTGATGCCCTGGCACAATGCACTGTATTATGTTACTATGATGTGCTGATATAATGTACTACATCATGATACTGTTGTGTGTCACCATATTCATCTGTATTGCACTATTATGCTGGGCAGACACATATCCTACATTATGATACTGAGATGGGGTACTAGAATCTGCTAAACTATGTTACTATGATGTGGTCACAGAGTCCCCCAGTTTATGGTACTATGATGTGGGGACAATCTTCTACATTATGAAAGTATGATGGGCTGAGATAATGTCTTGTACTATGATATTATGGTGTGCAGACAAAATGTTCTAGATTATGATACTGTGATGCGATGAGACAATCTCAACAATATAATACTATGATGCACTGATAGACTTCCCTACATTCTGACCCTATGATGAGCTGACAGAATTTCTACATTATACTATAATGTGTTGACAGAATCTCTAGTTTGTGATACTGAGATGTGCTGAAATAATCTAATTTGTTATTATTATTAAAGTGTGAAATGGAAATGGAATTACCAAAAATACAGACATACAATATGCTGATGTAATCTGTTAAATTATGATAGTGTGATGTGGAAGATTATGATATTGTTACATAATGTCCTACCTTTTATTCTTACAATGTGGTGACAAAATTTACTGTGTTATGCTACTATGATGTAATGACTGAAGTCCTTTATTACAGTACTATGAAGTGATGACAGCATCTCCTACCTTATGCTGCAGTAGTGTGCTGACAGAATATGAACATGATACTGCAGTGATGACAATACAGAATGTCAGACATTATATTACTATGATGTGCTTTCAGAAAACCTGGCATAATGGTAACATGATGTGGTGACAAAAGGTCCTACATATATGACACTATGATGTGTTTGTAACATCTCCTACATATGATTCTCTAATGTGTTGACAGAATTCCTTACAGTAAGCCCCTGTGGTGTGCTGACAGAATCTTCAGTGTTATGATTCTATGATGCTCTGATTAAGTGCCCTACATTTTGAAATTATGACATTATGACAAAAACTCTTACACTAAAATAATGTAATGCATTATGACACTATGATATGTTGACAGACATTCTTAGATGTTGATAGGATCATCATACAAACATAGGAATTTACTAGACTATTGGCCCTGAGGCCCTTACAAGCCCAACCAAGAATTTAGCCCATATTATGACAAGTCAGCACCCGATGTTCCTGTCCAGCAAGGACACAGGAGGAACCCAGGGGTGTATTTTCTGTTTCCCATCCAGTTATCCAGGTTGTGCATAAAAAGGGTTAATTAGGAACTCTGCTTGACATGGACAGGGAGTCTATTCCACAGAATGGGGAGTCTCTTGGATAAAAATCTGCCCCACCCACAAGTCCTATTGACTTCACAGACCAGGTTGAGGTGGAGCGTGTGGGTTACTTGAGTGGAGCTTGACTAGTGGATATGAAGGAGTCCCATCAAGGCAGGGTCTGAAATTGCTTTGTATGCCAGGCAGAGGTCACCTCTCAGAAGTCTATATGAGATTAAGTAGAGGGACAAGGCTTTTAGCCTATCTGCGTAGGGTAGATGTTTCAGACCTTGGATTCTCCTGGTGAGGAACCTCTGTGATCTCTCCAGGTGCTGCGTGTGCTTTGTGAGGTATATGCCAAAAGGGGCATTGTATCCAATAATGGGTTTTATAAGGGAAGACTACAGAGATGGTATGACCTCCTTGTCCCTGGATTAGATACACTTACCAATGAGGTGGGCCATGTAGAAAGTGTCCCATACAGTGGAGGAAATATGGTGGGTAAAAGTCAGTTTTCTATCACTCTGGGTGCTCAAGTCCATCACAAATGATTCTATGCTTAGGAACTTGTTGTTAATGTGATACTTTGAGGAGACAATACTCTTCCCAAAGCGGATGATGATGCATTTTTTGGCATTCAGTTTGAGGCCATGTTTCTGGCACCAGTCATTTGTTTTGGTGAGACTCGCTTGGAGGATGTCCACATCACTAGGGGAATTGATGACAGCACCCAGCTTGCAGTCATCTGCAAACATGGTCAGCCATAGCCCACTGTTTTTGGCATGCACCTCACAAAATTATATCCCAAACAACAGAGGCCCCAAGACCAATCCCTGGGTACACTGCTCATTACGGATCTACTGCTTGAGGTGGCTTCTCCTATTTTGACTAGGTGGGTTCTATCAGTTTGCTACCCATCTGGTAACATACAGATTGATGCCTGATTGAGAGAGTTTATCTATTATACATGAATGTGGAACAGTATTGAAGGCTTGGCAGCTCAAAGTAGGTGGTGTCTTCCCCTTCCCCATGACATTGGTGACTGCCTCAAAGAAGTTGACCAAATTTAGCAGGCATGACTTCCCCTTGAAACCAAACTGTATGGGTTTGTGTGTTTGGACAGTGCTAATGCCCTTGTTAATGAGGTCCATGATAATCCATTCCATGGTCTTGCAGTTCAGGCTAGTTAAGCTGATAGGTCTATAATTTCCTGGATCACTGGATGCTTCACCTTTTTGCAAAGGGATAACAGTAGCTGTTTTCCACTTGGCTGGTATGAAACCGGTACTCAGGCTTGGGTGGAATAGGGTGCCTAATGGTGCTACAAGTTCCTGCCTGAGTTCATGTAGGATGCAGCCTGGGATGTTATTGGGTCCGATGGAAGCTGTATTTTTTACTTTTAAGAAGGAAGTGATGACTTGCTCCTTAGAGATAAGGGGAGGAAAACAAGTGCTGGAGATATCCTGATTTACTGATGGGGGACATAGGGGTGAAGTATTCACTGAGCCTGTCTAACAGCAGGTTGGCTATATCTATGACACCAGTTCTCAGCAGATCTGAGTGCTTCCTTTGAGATTTTGGACATATGTGAAGAAGGCCTTATGATTGTCTTTAGTGGATATGGCCAGTTTGGACTCAAAGTTTGCTGTGGAGGATTTTACTAGTGCTCTTATTTGCTTGTTCAGGTTAGGGAGATATTGTTTCTAATTAGGCACTTGCACCTTTTTGGTCCTGGACCTCAATTGTTTCCTGTTAAAGAGTTTATTTAATGCAGATGTCCACTAGACAGGTTTACTGTACCTTAAGGAGGATGATTTTGTCCTATTGTGTACTCCTGATTCCATGCAGCTATATAAATGCTTGTACAGTACTTTGGTGTAAGTTTGAACATATGTGCCAGTTCCTATGGAAAAGGAGAGGGCTGAGAAACTGTTTATACCTTCCCTCAGTAGGTTGCAATCAAGTTTGGAGACGTTTTTTTTTTGTTTGACTGTAGTGGGGGGGGGGGGTCGGGGGGAGAGGGTGTCTTCAAAAGTGAACGCTTTGTTGTCGGACCTTACAAGGTAGGGTGACACTGTAGGGATACTGCAGTGGTTACTCATGTTGGTTAATACCAAGTCCAAGATATTATCACCCCTTGTGGGGGTGTTGACCAGCTGGTCCAAGGCATTTGCATTGATGAAATCAAAGAGTCTCTAGGCATTTGTGTTTTGGCATGAGTAGTTCTTCCAATCTATAGTTGGATAGTTAAAGTTGCCCAGGATCAGGGTAAAGGGTTGAATCTTGATTGATTTGAAGAGGTCCAGATAGGTGGAGTGAGCATCTTGAGTCAAATTTGGAGGCCTGTAGCTAGCTATGATTTGAAAAGATGTATTGTCAATGGTTAACTGCACTTGGGAGTGTCTCCTGTGCATCATGCTGTTTGACTAGCCTTGAGGCATGTATGTCTTTAATATATATATTACAACTCCATCTCCTTTTGCTTTGCGGCCCATGGTTTGGAGTTTGAATGTATGATAGGATGAGTAACCTGGTATGGCTAGGTTTCCTCTGCAGCTTTGAACAAGATTTCTTTGAGAGCATAAATGTCAGCATCTTCCAGGGTTAAGAATGCTTACAAAGAGTGCAGTTTCATGTTTAGCCTCCTGTCATTTAGCAGCATGACCTTTAATTTGCATTTTGATGAAATTTTCATGTTGGTAGTTTTGATCTCATGGCATTGCCTAAAAATAGCCACTATGTGGGAAGCAAGAGTCTTTGCCAGAAGCCTGAGCCCAAGCAAGACAGATGCATGCAATCTCTGGCAAAGCATCGTGGTCTGTCAGTCTTCCCAAACTGTTAGGTACTGGACTTCCTTGGAATGACACAGAACTAATCCAACTGTTAACGTCAATCGTTTTCTGTTTGTATTGAGGCATCATTATGGTTGACAGTAGAATGTTTCTTACGGCTAAGAACATATCTGTTTGGGACACATATTCAGTGAGATCAATCATGTCTCTCTTCATATACTCCAGGGTTGTACGTCTCAAGTCATTCACACCAACCTGGACTATGTCAGAGTCCTAACAATGCCTGTTGTTGAGAGACTTGAGTGCATGTGTGATATGGTGGATTCTGGTACCTGACAAACAACTAACTATGACTTTCTCCTTATCCAGCCTGGTAAGGGGCACACCTGTGTGTCTCACAATATAGTCTTGTATGATTAATAGGCTGAGTTTATGTTTAGGCCTTAGTGGCTGTGAGACACAGGTGTGTGGACTATGTGTGGTGTGCCGTGTGGTGGGCAAGTGGTGTTTGCATGTGTTTTTGCCTCAGAGGTCTCTTTTGTTAGGGTATGTTGTTGTTGAGGACCTCTGCATATGTGGGAGTGTGTTGTGTAGGTGCGGGTGGCATTTGAGGTGTGGTGTTTGTATTGACAACCTTCTCAGTGCCAGATATACTGGCTTATGAAGGAGAGAATATAGATTCTAGGTTCTTAATGTAATTGCATCTCTCACAAATTGTGTTCCTAGGTGGTAATAGTAGAGAATTGTCAGTGTACATAAGGCAGTTGCTACACTGTCTCAGGATGCCCATATCAATCAGACTGGCAAGAAAAAAGTAGGTAATTGTCCATCCATATTTTCCAGAATCTGAGAGAGAGAGAGAGAGAGGCTAGAGAGAGCTAAGTGGGGAAAAGGTGGAAGGTCTGAGAGGAATACTGCTAGGTGATCACACAAGTGCTACAAAGGGAGCATTTGTAACTGGAATACCTCACAATGGGTAAAAACAGTGCAGCTGCAGTATGTGATGTGCAAATAAGCCCAAACCAGCTGAAACATGGGATTTAAATACCTCAAAAAGTAAAAGATTCTAGTAACACAGCATTCTAGCCAATCCTGCTAGCCCCTGCTTTCTTTACCAATCAACGTGTGCCAGACAATGTACAGGCAGCCCTGCTACTCTCACTAGCAGAATATAGCCCCCCCCCCCAGACCATTTAAAGAAATCCAAATCCCTCAGAGCTACATGCTCTAGGGACCTAAAGTTTATCACCACAATAAGCAGAGCATGCTGGAGGGATAGATTCCTGTCCCAGAGACTTCCCATACTCTGGAACAAACTACGTATCTATATCAAACAAAGCTCCTCATTAGCACTCTTCAAGAAAAATCTTGATGATTGGATGGGAAATAGGAAATTCATCCCAGGGATCACTTCTGTGGCTCTGCTTGACAGGGGCACAGGAAAACAATTTTCTTGGGTGGCAAAAGCCAGGGTACGTTTTTGGCTAGGCTTATATAGGACCTAGGGCCAATAGCTTAGCACCTACATATGAACCTATGAACCTACCATCACAAGATGGCTGACAGAAACACAGAAGGCAAACACAAGATGGCTGCCAGAAATACAGAAGGCAAAAACATACATCTGTGGATGCAGCAAATCTGTATCTAGTCTATGCTACTCAATGTAAGGGTTAAGAACACAAATAAAACTCACAAAAAAGCACATATTAACCACATGCAGAAAAAACAGAATTCACAGTATGAAAAAATACAGTTAAAAATCAATGAAACGCAGTAAAATGCAGTTAAACAATAATTAATTGCAGTAAATAGCAATTCAATTTCATTAAAATGCAATGAAATTAAGTTAATCATTAAATGCTTTAAAACAGTGCAAATGTGAAATATTAGCTCACAATCACAAAAGTAAAAAAACATCTCAAATAAAGCAGCAATTCAGTAGAATACTGTCATCAATTTAATCAGGCTAGCGACAAGCAGTAACAAATGCGACAAGCTAAATGCAGTTGAACACTTAAGCACAAGCAGCAAAATGAAGTAAGTAGATGCACAATATTTATTTATTTATTTTTAAGTAGAAAGTGAGGAGACAGAAGTTAATTCATGGCTAAGAAGCTAAAGGGGGGGGGGCCTTCACAACTGATCACACCATACTCAGAATGAGCTATTGCAATGGGACTGGGAAGAGCATCCAATATCAAATTTATAGCAGAGGTGGGCAACTCAAAAGCCACCAAACTTTAAGGCCACAAAAACAGTTGAGCAGAGGGTGGGCATACAAGATCAGAATAGAGGTTTCAATTCTCTAAGCCTAAAATAGAGTTGCACAGTTTAAACAGATATGCAGCAAATATTGTTTTAGTTAATCAGAAGTGCAGAAAACAGTTAAAAATATGCACTTATCTTTTGTAGTCTCACAGCAGGTCCATGATTAGGTAATACAGTGCTAAAATTGTGATACTATGATGTGGTGCACGATGACACTACAATGAGGTGACAGAATGTGCTACATTAAGATACTAAGATGTGACAGAATCTCATGCATTTTCATAATAAAATAAGATGAAAGAAGTTGCATTTCTAAGTCATCGCTTATAAATCTTTTAAATTATTTTTCTTTTAACCGATATAACTATATTTTTCTTCTATTTCTTCATACTTCACTGGTAAATATAATCTGCTCAAACATACCTGTTTATGCACAGACCTAGCAGTGAAATACACATAGCAGGTCTTTTGACAAATAAAATCTAGATGAAGCAAAGTGCACATATTGTTTATCAGTCCACTCTGAAAAATTATGATGCTGAGGAAATACCAAATGGAATATTAAGGAATGTGTTCCTTGCTACTGGCAGACTAAATATATACAACTTGCCTCATGGAGCTTTACTTGTCAGAATGCAGAAGTTACATCTAACACTGAGAAAAGTGTAATTCTATATTCTTGGGATTATGTCCTCAACACCTAGCAATGGACTCTTTTCATATCACATGGACCACTACAAATGTCAGTCTTATTTATCTTTACAACAAAAATGGCATATTATATTGTTTAGATGTCTGCAATATATACCTTGTTTATTATATCTGAAATCAATTATATAAATTGTGGTTGGAGCATACTATAAACATACTTATTTTGCTAAAGTTTTAGGTTACTTTAAATCACTTATTTATTTATTTATGTATTTTATTTTACGTTTGTTGACCGGGCTACTCCAACTGGATATATGTCCATTTTCAGTAGAGGCCCTGGGAGAAAAGCTCCACAAAACACAGTATTATTTATATTGCGTGACATTTTACAAATGCAGGTACATTGCAGATTTTTGCCATTCTTTACATTTCCTTACATTTCTGCTTACAGAATCATAGTACATATCAGATATGGTTAGTCATACAAAGATATCTCTAATAACATTAGTTTAAATATCAAAGCACACTCTCTTTATAGTTAACAGAAAAGTAACTAGCTTATACAGGTATGGTGATTAGTACCCAGAGATAAGTGAGGTAATTAGTCAGGATTAGCACAAGGGCATAACCAATGTGATTTAAGGTATGGTTTTAGTTTGCTTTTAAATAGTGTTATTGAGAAAAGGGAGGTTACGTCACTGGGGAGGGAGTTCCAGGTTTCATCCACAGTATTAGAGAACAAAGAGTCACCAGCCATATTGTTAGTTTTATCTATTTGTACAAGTAGTTTATTTGATGAGCATAGGGTCTTAAGGTTATTATAGGGGGTGATAAGGGTTGTAAGTATTGGTGTGTTAGTAGGTTGATACAGGATCTTGTGGGCAACTGTTAATTGGTTAAATAGTAGTAGATTTGGCAACTCTAGCCATCTTAGTTGTTCAAGATTGTAATGATGGGTTCTGAAAGCAGACCCAGTTGCAAATCTGGCAATATTATTGTAGGAGATAGCCAGCTTGTTCAGGTTGTTTTTACACAGTTTAGTATATATAGGGGAGGCATAGATAAGGGTAGAGATTAAGGGGTCTATATTATAACATTGAAGTCTTACAACTTTGAATGTTATAATATCGAACCCAGTAGAGCGAAACACCAGAAAACTGAACAGTCAGAATAGCAAATTTTTTTCCCAGGGAAAAAAATTTGCTGTTCCGACAAACATACACATAACACAAACACACCAAAATAAATAATCCACACACTTCACAAAACCCTACACTAAGCCATACATACACCACTAGCTATCCACTTACCTTAACCCAACCCTAACCCTAAGGTCCGTCACTATCGCACACTCACCTTACCTGCTTCCTAACCCTAACTCATCTACCCCACCCTAACCCACACATCCACACAATTGCACACTTACCTGACCCTTGCCCTAACCCTAACTCACTTAATCCACACCCAATCGCACACTCACCTTCGTTCACACACTTACCTTAACCCAGTCCATAACCTTCGCTCCACAGTCGAAGAAATAGCAAAGCTGCAGAAACGGCTCACCAAATACTTTCCCTAAGAAAGTATTCAGTGTTCTGCAGCTTTGCTATTTCCTGTGATCACTCTACTGGGATTGATATTATAATATTCAAACTTGTAAGACTTCAATGTTATAATATAGACCCGAGATTAAGTAGGTACAGGCAATACTGGTCCTGGCTAGTGGAGTCAGAAACGGTTTGATCCTGTAGAGGGATCCTAATTTTTTGTTGACTGTTTTTATAGTACTGTTAATATGGGAATCAAAGGTAAGTTGTTATCAATTAGTACCCCAAGATGTTTTGTAGTAGGATCAGGAGATATGATAGTATCATTGTTTTATATAACAGTAAAGTTAAGTGGGGAGGCCCTACGGGTGGGAATGAATAGTAGCAGTTTTGTTTTTTTGGGGTTCAAGATGAGGCATTGGTGTAGAAGCCATTTCTTGACTGTATTAAACATTTTTTGGGTTAAGGAGTGTAGGTCTGATGGAGAAGTGGCTGAGTATATTAACGTGGAATCATCTGCATACTGGATACAGGTAGCTTGAGGTATTACAGAATGTAGGCCATTTATAAAAATAGAAAATAGGAGAGGGCCTAATATGGAGCCTTGAGGAACACCAAGGGAAATTGGGAGGTGGGAAGATAAGTTGTTATCTCATAGTACAGCCTGCTGTCTGTTGTTTAAGTAGGATTGGAACCATTGTATAGCCAGTGCATATAGTGATAGGTTTTTGAGTATGTTTATGAGTAAGTGGTGGTTAACCATACCGAAGGCTTTTGAAAGATCAATAAAGAGGGCTGAAGATAAAGTGTCATTATTGCGATTTTTGTTAATACAGACAGAGAAGGATAAGAGAGCAGAGGTGGTGCTATGAAATGGCCTAAAACCATGTTGGCAGTTAGCTAGTAAGTTGTTTTCTATTAGGTAGTTTAACAGTTGTTTATGAATGCATTTCTCCATGATTTTTGCCAGAGGAGATAATATGGCTATAGATCTATAGTTTGATAATTTGTTGGAGTTACCACCTTTATGCAGGGGGATAATATGTGAAATTTTCCAGATTGTTGGGATAGTTCCTTCAGTAATAGTTCTATTAATCAGAATGGAAATGGGGTAGGCTGTGGCTTTTGCAGCTTTTTACAGGTATTCTGCAGGTAGTAGATCTGCAGAGAGGGTGGTTGGTTTAAGTTTTTGAATAAGGGTGCAGACAAGGGATGTAGGAACAGGTTGAAAGTGAAATGATGGGGGTGTGTTAGAGATAGAGGTGGTCGGAGAAGAGGTGTCAGGGGATAGCTGATTGGCAAGAGATTGAACGGTCTCTGTGAAGAAAGTGTTAAAGGTACTGGCTATTTGCTTGGGACTATCATGATCAGAGCCTAAAGGGGTGGGTGTGACTGAACTACCTGGGTGTAAGAGTTTATTAATGCCTGACCAGAATTTTTGTGGTTTGTTTTGGTGGGTTGGTTGGAGCTGAAAGTAGAAGTTTCTTTTATCCAACAGTATGGCTTTTTTGTGCCATTTCATAGCTGTGTTAACTTTAATTGATCTGCAGGGCTTTTAGTAGTATGCCAATTGGCCCAGACTTTATTTCTAAGGAGGATTTTTTGTTTGGTTGCTTTTGAGAGCCATGGGGCCGGTTTAATCCTAGTTCTAATTGTATGCGTTGGTGCATGGTAGTCTAGAATGGCTAAGAATTTAGAATTAAAGTATTTTACTGCTTCCTCTAGAGGTAGGTGTTTCAGGGGTGACCAATCACATGTCTTAAGTTCCTTTTGAAAGCCGTCAAGGTTAAAATTTTTGTTGGTCCTTATTGTCCTATAGGTGGTTGGGTTTGGAATGTCACTCATATCTGACTATGAAGGTGAGTGAACTTGGTTTCCACTAATTAATGGGAGGGAAAAAGGTTGCTAGCAGTGATTGGTTTAACAGTGTTTGCAATGTTTAGGCTTGTGATAGAATTTTATGTCTGATGAAGTGTAGGAGTACTGCGCAAAAATGCTAACATGTTTCTTTCTAAAATGTTTGGTTTTATGCCATGCATGTCCTTTGCCTGATTGGATTTCTTGTATTATATTTTTGGAGCCTGGCCTGGACTTTATCTGGTGCAGTGGTTTTGTTTTTGCCAATGATTGAAAGCTATTTAATGTCTCCTTTTATGCTTGTTGTCACACATACTGGACCTCTTAATTACAATGGTGCAATAACCTGCATTTTTGATCACTATTTCTTACAGTGCTGCTCTGTTTTTCATATTCATTGCTTTAAATTACATGCTTCATTTTTTTCATTCGGCCTTATTTAGTTCACATTTTTATATTCAGACATTTCTTTAATCAGATAATGTTTTAATCTATGCACAAATAATTATACTTGCTCTGCACAGATTAATCGTTTATTGCACGGCCAGGTCTCATTCACTTAATAGCCACCTCTTGTTTAATTAATTCCTACAACACAAATCAAGCTGTTAATTTTTAGTGAATCATGCAGCTCATCACATTACCAGTCTTAGACTATAGTTGTGAGTTTATTAGTCTAATAGATACTTATAGTTCTGTAATATCCTCTGTTCCTTAAAACAACAACTTTCTAATACAAGGCAAATAGTTTCCGGGCTAGAAATAATTACTATATTTAATATGTATGTTGTTATTTTGTCTTTCCTTCTTCACCAGGAAAAGTAAGAGTTAAATACTTTCATGATTTCTTCCCCATTGACATGTAGGGGATATTCTAGTTAATCCAGTTGTGTTAAACCAAATTTCTCAATGATAATGCTAGACCCTATTCAGTGAATGGTAGCAAACTACATTTTCCTGGCTTGTGAGAGAGATGCAGACCTCAATAATAAGCTGCATTTATCTAACTAGTGGATATATCTTTATACCTCTGTATGCTTACAGTTTAAGAATCATCTAGAATGGGGTGTCCAACTTTTTGGCTTGCCGGGGCCACATTGAGTGAACAGAAATTGTCTTGGGGCCGCATATAAAATATATCATATAGTTAACTCTTTCACTGCCACGGGAGACCGAAGTTGACCTCCTGGCTGCACTGTAGGTGCATTCGAACAATTAATAAATGTAATAAATGCTAACATTTGCCTTAAAAATTATAATTCTCATTCTGATTTTAATTCTCTAATCTAACAGTTAACTCTAACATCTTAGTTAATATATAGATTTTTTTTTACAAATAAACAGATATTCACTACAGCACTAGCATTTCTCACTGGGAAAACCACTCCAGCAGTCCATCTACATACAGTGTCAACATTAGCAGTCTTACAATACTATAATTCACAAAAATAAGCCAACAAATTTGCAATAAAGTAAAGAATGCACATTACTGACTTAATAAAACAATTCTGAATAAGCTACAAGAGGGTCTCTCCCAAACAAATGTCTGGTGCCAGAAACATGGCCTCAAGCTAAATGTCAAAAAATGCACAATCATCCCCTTTGAGGAGAGTGATGTCCCGACAAATTATCACATTAATAACAATGTTGCAAGCTTGCAATTGGTTGTGAGGTGCTTGGGCACCCAGGTTGATAGAAACCTGACTTTTGACCACCACATTGTCTCCGTTGTACGGAAAGCTTTTTACATGGCCCACCTCATTAGTAAGGGTATCTCATCCAGAGACAAGGAGGTTATAACATCCCTGTATTCTTCCTTTACAAGAGCAATTATTGAGCGTAACACCTCTTTTGGAACGTGCCTCAGCAAAACACCATGCCAAAAGAAAGACAACAACCATTTCTGACAAAAAAGGTCAAAGGACTGAGTTCACTTAGTTATCCAAACAGACTAAAAAGCTTCTTGCTTTCCTCTGTCTCTCACTGGCCCCTATAAATTTCATCACTGGCTTGCTTTCCAGGCTAAGAAAGATCCTGCCTTAAGAGACTTTTTCCACCTCAGAAATACTGGTTATATTTAAAGCACTCACTACAAAGACCACAGCCTTCACTGCAGCATAAACAAGCCACTTTGTATGGACAGGTTCTTGACACAAAAACTTTCAACTTCTGTAAAAAGCTCCTCTCATTATCAAACAATGTAGTTCAACAACACTACAACTGGATGGATAGCCATGAATGTACTCCTTAAGTAAGTAGCATAGCCTTCATCAAACCGGTAGGAAAATCCACATACTAAACTTTCCCAGCTGGATGGCTAAGATCTAATATTGGTTACTCAAGTCTACTTGTCTAAGAAGAGGGGTCTATTTAACTAAGAATTCCATTTGCAAAAATATATTCAGTATACATATTAAATCTCTCTCTCTTACACACACACACACACACACACACACACACACACACACACACACACACACACACAGAAAAGGAGCCCCTACTTATAAAATAGGCAACCTCAGTAATCACATGACACAGTCTCACTGATTGAAATTGTCTGGAAGTCAAAATATCTGAAAAAAAATCATAATAGAGATGGATTCATCAATGCAATTTCCCACCACCAAAAAGGACCATCAATAAATCAACAAACAACTGCCTGGCAAAAAGTAAATCAATAAGAAATCTATAAACTCTCTAAGATCATACTACATACTGGAGTAAACATATAACTTCCCTCCAATCTAAAGCCATTTGACATTCAGACATTTTAATTTGTGCAGAAGTTATTCACAGACTGACCGTTTACTAAGCTGTAATGCTGACCATCACTTTTGAAAAAAACAAATTCCCACACTGTCAATAGCTCAAAGTGAAGAAAGGATTACTCTTTTATTTATTGTGTATTTATTTAATTTTGGAAAACAAATTTAAAACTGTTAAATTGATCACACACCCAGAAACACAGAAAAGTTATTGTGATAAGTAAACCACAGACTGCTGCAAGAAATCAGTCACAGCACACTATGCTTATATCCGAACCAATGAAGCATACCTGTC
Organism: Protopterus annectens; assembly: GCF_019279795.1. Classification (NCBI taxonomy): domain Eukaryota; kingdom Metazoa; phylum Chordata; order Ceratodontiformes; family Protopteridae; genus Protopterus; species Protopterus annectens. The sequence continues at coordinate 220,938,717 of NC_056729.1, read as the reverse complement.
AATTCCAAAAGAATTAAAGTAGTATAATAAGAAAGTTATTTGCAAGGTTACATGGCAGTTTATATTGGAAATAAGTGGAGATATTAAAAACGCTCTGTTTCTCATAATTATGCTGAAAAGTCTTCCAAGGTAAATACAACCTTTGGATTTAGCATGGAACCATACCTCTCAACCTTAGAGCAAGAATTCTGGACAAAGCGAAAAATAAAATTGGGATACAGGCCCAAAAATATTTATGCATCACAGACACCATTGAAACAAGTATAGCTGCAAACATTATACATCACGTATAATGTTTCTATCCCATTATTGTCAGTTAAGCATTATATGGCTCATTCAATCCTGCCTTCTTTTGCAACAAAGAAAACCATACTTTGAAATGACAAATCCATTGAAAATAATAAAACACATTGGCTCCACATCCTGTAACTTCCTACCTGCAAACAACCACAGAGCTTTCATTGAAACAAGGTCTGCTTATTTCCAAAGAATCACACCTCTCCCTAATTAAGTCTAATGGTATACAATCTACCAGGATCTGGACTATCTGAAATAAATGAAATTATGGCCTGTAAATTGCAAGTGCACTTTGTTTAATTAAACTACATTTCAAAGCCCACTTGCTGTATTTTTTCAGTAACATCTCAATATCCATTTCCAGGTCACTTTACAAGACATTGGCAGTGGTAGACTTAGCATCCTCAAGATCCCTACAGGACCACACTCATACTGCTAACATTGTCCATTAAACGTAAATATCCATCCACTGTAAATGGCAAGAAGCTATGTCTTAAAAATAATCTATTTTTGACATTCCTAGTACCCAAGTATCAGGTTTTGAAACAAAGAAACATATTCTCCTCAGTTTGTAAGTCTCTGTCTTTGAATCATCTACTATTGCAGCACTCCCAACACAAACACACACATACACACTAAAACCCCCAGCATTTAAAAAAATACATTGTGCCCACCTGATTTGCCAGTATTGTTGATCCACCAAAGTTATGTTTACTGTTGTCCAATCTACCACTGCTTAGAACCCACCAATGACAAGACAGTACTGGGTGATTTTTTTGTTGGTCAAAAAAAAAAAAATACACTTTATATGCTATAGTCCCACATTAGTCAATCCACAAATGACCCATTAACCCTAGGCTGCTGTCTCATTCTTACTCCCTGGGACTGCATTACCTTGGATGACTACTTTTATTTCTTAATCAAAAGACACAAATTGGAAGATGAGACAAAAATCCAGACATTCTTTGAAAATCCATACAGTTGAGAGGTATGATTTCATATTCAATACAACACTCTCCCTGCCAGAAAAGCTGCAATTTAATGAAAGTGTACTTTTAATGTAGGATGCATTTGTGAGCTAACTTGATTGTACATTAGCCTCTTTGTGCATGTGTCTCTCTCTGTCTCTCTGTCATGCACACAAATACACACACACACTTCTACTTTCACACACACAAACATTCTGCTTTCATGCATGCACTCACTCACACCATACTTACCTATTAACACGTGTTAAGTGTTGTCTCTTTAAAAGGCAATGGCAGCAAATCCATAGATGAGTCCCTCTTCAGCAAGAACACACACATTGATTCTTTGGCACAAAATAATGGTGCGGACACACAGACCCTTCTTTGGTGCAAAAAAATCAAAACTAGAAGGATGCTTTGGTGATGCGCACACCGATGTTAAGAGCTACAGGTCACTGGTGCGAAAAACACAACAAAAAAGTGTTTTGGAGCATGTGTACATCGATGTTGGAGTTACAGGTAGAGGGCCGCATGGCAAAGATCTGAGGGCCGCATGCGGCCCACGGGCCGCAGGTTGGACACATCTAATGTTATATAAGCTTAATAGGCTGATCAGGAAGAGCACAAACTAAGTCATTGTTTCCAAAAAAATGACTGAAATAAATTAATATGGACTGATAAAAAAGAATGAATATCAACAAAATGAAGCCAGTTTGTGTGTTATCATCTCCAGAAATAGTATTCTTTTATTTCTATTGTTAGACATTTCATCCAAGTCTGTTGCTCAAAATTAACAACTTAAAAGCCTTGTAACTGTAGCTAATACATAGTTTCATGGCTTACTGATTTATCTAACACATTCTGGTAGTTTGAGAAACAAACAATCATGATTCACCATATCAAAAGTTAGTTTTTCATCTAAAAAATAGTCCAGTAAGCATACTGTTATCTGTGTTCAGCTAAATGCATGAAGCCAGAGAGAACAACAGTGTGAGTGCTACATTTTGACCTAAAGCCATGCTGTTTGTCTGTGAAGAGATTATATCATGAATATATTCAAGCAGCAGATCCAGCATGAGTTTTTCTACAGTTTTTACCAGGAGACACCGTTTGGCAATATGTCTAAACCTGCCTGCTGCACTGGGGTCAGCAATATTTGGTAGGGAGGATAATGAGAAGCTAGGAGGTATTATACCTAATGTAAGAGGAAGACTGAGTTCATGAATTAAATGTTTGGGGAGGAAAGCAGGCCATGACGATAGAATGTTACAATAAAAAGAGTGACAGTTGGCACTGTAGATGTAAACAGTAAAGGAGCAGGGTTGTTTCAAATGGTTTGAAGGAGGTTATTTAAAGTGAAAGGGGGTCTTCAAGAACTCTGTGCAGGGAGTAGTGGGTGTGGGCAGGTGGGAAGATTAAAGGAATTGTGGGAGATGTCTAAACATGAGGAATATTAGTATGAATGATCTGTAGCATTTCTGGAGTTAAATTTGACGGAGACTTTGACTTTGAGAAAACATTTTAGAAGTAATGAATTTATTTTTTTTTTTTTTTGAGTCATTAAGATGTTGAATCTGGACATTTTTAGAATTCTTGCATCTAATTCCAATTGTACACATTACATTATAAAAAATTACCATTATTCAAACAAATGATGTCTGAGATTATTGTTAGGCCTTTATTTATTTATGTTTTGCTTGTTAGTTGACTGACAGCATCAGGCATTTTTTTCAGTTAAAGTTAGTTTTGACATGCATAAATTGATGTAATGAGGATCAATGTTTCTGCACATTGATATTCTTAGATAGACAGATAGATAGATAGATAGATAGATAGATAGATAGATAGATAGATAGATAGATAGATAGATGGATAGATAGATAATAGATAGATATAGGGCCGTATTCAGTAATAGTTACACTACTCCATTCTGAGTTAAAGGACAACACAAGCATAACTCTCACCTTCTTCCTCATAATTTTAGTTTTCCTACTAATTTTCTTGGAACCTTAAATATTGAGGGGGATTATGTCTACACTTAGTGTAATCTTTCTGCGTGAACAGACAACCGAAACAGAATATTTTTCTATCAGCATGGCTTTTGACTTAGTTACTATTGTTCCACTGTTCAAAGAAAGAGGCAGACAAAGTAATTTTTTTCTGATCTTTTTTTATATGACAGTAGTATCTGCAAATTTATACTGTACTGTACATCTGAGTTTGTATATTATACTTTTAAGATACAAAAACAGTTTGTAAATTTAAATCTTTAACATAAGGATATACAAATGAGTATGTCGTTATAAAGTTAATGTCATGAGTTTGTGTGTGGAATCTAATTTCTGGTTCTCATATTTTTGCAGATATCTTCTGTAATACTACGAAAACGAATATATGATGCTCAAGCCACACTGCAGTTTATCAGGATAATTAATTCTCAGGCAAGCTATTTTGAATGCTGACTTAATAACTGACTTAAAAGTCTTGAAGCTATTAACCCTCTGTTTATTTTTATTTTCCCACAACACTTTATAACAAACATTGTATTTACTATAGGGTAGGTCTGGTACCATACTTTGGAAATCTAGTATTTCATATTTGGCTTCTAACATTTTTTTTGTTTGTTGTCTGCACTCCCCCCCACACACACACACACACTTCCCTGACACTTCCCATTATCTCCCCTTCTCAACTATCCAATCAGTACATTCCTGCCCCCCCCCCAGCTATCAGGATCAAGAGTAGAATAACCTGGGCAGTGACTCTCATTTGGTGGCTAGACAGTATGTTAAATCCAACCCCTCTGTGCTCATTCAAGGCTTACTAATGACATGTGGGTTTGTGAGGTAAATACTCTTACCTACAGGATAACATCCCTGCCCAGGGGTCCAAACCTCCATGGGCTTGCAATGGAGTATTACAGCTCTATAAGGATTTCCTTTGCACTTCTACATCACCTCTTATGGAGTCCCAACCCTCTATGACCTGATGTCCACTCCACTGCTCTTGCTGGTGCACAGCATAAGCACCAGAGTTGCATATCTCCCCAGCAAACATCTGTCATCCCTTTATCCTGTTGAGTTGAGTGTGCAATGCACTTCATTCTTCCTTTACACCCTATCGACTTTGCTGGTGCTGTTACTGCTAAACAAATTCCAGTTTCCTGTGATTTTGTCAGTGTTACATCCATCTGTGCCATGGGAACATCTGATACTTAACACTGATGAGTTGGAAGCTACAAGGCAAAAACAAAGACAGCTCGGAACACCTGTTATTCAAACAGCTGTGGCCATTTGATAGCAATGCTAGGATAAGATTTGTTAGACAAAATTCAATTTGCATACAGTTAGGAATGCAAATTAGAACTTAACATATAACAAAAAATAATTTTACAGCACAAGTTATAGGATGAAGACCACAAACATTAATAAGAGAGTGGAGAAATATCTGAAGAAAAGATACATCGATATATGCACCGCTAAGAAAGACTGGTTCAATACTCAGACCCAGACATATGCATGTATGAAAAATTACCTTATAGGCTATTTCTCTATGCTAATAAATATGACCACTACTTACCTTGTCTTGGAGAGTGACAGATAAATTATATTAAAGTAAAAATAACAGTGGTGTCAAAAATGAACACTGATTTACTCCATACACACAGTGAAAGAAATGGCATGCTTCAATATGGAATATGTTTTTCACTTCCTTATCAGCATGCATTCAAAGAGTTAGGTGACTACACTGCTGTCAAATCCTAAAGTAAACATTTTTCATTGAAATCTGGAATACTAGCTAATATCTTCTTTAAAAAAGAAAGTGATAGTTCTAGGGCAGGATATACTCTGAAATATCGTACCTTGTTACCCAGTGTATTCCTTTCCCTGTGGCTGACAGGATCAAGATTAGAGTTACCCAGGCCTTACCCTTCTGTGTTTATTCCAGGCTTACTAACAGCATATGGACTTGTGAACCACATACTGTCATCACAGTTCAGACTTGGAAAGTGCTCGATTCAAATGATCAGGGTCTGATTAGCAGTCAGTCACTCCAGGAGCCAGTAGGTAATGAAAGGAGAGATGATGGTTTGCCTGCTTACTGATCTCATGCTGATAGTTTTGGACATGTGTCTGAGATGAAGGCAATGCTTAAATACAGTGGATATAAAAAGTCTACATACCCTTGTTAAAACACAAGGTTTTTGTGATGTAAAAAAATGAGACCACAATAAATCATTTCAAAACTTTTCCTACCATTAATGTGACCTATAACCTGTACAATTCAATTGAAAAACAGACAAATCTATTAGGGGAAAATATAAAAAAATAAAAAAAACATACAATACATTGGTGGCATAAGTGTGCACACCCTTAAACTAATACTTTGTTGTGTGTGCACACCCTTAAACTAATACTTTGTTGAAGCACCTTTTGATTTAATTACAACATTCAGTCTTCTTGGGTACACACCTGCTATCAATTAAAGAGACTCTGATTAACCCCAAATAAAGTTCAGCTGTCCTAGTAGGATTTTCCTGACATTTACTCAATTGTCTGCTACAGCAAAAGCCATGGTTCACAGAGATCTTACAAAGCATCAAAGGGATCTCATTGTTGAAAGGTATCAGTCAGAAGAAGGGTACAAAAAAGTATCCACAGCATTGGATATACCATGGAACACAATGAAGACAGTCATCAAACAGTGGAGAAAATATGGGACAACAGTGACTTTGCAAAGAACTGGACATCCCTCCAAAATTGATGAAAAGACAAGACGAAAACTGGTCAGCAGGCAGCCAAGAGACCTTCAGCAACACTGAAGGAGCTGCAGGAATTTCTGGCAAGTAATGATTTTGTACTACATGTGACAACAATCTCCCATATTTTCCATATGTCTAGACTATGGGGTAGGGTTGCAAGATGGAAGCCATTTCTTACACAGAAAAAGATTCAGGCCCGGCGGAAATTTGAAAAACAATACATCAAGTCTCCCAAAAGCTTGTAGGAAAATGTGTTATGGACTGATGAGACCAAGGTTAAACTTTTTGGCTACAAATCCAAAAGGTACGTTTGGCACAAAAACAACACTTCGCATCACCAAAATAACACCATGCCCACGGTGAAGCTTGGTGGTGGCAGTATCATGCTCTGGGGTTGATTTTCTTCAGCGGGAACTGGGGCTTTAGTCAAGGTGGAGGGAATTATGAACAGTTTCAAATACCAGTCACTTTTGGCCCAAAACCTTCAGTCATCTGCTAGAATGCTGAAGATGAAGAGGAATTTCACCTTTCAACACGACAATAACCCCAAGCATACATCCAAATCAACAAATGAATGGCTACACCAGAAGAAAATTAAAATTTTTGAATGGCCCAGCCAGAGCCCAGACCTAAATCCAATAAAAAATCTGTGGGATGACCTGAAGAGGGCTGTGCACAAGAGATGCCATCACAATCTGACAGATTTGGAGTGCTTTTGCAAGAAAGAGTGGGCAAATATTGCCAAGTCAAGATGTGCTATGCTGATAGACTCCTACCCAAGAAGCTGGAATGTTGTAATTAAATCAAAAGGTGCTTCAACAAAGTATTAGTTTAAGGGTGTGCACGCACAACAAAGTATTAGTTTAAGGGTGTCCACATTTATGCAACCAGCGTATTGTATGTTTTTTATTTTTTATATTTTTCCACCTAACATATTTGTTTGTTTTCAATTGAATTGTACAGGTTATAGGTCACATTAAAGTTGGGGAAAGTTTTGAAATGATTTATTGTGGTCTCATTTTTTTATATCACAAAAACCTGGCAATTTAACAGGGATGGGTACACTTTTTATATCCACTGTATATCAACTCTAAGACTGCACTACAGAGGAAAACAAGAGAAGTTTTCTCAACCCTGTTGTTAACTGGCCACACATAAAAAAAACCTCCAGTGCACAATGAAGTGGGAATCAACCAAACCAACTGAAAATTCATATCTCAACAAAAGCAACACATTGGCAAAAGTACTGTCACTAATACTATACATACACACACACACACACACACACACACACACACACACACACACACACACACGTATATACATATATAGCTTTATTATTGTTTTATCAGTCATTACAAAGTTGAATCACAAAATAACATGACCAAAAGATAAGAATGCTGATGACCACTTGTATGAACTCAGGAGCTCGCCACCCTTGCTGGACCCATGTTAGCACTTGTTCTTGTGTCTGTAAGGGTCAGGCAATTCAATGTTCAACATTGTTTGCATAAGTGCTCATAGGCATTCTTGGCTTGCAACCTTTCGGTTTGGTCACATCACTTTGTGAACCAACATCGTAAATATCACTAAACCGATAGCAAACATATATATATATATATATATATGTGTGTGTGTGTGTGTGAGTATGTGTATATGTATGTTTATGTAAAACTGAAAGACATACAACTGGTTGACAATGTATTTTGTCAATCACAAAAAAAGCTGATACAACTGATCAAATATCAACTTATTGCACATACATTTTTTGGCATGCAAGATTGCTGTACAGTGGGGATCAGGGAATTTGCCCTACCCCACTGTAGTACAATCTCAGAATTGGAATATATAAATAGCAGAGTGTGTATGGTCTAAGAGTTAATTATGGTGATGATGATGATGATGATGGTGATTGTAGATCAGAGTGCACATGCTGTGTGGTGTGTCTTTAACAAGCACGACAAAGACGTAACGTGCATGTATAAATATCAAGCATGTGCCATTCCTAGTGTAATTCTGAGAGTGCAGCCAGAGAGTAAGCATGTATGATTCCAGCAGTCAGTTTGTATATAAGTTACTTAAGTTAAAGGCAATAAACTTCTATCGTGATGTGTTGGTATAAAATAAAGCTGCTTGAAGAAGACCCACAAAGACTCTTTTATTGTATCCAAAGTAGGAGATTAACAATGATGATGATGATTATTATTTTTCCTCTAAAGTATATCAACCAAGATGGCATCTTTTCTGAGCTGTAGCTGCAATTTATGGCAAATGTGGATGCTTTTCCTCTACTTTACATAGTTACACATATATCAAACTGACAATTCATACAAACTTCACCTGATATCAAAAGTGCTAACTATTCCTAATGCTGTCTATTTCTTTGAATATAAGAAATATTGCTTATCCCAAAAAAATGACACATAGTGTTTAGTGTTTATTTAAAAATATATATATACATATATATATATATATTTTATGATCAGGTTTGATTGCTGGAAAGTAGTATATGGAGAACATGCAACTAGAGGGGCAAATACACAAATCAGTAATTTTAAAGATTGATAAGTAAAACAAAAATGTTCTATATAGCAGACCGGCAGCAATCAGCTTCTATTTTTTTAATAATAAAACAAATCTTCTGAACTGAAATTGAGATAAAGAACTAAAAGTGATAATGTAGACTAACTGAAGCATTGAAATAGAGCAATAGAAAACAACATGACACATTGTGGAAAAATTTGCTGAAGGAAGCTATAAACCACACTTATAAGTTTTACAAAAATACACTGTTTTAAAAAGCAATATGGATCATGAGAAACAACATACTGCATTTTTGATTGTCCTACAACAGTTAAACACAAATCTCATCTTTACCTTCCAGATAAAATCTGTTATTCCTCTCCCATGGGTGACAGTAAATCACCAAGCCAGGTATCAGGGATGTTCTTTTCTTTTTATGACCTTAACCCTTTTCCCCAGAGTTTGACATGTATGCTTCTGGATAGTGGTACCACACTATAGTCTCTCCAGGTGTGTGCCTATTTCCACTTGTGTGTAGCAAAGGCTGCATCATGAATGAGGCAAGTCACGGGTAATTCACAATGTCTTTAGTCCAATGTGTAGTGTACCATTCACTCTGAATCCAACAGCTGCTGTCATTTCAGTAGTCAAGCCACCTTCTTCTTTACACATCAAATCACCCAAATTTGCCTGCCCACTACTGACCTCCTTTGCCTGGTTCCCCAGTATCTAAATATATAGCTGATCACAGCCATCTGAATTACAGTTATAAACACTGAGAATTTTGCTGCTGATTTAAAACAATGATACTGCTTTTAAAGTGCTATTTACCAAGCAGAGCATCATACAGGATATTGCTGCTGATTAAAAAAAGACACTAATTTCAGAAAGCACTAATGATCACACAGAAGCAACACACAGCATTTTATGCACAGCATTTTATTACTGGTTCAAAAATGAGATAAATGTACATTGTCACCCTGTTGAAGAAGAAACTTTCTCCATCAGTTGTCAATTTGAAGATATTGCGTGGAAAAAATAAAAAAGACTGCCTCTTCACAGCAGAATAGTAAGCTTCTATGAAGCATGGAGAAAATTAAACAAGGCTTTGTTGTTTAGAGAGTATTAAAAAATATATCATCAAACAACTAACTGCAGTACAGTTATAGCAGCTTGCCATTTTTCTTTTCCTTCCTTAGAAGCAACTTGTGTTTAGTGAGATGAAAAAAAATAGAGACTAAGACAATTCTGTGTGTGTGAGTCTGAATGAGTGTGTGTGTGTGTGTGTGTGTGTGTGTGTGTGTGTGTGTGTGTGTGTGTGTGTGTGTGTGTGTGTGTGTGTGTGTGTGTGTGTGTGTGTGTGTGTGTGTGTTTGTGGGTGCATGAGACTGAGAGAGAGAACGAGACAGACAGATGGAAAGAGACAGTGAGCGAGAGGGGCAACAAAAGCATAAATCTCTTATTTTCCACTGCGGAATGTTTCCTTCGAGATACATTGTCTAAACAAAAAAATATAAAACTCTGATGTCTTTCATTATTGACTGACTGCCATCTTCAGTCATTTATCAGAAAAATAAACATCATATGAGAGGCAGAGAAAATTATAATTCAAAATCATGGGTGTTCTGCAAAAAAACAGAAAGTTGAGAGGCAAGAAGTGTGTGTGTGTGTGTGTGTGTGTGTGTGTGTGTGTGTGTGTGTGTGTGTGTGTGTGTGTGTGTGTGTGTGTGTGTGTGTCCTGTCCATTGCACTATATGTTTTTTTTTCATTTATTTCAATACAATGACAGATCTGAGGTTTATTCAGTCAACAAAATATGTGTAATTGCTGGAGAGGGGCATTAAACACACATCTAACTTTACATATCATGGTCCACTACCTGACAAAGTTTGCAGATGATTTCCATCTTGGTATCATCATAAAATCCATGCAGTACTCCTGGATTCTTCAAGTCGAATAACCATGCACAGATAAATGTAGCTTAGTCCATGGCCTTAAGCTAAATGCAAAAAGTTCATTATAGTATTCTTTAGAAGATATGATACCCATGCTGCTATTACATAAACAGTTCACCTTCAAAGATGATAGCGTTGTCAGAAACCAAGTCACATTTATAGACAATGAGCTTTTATTTGTTCACCAAGTAACAGCTGTCATTAGAAAATGCAGCCATTCAGCTCAGGTGATTACCAAGGGTATATCTTGTAAGTCTAAGGATGTTATCTTACCTCCAATTATGGCACATCACAATAAACACCACTCCTCCAAACACAATTTGTAAAAAATATCTCTTTACACACAAAAAAAAAAACAAAAGCCACCCCACCAAACACAGTTTATAAAAATATCTGTTTACACTAAAAAATGCCAAGTGGAGTTTTTTTTCGGTGTGCTATAACTGGAGACGTTTTTGGGGGTTATTTATATATTTGCACCTCTAGTTGTCATTTGTTTTGTGATATTATCTTATCTCTGTTATTTCCTTATTAGGCCCATTGTTGATTATAATACTCCCTTTATAATGTACCTATCCAGAAACTTGCTCCAACTGAGACATCTCAATGTTTCCATTCTAAGAAGATAAATGGCCTGTGCTCCATTACCTGTACTGAATTCCTTAAAGTCTTATCCTACTATTCTCTCTCACATATATTTCTTAGGTGTGAATTAATTGCAGGATATAAGGACTCAAATGAGCATGTCCTGATGAATCTCCTTCATGTTCACAAAACTGGGAATATGATAAACATACTCATAAAAGACCTCTAACCTCAATATAAAAGAAATAGAACTTTGGACAAGATGGAATCCTCATTCAAAGAATTCAGCTCCTATGGAATAGTCTCCAGTTACATGATAAACTACATAGCTCCTTCGCCTTCTTTATGTGCAGCGCAGAGAAATGGATAGGTGACCATAAATATACCCCTCAGTCTCTCCCCAAAGGCACTTATGGAAAGATGTAACACAAAGGAGCTTTCATTGTGGATAATCTACGGAGGATCTGCCAGATCAATTGATTAGTCATAATTTCTGAACCTATGAGTGTGCCTCCAAATAAAAATAAATAAAAAGAAAGGAGATGCTATGATAACATTGATGAAATTGCAGAACTACATCACACTGACTGTATCCTTAAAGTTCACAAAGACATATTTTTCCTGCTTACTAAAATACTATCTGTGTTAAATCCTATAGTAGTATAAGACTATGCAAATTCTACTGCCAAAGATATCTGCACAACACATATATATTTTGTTTTATTATTCATTTATTGATATTTGAAATCATCTTCATTGCATTTAAACCTTAATGTCACTTGTGTTTATGAAGGTCTGTACTCTATTAAAGGATGCAACAAAAATTTATTTTGAAAATAAACAATTCAAACACATTTCCTTTCCTATTTTTACTGAAGTATTTTAAAAGCTGGCATAAATCCTGGCAGAACAGTGCAGTTAATGACACAATTTAATCATGATAGTTATAAAGTTTGTTTTAATTAGTTTTACCATATTACAAGGCATGGTTAATATTGAATAAATCATATTATAACCTTAACAAAGAATATCATTGTACCTTGAGTAGATTGCATATAAATAATACCAATATAAAATGCAATTTCACTGCTGAACACTCCACAAAAATGGCAGCTAGAATTGAAATGCATTGCTCAAGAAACAAGAGAATACCTCTCCATAGCCGTTGCGTTTCCCTCGGAATTTTGTTCTGTCGCTACTGAAATATGTACCTCTATGACAACGCATTGAGGGTTAAAGTCTATAAATCCAACCACTAAAGTCAGAAACTTCTTCCTCTTCTGAAATGTATTTTAATTTCAATTTACTTGTTCCTTCAGTTTGCTGTCTCTCTATTTAAAATTGCTTCAGATTTGGAATTCCTGACTCTTCTAAGCTGTCTACATGATTTAGAAAACAAAGGGCAGAGAGTTATTGTCAACGGTTTTAAAAGTTCTTTGACGTTCTGAGATGTCACACTCTGTTTTTTTTTTTTGGTTAAAACTCCTCGTACTACAAAGACTTAAGACTGCATCTCTGTTCTTATCCATATTGGTTATTGCCAAAAATGGATTAAAAAAAATAAATCCATTTCTCAAAAACATAACTGCTTGGTTAGGATCCTCCTAACAGAGTCATGTCAGATTTTGTTACTATATTTCACACATATGAGACAGCATAGTTTGCATTTTTAGAAAAGTGGTGTGCTGTCTGTAGTAGCAGCTTTATCTGAGGGCATGCAGTACTAGGAGGCATTTTCTTCTAGCAGCACTGTTCTGCATTTATTTTTCTTTTTTTGACAGTGACTCATATGATGTTAGATATGTATGTTTTGTGTTCATTTGTATGTGGTGTGTGACAAGTTTTGTTTGGTGCCTTGGAACACATTGTTTTTTCAATTCAACAAAACTGTTGGTTGTCTGCTGACATTTCATTTAACTGAGATTTGATGAGAACTTTGAGTCAGTAGTGATGAAAAGCACAACCTCCAAGGCTGGTTTCCTCAGCAGATGTGTGAAAGGGCTAATCTTTTTTAGACATTCTGATTTTCCAGCAGGATGTTGTCTGCCATTGTTGTATATGGTCTATATTACATTATCAAAGTTTCAAAACTTCGAATCTGATATGGTCGGCACCATATAATCGAAGTCTTGAAACATCGAAATTTAATAAAACACAACATACAAAAACAAACCATTTAAATGTTCTAAGCAGGGGGGCAAGCCACCCTGCACCCCCCCCCATGTGGCAGGCTGTACCCCTGCTACTTAAATATACCAACTCCGAGATCACACTACAGTGCAAAAAAGGGAAATCTTCCCTTTCCATGCTGTATGGAGATCTCCGTTAAAAGATTCAAAGTTTCAAGACTTCGATCATATGGTGTCTACCATATCAGGTTTGAAGTTTTGAAACTTCGATCTTCTGATATAGATGCATATATATTCTACCTATATACTGACTGTCTTGATTATGAAGTAATTATAGCATGTGTGTTTGTGATGTGGCAAATTGTACTGACTCACTGGTGTGGTAGGAAGGCCATGGCCTACAAATAGAAGTGCCTTACTTATTGGTGGTGGAATTTTAATGGATGCCAATTTGCATGAGCATGGCTGGAACCTTTTGTCCATCTCAGGACAAAAGGTGCATTTCAGACTTATTTTTAAAATACACCTGTCTGTTGCAGAGTATCTTGCATTCACTTCTTATAATGTGTGCTCCCCATTCTTTGAGCATACAACCCTCATTTATTCTAACTTTTCTAATTTCCAGCTGCTTAGGCATCACAGTATTGGGTTCTGTACTGCAGTGTCATCTGCTGTGTGTATACTCTTAGGGTTATTTTCTCTAATGGTGATACCTCATTGTCTGAGGTGGCATCTATTTTGTGATAATGGCTGAACTGATCTGGTATTGTGCACAGGACTGCTCACTGAATACATATTACATGTGCATGCTCTTCATCCTACAGGTTACATTTGCATGCTGCCGTGGCTGCATCATCTTGTTGCATTTGGTGATTTAAATTAAAATCACACTAAGAGTCAAGCATACTGATGTCTGAGCATCAGGTACAGCTGTGCCATCAGTGGTATAATTTTACACATATTTTCACACGTATGATTTATATCTGCTATAATATGTCCTTCACATCTCTGTCTTTACAGGTACGTGCATAGTCATATTATACTTGCGCTACTGTGGTAAGATGTTGATAATCCTAGTGAAACATTATAGCTGATGTCTAGTGTTACCAGAGATGATAGATATTCTGTGGGTCCTTTGGCACTCCACCAGTGTCCCTCATGTAAAAATGACACTTTCCTGCTAGCCTGCCCTGTTCTCTAATACGTCAGTTCTTACATCAATGCACAACATGAATTCAGCAAACAGCTGGTACAAAGTAGCATGTTGGTGTAGAGATTATTCTATTCCCCCATGGAATAGCCACTGATGCTGAGGATCATAAACAGGAAGAGATCTCATTTCAACTGGAGAGCAGAAAACCAGGCTTTGACCATCATGTAGGAACAGTGTGCTTCTGCACCTGATAAGACAGATTCCAACATGGGTTCAATCATGTTAATTACTGGAAGCAAAGACAATGGTATGAAATTAAATGTGAAAAAATGTAGCCTAGTTAATTTTGGTATACAAAACATTTTCCCAAAGAAGGTGACAACCCCATCAAAATCAAACAATGTCATAAGGGATCTAGGCCCTGTTAATAATAATTCCTTGTCATTTAACCAGCTTGTCTCAGCAACAGTTCAGAAATCCTTCTGCCTGACTTATCTAATTCCCCAAATTTCTCATCTATAGCCAAACAAATCTCATTTCCCCTTTGCTCATAACTCATTAAATCCATTCCTGAATATAATGGCTCTTTTGGCACATATTTTTCTAAACATACATATCACCCAACTTGACAGATTGCAGAGGTTCCTAACAAAGAAGATTAGTGGCGTAAATAACCTTAGTTATCAAAACAGATTGACAGCCATCTTTCTCTGCTTAGTTTCTTGTAGATTTTTCCATGAAGATATGTGTCTAGCCTTTCAAGCTGGTTTCATTGCTCAAATTTCCCGGTTAAAGAAAATAATCTTAAGCAACAGATAAGTAAGATGGGCTGACATGATAGATTTGTATCCCATCATGTTAATCAACTCTAAGAACAATCTCTGTCTCATGTCAAGAAGTATTACCCTTTACCTTCAAGGTAAACTAGATAATCGGATTTGCAGCCACAAGTTCTCCTCTTGTCTATTTTGTCTTGCCCTCCATTATGTTAGAGGGAAATTTTGAATAGGGTGTTTTGGCTAGACTTGCAATGATCTGCACACTAACTGCCTAACACTTAGCTATCAACTGATGTTGTAGCAGCACCTGGTGGCAGTGAATAAACCAAGTCAAAGAAAGTTCACCTTTGGCAATGTATCTTGTTTTACCATTCTGTGTAGTGCATCACTGATAAGTGATATTCATATTGTGTATTTGACTGGACATGTTTAAGATATGTTCACATATAGAGAGTACATGATCTGTGCCAGTATTTGGCCAGTGGACTTGTATGAGTAAAAATATTCTTTCAGATATGGGTACCTGTGCAGGAATACCTTTTGGATGCATGTACCACTGCCATCGTATCTGTTTTGTGCTATGTCATTTGCCATTTACCTCTTGTATTGCACCCATTACCACAGCTGTGCTCTTTATGATGTGTGTGGAATAATAAATATGCATATTCATGATATCTGTGCTTTATAATCATTTAGCTATACATTTTTTAACTTGATAATTTTTTTGTTCCACCACCATGTGTGGTGTACTCAACATACTGTGTGTCTGGTCCTGTGCTGCAGCAGTGTGTCCACTGTTAATTTACTTCTGGATTTCAATAAAATCCATGTGCCATTCACAGAGGTGATATTGCTGCTTTACATTTCTCACATTGTGACTCTTTTATATTCTTATGGTATGTATGATCAACACTCCAAGTTCAAGCACATGTAGAGTTCAAGACAGCAGCATTGCTTTACAGTTTTCTTTATGCAGTACTCAACATCCACAACATACCCAGGATGTCTTCCTTCCTGGCGTATAAGTCTGTTTGTTGTGGCAAAACTCACTGTGAGCAAAATAATCGAATCAATGAGCTTCCCCAACCTTTGATTTCTAACAAAATAAAAACTCCTGCCCTGGGTTTTGTAGGGGGCTGTGTCCCCATACCTCAAACAACAAACCAACTCCATATTGTACATCATTGATGAAAGGGGAGAAATTTCAGTGAAATTCATCTGTTGGGAGTTCTGGAATGATAAATAACCTTGAACCCATTGAGGGCACTATATTCAGCAGAGGTGGTTCTGCCAGGGTATAATGTAATACTAGGCTTGCTTGTTGAGTTACAATATAATTTGCGCTGTGTGCTAGACTGATATTTCAGCATATATTGCATTATTATGCATTACATTCTGTACTCATCAGGAGTGCTGAATGATTGCACCAGTACCATGAGCACAGATGGTTTCTCTATCAGTCGTGTAATTTTACCTTTTTTATAGGAGAGTAGCACAGGAGCTGCTGTTCTTAATCCTTTGACTAAATTAGATGAGCTATTTCTGCACCTACTGACAAGGACAGAGTTGTAAGTGCTGGCATAAAAATATACAGGAAATATTAAGCTCATAAAAATTACAGTTATAAAATAAAGGAAATATTACTCACTCTTGACTTTCTGAAAAAAATATTGCAGTTAATGTATTCATAAAATCATTAGAAAAGTATTAAAGCCAAATGCAGAAGAGAGACGTCATACTACTTTTTAGCATATCCAAGCATTTCACTCCCTACCACAAAGTGATTGGCCATGGCCAGCCCTTCAATGGCCCTGTACTACATAAGGCAAGTAGTGGCATCAGTTGAATAGAGCAGAATATGTCAGTGGGTGTGCTACAAGAGACTTTGTTCCAGGTGCTCAAAGACCACTGTCTTGAAGCCAGGGACTTGAGGATATTGTAGCTTTGCACAGGCTGCTGCTTATGCTCCAAGATGAGTATGAGCTTGGACAAGGTGCTGTGTCTGTGTGAAGAGAGTGGGGCTAACACAACTTAAGTAAACTCATGTTCAAGTTTAAGCTACGTAAGTGCAGCAGTCATGGGGAAAGGATAGAAGGAGATCTTGAGATTACACATGGAAATATGGAATGTGATTTAGGGATAATGAGAGGGAGGGGAGTTTTATGGATATGTAGCAGGAAGGAAGTTTTAGTTTAGATAGCAGCAAAGAGTTTTAGGTGTAGGGAGTGGCAAATAGTTTTAGATATAGGTAATGAAAGAACACTTTAATGTAAAGGTAAGGGGCTGGAATTTTAGGTTTAGGGAGTAATCAGAGACTTAAGAGCTGGGGGTAGAATTTTAGGTTTAGCAAATTAATGGATAGTTTAACTTTAGGGAGGGGATGTTTAGTTTTGGGGTTTTTGACTGTGGACTCAGGTTAGAAACCAGGTAGGAGTTTTAATGTTTCATATAGGGTTCTGTTAGCGCTACAAAGTTTAATAGAGTTTAGTGTTAGAAGGGCTTAATAATTAAGATTGGGCTAGTTCGAGTTATAGCATTTACCTTTTAGAGCAAGTGAATTGGGATCTACTACCATGCGACTATTCATAGTAGAGCCATTGCCTGTGCTTGTGTACCTGTCTCATACCATGTCACAAGAGATTGTTGTATGGAACAAACACTCCAATCTTCAGAAACTGTATTTTGTTGTCTACCTTTTTAGTCAATAGGACATCATCTAACACTATGCTTAATATACTGACAAAGTTCATACAAATCACTTTCTTTAAAAATACTTGTACAATTTTTCTTTCTTCTTTTTACCCTTAAATCTTAAAACATTATGATTAAAGTCTACACTTGGAATATAAATGGATTTAATTAAAACAAACTTGAGTAGAGTCTGGGAACAATCAACGACAACCTATCCAGATTGAAAAATATCAATTTATCCTTAGTGTCAAAAATTAAAACAAAGAGAGAGAAGGTCACACTGAAAAACCAATCAGTAAAAACTAAATGAAAACTCCAGCCAAGCTAGAACTTCCAATGAGTGACCTCCCAAACCTCCAGTAAAAGAGGCACATGGGATATATGCAGATGACCCTTATGAACATCAGGTGTTTCAGCTATATGGCGATTCTGATTGAGCATGACTTTTACTTTTGAAGTCTTTTTAATGGACAATTACAGGCCAATAAAGCCAAACCCCACTAGTGTCAAAAATTGCTATTGTTAAAATGAACATTCTCCCCAGGATATTATTTCATCTAAACACCATAAACTTAAATATACCCACAAATTTCTCAATAAAATGGAAACCACCATCTCAGAATTCCTCTGGTTCCCTAGATTAACCAGAATCTCTTATAAAAAAGGTATACTTCCAAATAAAAAGGGTAGATTGAGCCTCCCCGATTTTAGTCTTTACTATGATATAATAAATGAAAGCCGTTTAATCCAAATTGCAAACTATGAACCATTGGTAGATACACTGAGCCCAATCTGAGTCAAAATCTGGTGTAAGTATGTACAATCACTCAAATTAAACCCTCACTCTATCCCATATCTAATGACTGACAGTGAATACAAATCTAAAACTTTACCTACATTAAAAAAATAAAATTAATATATTTCAAGCATTGCTATGTTATATTAATCTACAGGATACTCTTCTTGTTCTCCAACCAATTCACCTAAACCCTAATATAAAAATTAATAATAAAATGATAGACATATCTAGCCTTCCTATAATTAAAAATGCCACATTATGGCATTGTTACCATTCCAAGAACTTTGCTGCTCTTAAAGAACTTTTTGGGGCCCCAAGTACATATGACCCCATGTTAAGACAATTTAATTTATTAAAAAAACAAAAATTTGCAAAACCAAAGTGAGTGAACAAGACATAACTCTAGCACAATCAATTATCAAAACCCTTTCCCTTAGGAACAAAATGATATCTCATGCTTACAAGCTCTTGATAAACATCAGATAACAACAATCGCTCTTATACTCCGATTACTGGGAAGACATTCAAGGTGAAATTTCTACTGAGTCCAGATATGAAGCTATTCAGAATACCCTTAATCTAACCCCATTCAAGAATTTGATTTACACCCAACTTATGATCAATAATAACTCCTACTATACTCCTGTGGTTCTATTAAAATTTGGGTACAACAAAAACCTGACATGTCCTTTTTCTTCCCACCAGCATGCAGATTTACTCCACATCTTTTGGGGTTGCAAAAATATATATAAATTATGGTGCTCTCTTAGAGCATACACAGAAAAAAATGGGATACAAGAATACCACCTTTTCCTGGCAAACCACATTCTTGAATATTATTCCTAAACCTATAATAGGTGTTCGAAGACACATCTTAATAACTGTTTGTGCTCTTCTCAAATACTTTATAGCTAAGTACTGGGTAAATCGCTCAGTAATCTCTTGGGAGAATTTTAAAACTATGGCAATTAAGTATATATCTGAACGTAAATTTTGCTATAACATTAAAAAGAAAAAAACTATTTCCAGAAACACTGGTGCAGTCTCTTTGACTTAATTCAATCAAAATAATTGTCATACAACAATCACTACTATTAACAGAATCTGTGAAGACCTTTGTGTTCATAATTTTCAGTCCTATAACAAATTAATGCTGATGATAATATATTGTCAATCACACTAGTATGATGTCCCTTTATGCATTTGTTAAGGCATCCAAGTTGTAAATAGTTGTAAATATTGTGAATAGTGTTCTCTCACAATATACCCCCGTTTTCTTCTTTATTCTACTCAATAATCAAACTTGCATTCTTTCCTCTAACTATCGCTAATTCTCCTGTTAAATATAGACTAATTATATCTTTTCTTGTATCACATTAGTTTCGTATAAGGGGGTCTCTTCAGTACTTTCTATCCCTAAGGTTCATGTTTTTGACAACGCTACCCTGGGTGTTTAGGATAGAAGCATTTCGTTTATCACCTTTTATTTTTATTTTATTTTTATTTTATTTTTTACTCCCTTGCCTTGATGGAATATGTCTGCTTGTTACATGGTTGTAATACTTTTGTATATCAAGACTGATAACTGTATATAATGTATTATGTTGTGTCTTGACATGTTTCTGTTTTTTTCTGTTATAAATCTTGTAAAACTAATAAAAACTATATTTGAAAAAAGAAACAATATTTTTGTACAAATTTCATAAAAAAATAGTTTTGGCGGAGTATTAACAGTGCCAAATGCCCACTGCAATGATCCTTCTATTCAAATGTTTTGTGATAGCAAATGAAGTGGAGTAGGGGTGTGAAGTAAGCAGCAAATTCTGATCCTGCTGAGTGTGCAGATACTATCATAATAAACTAGTAGGGGTGTGTTCAGTAAAAACATAGTTTTATCTGGCATGGGAGAGAGGTCATTGTATGAAAACAACTAATGATTATTTAACTGCAATAATATAGCTTATCAGAGAAGATCAGTGCCAGAGTGAAAGGAATGTGCTAAAATGCATTACTGTGGTTGTCACTGCTTTCACTTAATCATATTAAATAATGCATGGTAGTTATGATGGGGTGGCATTAGGGAGAAAGTATCTGTCGGTGGTATCTGATAAGAATTACCTGGTTAAATTTAATCATTGATTGCTTCTCAGAGAAAATCAATGCACATGTAACAGAAACAGGTAAGAATACATTATTGCAGAAATAATTTATTTCAGTTGATCACATCTGAGGTTTATATGGTCATATAATGACTGTCTTTTAGGGAAGAAGAAACATGTGATTTGTGAAGAGAAGATTATCTGCTTAACAATAGTCAAGCAATCATCAATATGACTTATCAGAGAATACTCTGCTTTGGTCAAAAATCTGAAATACGTTACTGTAGTCATTACTTCTTTCAGGTCTTCTATTGCCTCCTCTAACTGAGATTACTCAGAAATCTCTTACTGCACTATTATTACTGTGAAAAAAAAAATGTCTGCTTGAGATTGTGGTGCTTTGATTGGGTAAGTTTGTTCTTTCACTAATGCTGTGCAAAAATATATTTGTCATATATAAGCAAGCCCACATATGGGAGGGAAGTGCTGGGAGCATCCCCGTTAAATAGCTGTTTTCAAATTGTAGTATTGCTTTGAATAACACAAACATTTTTGATCCCCTCATGATCATTCTAGTGATTTTTGACTGATCACATTTCAAGTTTTCATAGGAGACCACTTCTCTTATTACAGTCAAAGTCAAATATCAGATGTTTATGCAGTCAGAAATTATATTTATTTTCAGGATGTGGAGGCAGGATAAAGGTGAAAAAGTGAGAGACTAAACTTATTCTTTCTCAGTTAAAATGACCAATCATAAAGTGAAGTGAAGTGATATGTCAGATGGTAACAAGTCATAGTGCATCAGTCTGGTCACATATTTCACTTTGATCATATTCAAACATCAGAGGTGAGCACCACCAGGAGGTAGCCATGCATGGGTAATAGAAAAGCAGATTGTGTGTTAAAGCAATTAAGAATATATTTACCTCAGCACAGTTTAATGAGAACTGCACAGCTTGGTGCAGAGGTAGCATTGTCACCTCACAGAAAGAGGTTCTCCAGTTTGATTCTCAGCTGGGGTGTCTTCTGTGTGGTGTCTGCATGTCCTCCCTGCATTTGTGTGGGTTTCCTCCAGGTGCTCCAGTTTCCTACCATGTTACAAAGGCATGCATCTGGAGCATTTCTCCCTGGGCCTCTGCTGAAAACTGGCTTTGTTACAAGTTGGACTTTCCCAGTAAACAAATGTTAAATTAAATAAAAGTACATATACATGAGATAAGGAGTCCAAACTATGTTATGTGCTATTTTATAAGGAAACTAATAATGCAACCTTTTTTGCATTCAGATTGCTAATACATCCATCCATCTATCCAGGTAAACAAATGTTAAATAAATAAAACAAAAGTACATATGTGTGAGATAAGGAGTCTAAACTATGTTATGTGCTATTTTATAAGGATACTAATAATGCAACCTTTTTTACATTCAGATTGTTAATACATCCACCCATCCATCCATTCACAACCAATTTTTCTCCTTGTAACTATGGACTCTGGGTGTCCCTTCAATAATGTCAATCATCTGGGGCTAATGTTTGCACCACCAGGTGGAATTATAATTTTCCTTCAACACAAATGCATACTTATATAGATGTAGTTCACAGAAAATGTGCATACTATGTTTTTCTCAATAAGGGAAATGCAAAATATATAATATCCTGAATACTTTGCACATTTATAACATAAGTTCTAAAACCATTATGAGTGTGCCATCAAATGTGATGATTAAAAATATTTGAACTTTCCTTCAAAAAATTCTACTTGCTATCTATGGTAGGTTGTGTTTTATTAGAAATATGTACAGTTAACATTGTAAACCTGTCTTTATTTTTATGTATGAGTTTTTTTAGTTTCGTTTGTAGAAAAAAAAAAGACTTCAAAAAAGTGGAATGTTAAGGTAATGGAGGAATGCATTACAGTCTAATATACAATTAAAGTAATATGGTGGATAAATGTGTTACATTGGGCAGGATTCACGATGCCTCTGTGTAAGAGTTATAACTCTTACACGGAGGCTGCAGTTAAACGGAGTGATGTCAGCATGCTCTGCATATTCATGAGAGCATGCTGAATCACACCTAAGGCTAACACGGTCCGTGGAAGACAGTAGGGGGCATGTCCGTAGGCCGAGCCCTGCAAACGGACATGCCCCCAGAAGAGTAAAAGTGCCCAAAGTAAACACCCATGACAGAGGCCATGGAAATGTGAATAAACACAACACAACACATGCCTCCACAGACTATGAACATAAAATATATAAATGAACATGTTATATATTTTTTTTAAATCGTAAAGATGTTTGCCCGTGAGTGCACTCGTTTGCGTGGGTGTGCCCGTAGCTTAGCCACAGTTAGCAGTCAGTGGAAAAGGATATAAGAACTAAATATGCAAAGTAAGCCAAAAAGCAATAGTGTAGCGGTAGAGACGTCAGCTGAAGAGCAGGCAGTCATGGTTCGAGCCCCCACAACATCAATTTTTATTTTTAGTAAAATAAGCATGAAACAAGTCCCTGACAAATATGTACACATATAAAATTATATTTTATGTTAAATGTAATGAAATAGTCCATTTATTTTGAAGAAATGTGAGATAAGAAAACAATAAAAAATGCGAGATGTGCCTATAGCTGAGCTACAGTTTAACAAGGTGAGTGCAGCTGCCCGTTGGTGAGCAGTGGTTTAACAGGTGCAAAATGAGTGCCCGTAGCTGAGCAATGTTTTAACAGGTGCAAAATGAGTGCCCGTAGGTGAGCAGTGGTTTAACACGCTGAAACTGTGTGCCCCTAGCTGAGCTGAGCGTAATATGCGTGCTGACAGCCAAATGAAGCGTAAACCAGCGTAACCCATTTGCGCGGAGCTGCGCACCGCGCAAACAAGCTAACCGGCAACAGCGTTGAGCAAGCTATAACAAAACTGCCTTTACACAGACACACCCCTAGCCTGTCTAGACAGTCATAAAATATAAAAAGCAGTGGCCAGGTTCAAACCCAGGATACCATGCACCATAGTTAAGGTACTGAACCACTAAGCCATGACAACTGTACTTAGAAATGCAGTAATAGCAAATATATAGAAATGAATAGAAAGTGGAGCATGACAAAGCAGGTTTTGTGAAGTTGATACAATTCCAAAATGGCCAATCACAGATAAGTGCGGGAAAAACGGCATATATAAGCCCCATAGGCGGGAATACACAGCATAAATGATTGTAGAACTGACTTGCAGCCAGAATGTCAGGAGTAGGTGAGGGTAGTTGCTTTTGAGCACAGAGGTGGGGTGTTAAGGAGTCCAGATACATGGTCTGGCTCCTAGTCCACAATCATGAGGCCCAACTCATGCAGGGCCAGGTCCTGTGGGGAGCATATAGGGCTGAGGCGTGGGACCGATTGGCTCATGATCTCAACAGTGCCACAGGGATTCCAAGGACTGGTGAGCAGGTCCGTCACCACCATGTGGACCTGAAGAGACGCAAGCAGGACCAATTGAACCTTTGGATCCAGGAGGCCCGGCAAATGCCCAACTCCCCACTACTAAGTAAGTTACATTTAATTATGTATGTAAGAAATTAAATTAGCTGATATTATGGAGATGTGTATTCCAATATTACTTCATTTATATTACAGCTGCAGGTGTCCGTTCTGTGAACCGCAGAGCCTATGGCGATAGGCTGGTGCGGTTGCGCCACCAGGCAGGTCAGTAATCCACTCCCAGTAACTGTAAAGAAATATAAAAGTATGACAGTCAGCAAAAGAGTGCAGTGTAGTCACTAAGTAATAAAATGTGCAAGTAACAGTGTAAAAGTGTTTGCAAGTATTGCTTGATTACAAAAGTGAGTTGCAGTCTGTAATCCAAACAGAAAAATGAAAATGTCTGAAATAAAGTCTGAAATAAAGATGCCCCACCTGTATTATAATAGTACAACCCTGCAGCAGGCTGAAAAGTACAGCTGCAGAAGATGAGCAAATCACATGTGTTAAATATATCCCTGTTGAAATACTGAAACATGACAGAAATGAGACTGCTGGAAAGGATTGTAATAACTACAGGTAAAACATGTCAATAAAGCCTAGAAGTAAGTACCATCCTGAATAGTAAAATGAAAACAAGTGAGAGAGTGTGAGAAAGAGTTGTGAATCCACCAATAAAGTAGTAATAACCCCTGAATAAAGTATACTGCAGTCAGTACAGAATGAAATGAATGTGACAAGTAGAACCAAACTGCGAAATGTGTTCAAAGTGTTGCTGCAGCTGTAATGTGTATCCCAAAATCTGGATATGTTGCTCTCAGTCTGCAATATGCAGATAGTATGATTGTCTGAAATATCAAACATCCACAGTTGTCTATAGCTATATAAAGCAAATGTAGCAGGATGATGTAGCTGAACAAAGCCAGATATGAACGTGTATGAATAACAATAAAATGTGTATTGATGTAGCAGTAACAGTCCTATCACCAAATGGAAGTAGTTATCATATAGGAAACTGTAGTTAGAACAGTAGTGTGTATATATCTGTAGCTATTAGAAATGTACAGCATATGTATTGGTATTCGAAGGTGTTAATAATATTTTCTTCACCCCACTCTATAACCACATATAATCCATTCCAAGTGAAATTGGTATGTGCAATCACAATTAACACCCCTGGACATTTGTCCTGTTGGGTCATAAATATTTGCATGTACGTTGATGCATCTGCCCTGTTCATACATCCAAACCTGATGGCCTGTTGCCATCAATCAACCCTGCATGTTGGTGGACTGTGTATTGCTGTTCAAATTATGCATGTGTTATGCTCGCTGTTCAATGGTGTGAATATCTGGGTGTTTGGTTAATGGGAATACTAATGCATGCTGTTACAACTAATTGCGAATGGTATTGTATGTTACTAACCCAAACTGTCATGACATAATGCAAAACATAGGCCGACAGGGAAGGCGGGTTCCAGCGGACCCACCTCTCCCACCTCAGCTGGCGAGTGCACCTGGCACTAGTGCCCAGTCTGGACCCTCCTCCGGTGTTCCTGTGCCACCTGCAGGTGGAAGCGCTGCACGGGATGGGGCTCATTCCCCCCTCTGCAAGCGTGGCCAGAGGAGAACCACCACTCACCCTCCGTAGCATCCGGACTTTGGTGCGTAGGGAGATCCGGGACTCTGTTCTTGGGCCCCTATGCCAGCTTGAGGCACAGGTGGCACAACTTACGGGCATGCCTGTTGCCCAGCCTACATGTCCCCCAGCACAGCCCCGTCCTGGGCAGTGAAGGAACAGTGGCAACTGCCCATGGGTGGGGATATCAGTTCCACTGTTGCCATCTGTGGGCTCATGGGCTCTGGATATCCAAACCTCCGTCCCCGTCAATTGTGTAACCCCCCCACACGTGTCATACACCGCCCCTATATGCATCTTGTTTGTCTTGTCTGTTGACCTACCCAACCTACCTCCCCAGCTATACCGACTTCCTTCACCTGACATACCACTCTCACCTGAAAAAAAAAAAAAGGGCACTCTGTACCCACAAAAAAATTATGCCCCATACATAGCTGCCCATTCCGCACATATGTCTGCTGGACATGGAAACTATCAATTACAATTGGCTGTACAACAAGTATTATTGTTGTCCTGACATCTCTCTCAGGGGTGGAAGGTTTCAAATGTCACACCAAATTACATACATATGCACAGCTGTTGCTGATGAAGAAATGGGCAGCTATGGGCCTTACCTACATCCCTCCTGCAAAACCCGAGCTTGTTTCCCTACTGTCTTATCCTCTTTGTGACCCCTTTTTCACCACTTTCCTGTCTCCCCATTTCCATTTCTTTCAAAGAAAATAGCGCGGGTGTGTGCAAGAGTAAGCACGGTTAAGCGGTTGTAAGCGGGTGTCTTGGCGTGTGTGAGTTGAGCAGTGCATGCGTGAGCTCCACGCAAACCAGCGTTAACCCGGTTACAACTGCTTAAAAGTGCCTTAGTCACTCTGATTGACAGGTCCTGTAGTCTGCTCAAAAGCAAAATAAAATCCCACTGTCAGTCCTAAACCCAGGACCTTGGAAACAGTAGTCTGCATGACTTACCACTAAGCCATGACTGTTATACAAGAACATTGTACTAAAATAAATATATCATGTAATAGTAGGAATGAATGTAAAGGGAATATAGGATGTGTAGTACACAAAGCATGTCATGTATATTTACTATCAAATCTAGTGGATATCTATGATAGTAGTGTGCGAACAGAAACAGCCATGCTAGTTGGTAGCTAGTAGGTAATAATGTCACTGTAGCACCTTGCAAGCCACACACATACTCACAGCAGGATAATCACTGCCCATACCCCACGACCTCTTACAGGAACACATCCGGACCAAGTAATAAAATATGTGGAGCAAAGGGCCAAAACCAGGGACACATTACAAATAATGTTACAACAAACTTAGACAGTTCAGAGAGTAACAGGTTCTGTATTTTGTGGGATGTTTGGAAGGGTATGAAGTCTGAAACTTAAATGTTTGTCACTATATTCTGACTTGAGCCGAGAGTGATTTGCCAGAAAAAGCTGTGCATGAGATATTGACCAAAAAATGAGGCAGAAATGTGGAAAACCTGCAAATATTTGTACACATGAGAGGTTTGACACCACCATATTTGAATAGTTAAGAGCCTAGCCATAGCAACAGTGACTGAGTTACAGGAATGCCCCACAGACTCCATGTGAAATGTGCAAACAGTAGGCAGAAAGGTGTTACAACACATGCAATGGTAACTATGAAGTCCTGAAAGTATGCACCACTTGCATGGCAGAAAAAGTGTAGTAATACATATGTTCATGCTATCCCACAGTCACAACTGCAGCATACCAGACAATTTAATGGGTGTACCCCACTGATATGTACCATTCCATGAGGCAGATAACAGATGCACCTGAGAGTGTCTGGGGCCTGCTCAGCAGCATACTCAAATACCCTAATAGATGTCAAGGCCCACACCATGGCCAGACCACACTGCATGCTGTAACACCCTAGCAGATATAGCAAGCATTCCAAGGTGTGAATGTACATGGAAAATAGGAAAGCCACAGCAGCACACTGCAGTCAGGACACCTAGCAGGCATACAAGTAGTGAGTGTAAAGGGCAAATATTGAAGCCATAGCAACAAAGTGCAAGAGCCACTGCTATACACCAGTTACACCACATGTCCCACAGGAAAGCACACACACACACATTAACAGTAGTAGTAGTCGTAGGTGTCAGTGTACACACACAGTACAGGAAACTGGATAAATGAATGGAGAAATGTTAATCTACAACACAGCTGGAAATATGAGAGAGATACCAACCTTTACACTCACAGAACATTGTCCACAGCATACCAGCATGGTCCCTGCACTTAAAATCTGAAAGGGCTACGCCTATCTCACATACCTTTTTATAGCACTGTTCTGAAATCACAGTGAGAACTGCAATCAGTACCCAAATGGCTGCATGCAATTAGCAAATGCTGGCTAACAATTGGTGCAGAGGCCATCACATGGACATATGCAGATACCTACAAAAGCATGCTGTACTCCCAGTCCACACATGCAATACTTTCATTGCACCCTGAGGAGGAAGTGAGAGACAGAGAGAGAGAGAGAGAGACAGAGACAGAGACAGAGACAGAGAAAAACAAAATTAAACATACACAAACAAAACTGGTAAGCAACAGCCACCTGAAAGCTGACAACTGGCAAGTGGAGAAGCAGGACACAAAACCAGATGGCAACACAAGCAGTTGTGACAAACACAGGTAATGTAAAGTAATACTATAAAGGTCTACATACTGTGAACCCTCTATATGTGTCATTGGTCTGTATCCATATGTACATGAAGATGTGCAAAGGGCAGGGGACATACAGCAACTATCAGTGAAGGCTGTACATACATTTGTATGTGAGAGCATCTATGTGCACATATCAGTGTAGGTTGAATGTAGGTTGTAGTGCAATGTACAAAGTAGGTTTCACAGTTATGTATGTTTAGCAGTATGTTAGTGTGTGTATACAGTATGGTAAACAAACATGTTGATATGTATCTATCATATGGATACGTATGTATGTCAAAATATGTATGT
The DNA here is from genome assembly GCF_019279795.1 of Protopterus annectens. Lineage (NCBI taxonomy): Eukaryota > Metazoa > Chordata > Ceratodontiformes > Protopteridae > Protopterus > Protopterus annectens. The sequence goes on along the minus strand of NC_056729.1, from coordinate 220,909,872 downwards.
ATGTATATATATATATATATATATATATATATATATATATATATATATATATATATATATATATATATATATATAATATGCATATATGTATACATACATAGAGAGAGATGTAAGAATACATAGACAGATGTAGATAGATAGAATATGTACAAACATATATATGTAAAACACACATACAGATATAGATATATGTAGATATATATACATAGACAGACAGATCTGACTATCTACAGGTATGACTGTATATGATGACCTCAACACCCCTTGTCCCACCCGCTCTGTCACTCTCACCCCCTCTCTGTCACACACACCCCCTCTCCATATCTATAGCAATATATGTACATCAATATATAGACAGACAGATCTGACTATCTACAGGTATGACTGTATATGACGACCTCAACATCCCCTGTCCCACCCCCTCTGTCACTCTCACCCCCTCTCTGTCACACACCCCCTCTCCATATCTATAGCAATATATGTACATCAATATATAGACAGACAGATTTGACAATCTACAGGTATGACTGTATATGACGACCTCAACACCCCCTGTCCCACCCCCTCTGTCACTCTCACCCCCTCTCTGTCACACCCCCCTCTCCATATATATAGCAATATATGTACATCAATATATAGACAGACAGCTCTGACTATCTACAGGTATGACTGTATATGACGACCTCAACACCCCCTGTCCCACCCCCTCTGTCACTCTCACCCCCTCTCTGTCACACCCCCCCTCAATATCTATAGCAATATATGTACATCAATATATAGACAGACAGATCTGACTATCTACAGGTATGACTGTATATGACGACCTTAACACCCCCTGTCCCACCACCTCTGTCACTCTCACCCCCTCTCTGTCACACCCCTCCTTTCCATATCTATAGCAATATATGTACATCAATATATAGACAGACAGATCTGACTATCTACAGGTATGACTGCATATGACGACCTCAACACCCCCTGTCCCACCCCCTCTGTCACTCTCACCCCCTCTCTGTCACACCCCCTCTCCATATCTATAGCAATATATGTACATCAATATATAGACAAACAGATCTGACTATCTACAGGTATGACTGTATATGACGACCTCAACACCCCCTGTCCCACCCCCTCTGTCACTCTCAACCCCTCTCTGTCACACCCCCCCCTCCATATCTATAGCACTATATGTACATCAATATATATATGTGTATATGTATACAGACATATATATATATATATATATATATATATATATATATATACATATAGATATATCTATATACATATATATATATATATATATATATATATATATATATATAGAGAGAGAGAGAGATGTATATATATTCTGAGTGAGGTACATGTGTACAGATGTATTGCAACAGGTGCCTGGTGACAAAGGCATGGAGTGAACACCTGTGTCAAAACTGGAGTACCACACCCCATTTCAAATCACCTACACCAGTAACCACCAGATATGTGATTGGCTGCCCACCACTGCATGTGTCAGGGGTGAACAGGGTCATAAATGTGTACAATAGTCCCCCCAATGATATTCACAGTGGCACACTATTCCTGGAATACCTGCACATGGTATGTGTCAGCAGACATGGTGTGTCAGCTATGGACATGTAGGTCAGTGTACCCCTCCACACCACATAATGACTGCCATGGTATGTACCTCACATGACAGCTACAGATATGGAGAAGGACACAGTGACATGTACAACACTGTGACAATGCACTCAAACACATTACCAATGCACAGTGACTGACAACACCACAGAGTACATACATACTGCCCACATAGAGGTTACCACTCCTGGATTTACATACTTAAGTCACACCCATGACAGATGTCCAACAACCATAGTAACACCTCACACCATCCACAACCTAAATGACTGCTGTGTGTCATCCATGCCACTGCAATAGAGAACACATGTGGAGGTAAAGGTTCCTACCCACAGATAAGACATACCCTGCAATAAACCACACAGTATTAAGAAGCAAGACTCCCCATGAGTGCATGTCACACATACCCCTTCTGAATGTTAGTCAGATAGGTAATATGCCATATGAGTCACCCTGTGTAACTGTTTGACAGCAGCAGGTACCATCACACCACATGTGTCACAATGGTCAGGGTAGCAGAACAGTATGCTGCTGTAGTCCCAGGGGCAATAGCATATTGTATAGTATTGTATTGTAATGTATTGTATTGTGTTGTATTGTATTGGTATGTTGAGGTGCCTCCTTCGTGGAGTGGAACCACTGCTGCTGTGCACCAGTGTACAGGTACATATCCTGTAGTCAGGCTAGTGTTACATAGCACTTCTATATGTGTGTTTAGCTCCTGTCGGAGTTCATGTAGCATGCAACCGGGGTTACCATCAGGTCCCATTCATGTTGTGTATTCTGCTTTCCTGAGGGCAGCTCTCACCTGGACATCTGTGATGACAGGGAGGTTACAGTCAGCTGGGATAACTATGTCTTATTTTGGGGGAGAGGGAGGGGTGAAACCTGCACTGAACCTGTTTGCCACAATGTTGTTAATATCTGTGGTTTCAGTGAATTATTTGTTGTTGTGTACTAACTATGAGCATAGTGGAGGGATTCTGACCAGGTTGCTAACATAACTGAAGAAGGCCTTGTGGTTATCTATAGTGTCCCTCTTGATTTCCCTCTCAAAGTTGCCCATGGATGTTTGCATGAGGGAAAATAGATCCTTACTAGTGCTGCTCAGACATGCCTTCCCTTTATGGAATTATGCTCTGTCTTGCTGTAGCTTCCATCTTTTGTAATACAATCTGTCTATGGCTGGGGTCCACCAGACAGGATGCTGTCCCTTTGTGGAGAGTGTCTTGGCCATATATGGGACTGCATGATCCATGCATTCTCGGAGATGTCCGTAGAAAGCATTTGTGAAGGGGTCAGCATTGTGGGTTGTGTCTTCCACTGGCCCAGTGGGTTGAAAGCATACCATGTCGCTGTTACAAAGTGTAAAGTTTGCATTTGCAATGTTATTCACTATAGTCGTTTGTGCTGGTGGTGGAGGTGGGATATCTATATCCAGGGCAATTTGTTTGTGGTCAGCTCACAGTAGTTGATGATGTAGCCCATACAGTACCTAGATACAAACCCCCAGAGTGAGGAACTGCTCTGGACCTGAATCAGTGTTCTAACTGCTGGGGTTTGGTAGTTTGTCGTATGGCGTGTGCCAGGTACTGTTGCACAGTTGCTGGCTGAGCACTGATACCTGGCCATTTACATGTGTATCCACCAATAGACAGACAGATGCTATATATGTGAGATATGTCGTATCATAACAGTCGAGTAGCATGTGTAGTATGTGTGCCAAATTCTGCTGACATATATTGCTGATATCAGGTTATTTCCTTTTTCAGGAACATGGCTCTCCCGCGAAAGCCAGCTTACTCCACAGCTGAGGATGAGGAGATACACCAGAGCCTGGTGCGGGATTATGCAATACTCTTTTCCTGCACCAGCCAGAATCAGCAGGAGAGGGCTGCACTGTGGCAAGACCTGGTCCGTCGGGCAAATGACATAGGCACGCATAATAGGACATATGAGCAGGTACGACATCACTGCAGTGATTTAATCAGAAATGTCCATCAGCGTGCGTCGGATATCCACAGGCAACAGGTCGCCACAGGTGGTGGGGTGGCTACACATCCCCCACTCACCAGACTGGAGGGACTACTCATGAGTGTATTGGCTCCAGTATGCCAACAACAACAACAGCAGCAGACATGCATTATGATGGTGGCTGGAGCCACGCAGCAGCAAGACTATGAGCGTGCAGGTAATATGCCATATGTATAGTTGACTGTTGTGTACACTGGTAGTTAATGCATGTGTGAGGTGTGTCCTTGGTTTGTAGCTGTCATCATAGTATTTAATGTGCAAGTGTGATATCCTCAATATCAGCAGCTGACCTGTGAAAGGCGACTGTTGTACTACTGACCTGTATCATACTCAGTAACAATGGCACAGTTGTGCCCACTGACATTAGTTTCCTCACTTCTGCAGGTCCCTCCGGTGTAACAGCAATGCAGCCTGTCCATGCTGGTGACTGTGTATTAACAATACCTTTAATAGTCTTGATAGTAATAGTAATATTAGGCTCACTTAGTAGTGCTCTGTGTATGCATGCAGGTGTGTCTGTGTGTTGATATCTCGCATACTGAGTAGTGTACAACTGTGTGCAACTGTGTGCATGTGTACATGTGCACATGTGCACGTCTGCATGTGCACATGTGTGCATGTGTGCATGTATGCATGTGTGCATGTGTGCATGTGTGCATGTGTGCACATGTGCACATGTGCATGTGTGCATGTGTGCATGTGTGCACCTGTGCATGTGCACATGTGTGCATGTGTGCACCTGTGCATGTGCACATGTGTGCATGTGTGCACCTGTGCACGTGTGCATGTGTGCATGTGTGCACGTGTGCGTGTGTGCATGTGTGCACCTGTGCATGTGTGCATGTGTGCATGTGTACACATGTGCATGTCTGGACCTGTGCATGTGTGGATGTGTGCATCACTGGTAATATTGTGTAGACATTGTAAACTGTGTTTCCTGTTTCCCTCCCACAGGTTCTGGTGCTGCTCTGGTGTCATGCAGCAGGGAATCTGAAGCAGGTGCCATGGGTACTGATAATGATGACATCTGTGTAATGGCACAGGAAGGTATGCCAGGGTCAATCATTGGTCAGCCGATTGACAGTACACAGCTGTCAACCCCATCAATGTGCACAGTTATCCTGCCAATACACCCTTTGTCACCAATGTCCCTAGGTGATGGACAGCATACAGTGGGCATTGACCAGGGTAATGTGGTATCTGTGGCACATACCTCCCCACACAGCAGCCATGGGCATGGCCCTGTGATGGTACCACACAGACAGATGTCCAGGGGTTCTCGTGGGAGCATCCATGGGTGTACTGCCCCTGTCAGACGTGCCCACAGAGGTCTTATAACCTCAGCTATGTTTTGGGCTGTCATGTAGGCACAGTCACGTATGGAACGGTACACCAGACAGGGTCTGAGGGAGCTGACAGCATGTCGCACAGCCATGACTGACAGTATGCGTGACATTGCGGCTGCCATCCGTAATTTCACCGATGTCATAGACAGACGTTGTGGGGACATATTCGACCGGTTCCACAACTACATGTCCATGAGCCAGGGTGATGGTGGACGGTTGAGGCATCGACGTGGGCGTATGCCAGCAACAGCAGCAGCTGGCAGTCATCGCGGACGACAACAGGGACGCGGCCACCCCCATAGTGCCAGCAGCAGCCCCAGCAATGCTGGGTCTGTGCTGTCATCAGACCGTCCCAGGAGACCACGTGCACATGGCTCTGTCCAGGCCCGACAGGGATCTGTGTCCAGTCAACGAACACCTGCTTCTGATGACAGTACCCAGTCTGGGTTGGTACCGGATATGGTCCGTAGCACCCCTGCAAGGCACAGGTACTGTGTCCGTGGCCAGAGACACTGATCTGTATGACCTGGCAGGTACAGTCTGTGGCTACCCACAAACACCAGTATATGGCAGCCATGAGGTGGAACTGTGTGCATCCATACACACATGAGAATTGACAACACCTAGGGCTACCGCATACACACACACACTGCATCAACATTGCCCCACCTTGTACTGCTGTCCCTCACCAACACACATACACATACATGTCAATTGGTGGTATCGGTGGCTGACTCAGGCATACCAAGTTCACACCCTGTGCATATGATGAAACTGTGCCACCTCCTGCAATCTGTAACATCAGTGCAGGTACAGGTTAACATGTTGCTGATGCACAGGGTGACTACATAGACGTGTAGTAATAGTATCATGTTGTTAACAGTACTGTGTGCTGAAATAATTGTGGGTATATCACAGCATGCCTGATGCAGTAAGGGTATGATTGTCATGTACTGTTGTCTACACCCATGGTAAGTACCATAGTGTATCATCTGCACATGTTGGCATTCTGGTGGCAAGGATGTCAACAGAAGGCTACATATATAGGTAGCACAGGGGATAAGGTAATGAAATTATTAATACGCAATGATGGACATGTAAACTGCAAGTGGCATGTTGCCCACACTGGACTCTGCAATGCGGATGTTTGAGGATGTTGATATGTGTGCATTACTACACGACTGGTACAGGACACACAGGAGCACCCTAGCACTACAAGCTCACATCTCATACCATGCTAGACAGCCCCAACACACAAAACTAACTGTCACAGGAGGGATAGTCCCCATACATGTCAGGGATACTGTGGTGGCAGGCCAGGTAGCATACATCCTACTAAGTATGGAACCACTGAGTGAAGGCTCAGTGTCTGTTATTTGACATGTGTATTACTGCAGGTATGAGCACATGGATTTCCATCCAGTTATAGTACATTATGATGGTACATGGTCTGTACACTTGTGTGCGCTGAGACTGGACCCTAGCCATCTGACCTGTGTATTTCCATGTATATGTGCATAGTGCCTGCATATTTGCAGTGTTACCTACTGGAAGTGGTACAGCTTGTTTGTTGTACAATGGACTACATGCAGCCCTGCTTATTGTAGCTTTGTTTGCATGCATGTTTGCTTGCAATTACCCTGGAATACTGATCCCACCTGCAATGCATAGTTACAGAGCTTCTGTGGACTCCTAGTGACATCTGAATAGCTTACTATATGTATGTCCATGTCTCACTTGACAGAACATCACTGTTTGTCCTGTTCACATGTACGTTGCCTGTGACACATTGCATATGACTTACCTGGCATTTGTCCACATGAGCAGTCATATATGCCACTGCTAACTAATCACAGGCACTACACCCTGACATACTCATCTTCTGTTGAACCACCTGCTTCGCTAGGGACGGCTTGCACCTGTCACCCCTGGGCTTTTGGATATCGGCAAAGGCTCTTGCTACCCCCATAGTGCCTTTGTTAGGCAAGGCTCAAATGACAAACTCACCTTCATAGGTATCACAAGGGATAAGAAACTAAGAGTAATGCTACTCAATGCCAGAAGTCTAAACCTCAAGATGCATGCACTCAAAACTCTCCTTAGCATGGAGAACATCGATATCTGTACAGTAACAGATACCTGGTTCAGGGCTACTGAGAGCACCCCAGCACTACCAGGTTATACCTCATACCATGCTTTTCAGCCCCAAAACTTGGACCGAACCACAAAAGGAGGGGGAGTATTGATATTCATCAAAGATACCCACACCTCCAGGTTGGTGGCAAAGCACGAAGCATCAGAGAATATCCATGTGCAACTAACAATGTGTAAAACTGCCTTCCAGGTTATAGCCTGCTACAGACCACCCTCCCAAACCCAAGAACCACACTCGGCCTTCCTGAGAACAGTGGAAAATATGAAGGTCTCTCCAAACACCATTATATTGGGCGACTTCAACTACCCAAACATAGACTGGGAGCATGACTCTAGCTCCAACACCCTAGCCCAAAGATTCCTAGAATATATGTACTCAAATGCTATGGAACAACTTGTTACCACTCCCACAAGAAGGGAAAACATACTGGACCTGATCATCACCAACATGGGGACTCTATGCTCCAGACCAGAAGTGTATCCCTCACTGGTAAGATCAGACCATAAACTAATCTCACTGGATATTCACATCCCGACCCCACCCCTGCCCAGAAAACCACAGT